>NC_081415.1:307149992-307753492 GCF_030272615.1 Cryptomeria japonica
TATTTGGATGGCATCATTAGGATGACAGTTTCTGATTATATCCTCATATTCATCATATTCATGGTAGATGCCTTTTACTTTTATGTTCTATGTCCTAAGCTCATTTATGTATTTGTTTGGGTCATACTCTCAAGATTTTGCAACTTTGAGGCAATATGCATCTACCAAGAAGTCTTGCACCTTCTCTAGTGTCTTACTCACATCAACAAAATCTTCATATACAATAAACCTAGGGAGGTGTGTCCCCTTTTTTTCTATTTGAATCCACTTCTTCTCCATCCACATCATTTTCCACATGAATTCAATGAATGCCAACCTTGGAGAAACAATAAGTGGTAAGATGTGGGGTAGCTGATTGCATCCAAAAATTTTGATAACTGTATAGTCAGAATATAGGAAAAAATATCCAAAATTGTGGTTAAATGCACCCTTTGGGAATTGTGCATTTTTTGGTTTGACATCTCTAACCGTTAATACTTTTACAAAATCTTTAGAGAGTCTTGGAGTTTGGAACCCACAATATCCTAGTACCTTCACCACAAAATGATCAAAGAGTGAAGAATAATTGGACCACCTAGACCCCTTATCCCATATTTGGGTCCACCTTTGAACCAGGTGTTTTCTACCTAAATTAGGATCAAACATATTTATCTTCAAAGTTGCATCCCAATCAGCCCTGGTTTGGAAGAGAATTAGGTGGTACAATAGTGAATAATATTTGAAATCTAGTGGGCCTTCTTATCTTTTGCAATTATTAGCCCTTCATGCAATTTATCTTGAATGTATGTTGAAAAATCATATAGTTCATTGGATTGAGGATGCTGGATTTTGATTATAATCATCATAAAGTCTATGGGCATCCTAGATCTTCCACAATCCATTTCTAAAACCTGGTAGAGAGCATAGTATGTTTTCACAAAATAGATTTCAAATGTTACCAGGTCAAAGGGCTCCTTTTCAATGTTGAAAATATAATTCTTTCCCATTTGGTACATCCTTTTCCTATAATGGGGAATTTCTCAATTTTTGAAAAAATCCTTCTTAATGCCATATTTTGTCTCCAACCTCTTCAAGTCAATTGGATTGAGTGCACTTCTATTCAAATCAAAACATTGAATGATGGCATCCCTAGCTACATTAACCAAAATGTGCTCGGTTGTTGACCTCACTATCATGGTTACAGGCTGGTATTTCTTTCCCAACTACCTAATAAGAAGTGGCTCCATAAAAACATTAGGGATAACAAGCTTGGCTAGATCCAAATTCCAACAATTTGATACAGGTGAAGGCATGTCCCTATTGCCACATAAATGATAGAAGATGTCCCACCCCCTCTCAAGGTGATGACATCTCTACATTTGGAACTTTTGTCTAAAAAAATATTTTTAAGAGTTTGGACTGCATTGTTGACCCCTTAAAGAGCTCCAATATGTCCTGATACAAGCCCCCTTGCATCTCTCATCTTCTTCTTTTTCATTTCTTCCAATCTTTTTTCAACCTCCTCAGCCAGTTCTTTGACAATTTTGGCTAGAGTTGAGGTAATGAGACCTTGTGTGGGTAGCACATCTTGAGTGGGCAAAGGGTTTTCGATAGTAGGAGGGTTTTTTGCAACTAGAGGGGTTTGAGCTAGGGACGAGGTCATGGTTTTCTTGGGTGCCCTATTTTTGTTTGGCTTGGAGGACTCCTGTTGAGCAGGTGGGTTTAATTTTGTAGTTGGAGGGTTTTGCTCAACAACCGACTCATTGGAAATTGGTGGGGATGGGTGAATCACTATAATTGGGATGGCATGGGTAATTTTTGGGGTGGTGGAATTATTCTTCATGGATTTTGAGGCCCTTCCTTTCTTATGATTCTTCTCAGAGGTTGGGGTAGTTGTTTCCTTCCTTTTAGGTGTCATTTCAAAGTTCTAGGACCTTGAATTATGTTGCTATTCTAAGCACAAACCCTATTAAACATCCTAAATGTTTAATAATAAAACATAGATATAGGCTTCATAATTACTTTATATTTGAAAGCTCTTAGGGTAAAATTTAATCTTTGGAAATCACTCTAAGTTGCCTGGGATTGCAATTTGCTTGATCTCTTGAAAGCAAGGTGTGCAAATGAGCTATAGAAATAGGTTTTATTCTCTATAGGAGGGATGCAATGAATTCATTATTAATTCCTTCATGTAAGCCCCACGGGTTGGTGGCTTCAAAATTTGAACTCCACTATTGATTTGAAATCAGATGGTTGTGATTATGCTTGACCTTCCTTGACTGTTGACATGACGCCCTCTAATTTTCTTTCTGTCACCCTTTGATTTTTCTTTATTCTCTATAGCCCACCTTCAACATTCTCCTCTACCTTTTTCCATGTTATTTCTCTTTGCGGAATAGCGGGGAGCTCCTTTTCTTTTATTTCCTCTTTATCCTACTATCTCACAGGTTCATCTCTCTTTGCTTTCCTTGCTGCGGGGTAGTGGGGATTACTTCCTCCTTTGTCACTTTCCTTTATCTCACTATCCTGCAGGATAATTATCTTCTTTATGTTTGTCTTGTGGGGCTGCAGGGATAGGGCTTTCTTGTAACACTTTTTTCTATCCTGCCAACCTGGATCATTGCCTATTATGGCATTTTGACCCCTGCGGGGTAAATTTTTTTTTTTTTTTTTAAGATCATCTTGCCAACCCACAAGATGATTTCTTCTTTGCTTTTGTCCCCGTGGGGTCGCGAGGTGACCCTATCCTTGCTATGTGTTGGCCTTATCTCGCTACTCCATGATAACATCTTCACCTTTAACTTATTCACATGGGGCGATGAGGCAACCCTTTTACCCTTACAATATATGCTCCCGCTAGCCCGCATGATACCTTTTGCCTTTGATTAACCATTTTGGGGCTGCGGGGCAACCCATTTCATTGTGCAATACATACATCCTGCTACCCCGCGGGACATAATTGCTTGATAAAGGAGTTGTATGGGGTGGAATTTCCTTCTTGCTAATATGCACCCCGCTACCCCACAATGCTAATTTAATTGCTAAATAGACCTTGTGGGGCGAACACAAGACCCTTTCTTAAATAAAAAATTTAGCACATGGTCTATAAGATGAGGGTAGAGAGGATCATGAACAATGTGAGCACTAGAAAAGTGGGAACTAAGGACAGGCAAAAATAATAAAACTTTCCCCTCATACTTAAAAGGTAACTAGCCCAAGATTAAAGACCTAACACATGGGGTTGGTCACGGAATGACTAAAAACCCCCCCGATCACAGCTTAAAGGATTGCAAGCCACCATTGTTGGGCAATGACAAAATAGAAGAGGGTTGGAGCATTTTTAAGTGTAGACACAAAGGATTAAAACCCTATCAAAAATTTCAAGGAACCCTAACCCTAGGGGATACATAAGAGACAAAAAGGGGCAAAATTTGACACTTTTTAACCCTCACTATGTGACATTGTTAGCTTACCTATTGAGGGCTCAATTTCTCCTTTCTAAGGTTTCCCTTTTTCTTTTTTGAGTTGCATCTTTTATAACTTGATGTCCTTTCTTGCATATAATTAGCCTTCATGTGAGTACATGTGTGTTCCTTGGTTAGGACCTATTCCTTTGTTGAAATGATACGTATCATAAAAATTCTCTCCTTAAAAGGTTTACGATCCTTCATCATGGTTATCCTTGTCTCCATGCTTGGGGGGCAATAATAGTATTTCATTTCAATCCTTTCTCTTTTATTCCAAACATTACGTTTTCCTTCATGAGTTACATTTTTCATAAATTGATGTCCTTTCATGCATAGAATTATCCTTCATGCAAGTACATGCATGTTCTTTGTTTAGGACCCATTCTTTGTTTGAAACAATATTTCTCTTATGAAAAAACTCTCCTTAGCAAACGTGTGCAACTCTTCACTAAGGATCCCCTTTTTCCTAGCAATGTGAGAAGGTGTGTATTGTTAGTCTTTTTCTCTTTTTCAAAGGCGACACATTTATCAAATATTCCTTCTATTTTTGGAGGTGAATATATTTGGATAAAGATATCTTCCCCCTCACATCCCTCAGAAGGATCCCTTTACACTTGTAGCAAGATATCTCTTTTATAACTATATTTTTCGTTGCTTATAAAAGTCACGTCTCTTTATCTTGGAGTTATGTACATTGTTTCCTAAAGGATATCTCCTTGGTGATGAAGGCATGTATCCTTATTTCTATCTTCATTAAGACATCAACATAGTATTTTGTTGACATCTTGAAGGTGGGGGGGGAATACAAAACATGCTCCTTATACCATATTTTTTTCTTCAAATTGTATATTTCCTTGCATAATGCCTTTCTTGGTTATCCTTTTGTATGTTTTATATAGGGTGTCAATGCTCAAAACTATACCTAACTCTTAGATGAGATGCTTCATTCTTGAAACCAGACACAATCCTTTTGTATGTCTTATAGTACAGGGTGTACATTCTTGAAACTAGATTAAAGTCTTAGATGATATGTTTTCATTCCCAAAACCAAACACATTGTTTTTCTTTAAATTGCATGTCTTATACAGGTTGTTGTATGCTCGAAATCAAACCTAAAGTCTTAAACAAGATGTTTAACTCTTGAAATTAGATGATGACATATTCAACATGATGAGTTGACTAGCATACCACAACTTGCTAGACCTTTCAACTTTTCATTTTTTAACTACTTTAAGGTAGGTTTACTATCATAACACAACTTTCTAAACTATTAAACTATCCTTGTGTGGAATTTTAAAGATTAGTGTAACTAGCATAATACAACTTGCTATACTATTTCGACACTCCTTTTCTACATGAATCACACAACATAACACAACTTGTTGTCCCATAAGTATTCATGTTTCTATGGATCACCTTGCATTATGCAACTTGATATCTAGTGAATCCCATGCTCTCTCTTGTTTTTCTCTCCTCATGGATCACCTAGCATAACACAACTTGCTAGCCTATGACATCCATGTTCTCTCCTTTCTCCCCCCCATGAGCTTATAGATTTGTTACTTGTTGGTTCATGGTTCATCACTTAATGCATGATCTTTCTTTTTCCATGTGACCACTTGTGTTCTTGTAATAACATTTTGAGAATGCGATTAATGGCTAAGACATTTTGATTATTGAGGTCTCTTGAACTAGTTGACTTGGAGCTTTTTTTTTTAGTACTAACCCCTTTTTTGTGTGTCTTTTGTCTTGTTTTGGATGTGTTTGCATGTTATTGTGTGAGTTAAGATCCTAAGATTTGGGGCTTGGTTCCTAAAAATTAGTGATGTCGTATCTCTTTGTGGCCTCACTCCTAGTTGCTAAGATGCTTCTCTCTCTCTCTCTCTCTCTCTCTCTCTCTCTCTCATCTTTCTACTTTACCATGAGTATTTGCATAGGCTCATACTCTCATTAAAGTGGGGGATAAATGTAGCATCATAAATTGTAACCTTTTAAAATTCATAACTCATATTTATGCTCCTACTTTAGTGCATCCTATCTTCATTCTCCCCTAGGCCCATTTTATCCCTTTTTACTCCAAATCTGATGTCGCTTGACTGCATAGTAGAGTGTACCCCAACCAGGGGCTATGCCCTATTTTTTGCTTATTTCTTTGTCCTATTTTGGGAGGACAAAAGTGTTGGGGCACCCCTAACACCGTGGTCCTCCTTAAATAGGAGCTATTTCAAATAAGAGTGGGCATTTTCCCTCTTTGAATTGGTCCCCATATCTTAAATGAACTATTGGAGGTTGAAATAATCAATAATTTACCTAGAGAACCCTATATAAAGGCATCCTCTCAATTCATTTTGATATAACTTTCATACAATAGTATTGATGCATCCACATCAAGCATCCGTCACTAATAATTCAAGGCAACATTTCATCCCACCATCATCGGCGAACCAAGTTTGCTCCCATCAACAATTTGTGGATGACTCTATTATTATGGGGAAATCTTCAGTGAAAGATTCTAGGAGCTTAAAGAAAGCTTTGGATAGATATGGGATAGCTATTGGTCAATTGATAAACCGGTCTAAAAGTTTTCTCTATTTCATAAACGCTCCGGAAAGAAGATAGATAAATATTAGTAACATTTTGGGATGCCAATTGGGGAATCTTCCTGCTTCCTATCTTGGGCTCCCTTTATGTCAAGTTCCTCCTGATACTTTCTGGGGTGCTCTTGTGGATAAATTTTATAGGAAGTTAGTTGGATGGAAAGGCTCTCTGCTCAGCCAAGTTGGTAAGGTCCAACTTTTAAAATATACTCTTCAGAGTATTCCTCTTTATGCCATCAGTCTTTTTAGAATCCCTGCCAAATTTGTGGAGGCTATTGAAAAAATTCAAAGAACTTTTCTGTGGACAGGGGTTGAGGAAAAGAAGAGAATGAATTTGATTGTGTGGGATAAGGTTTATAAACCTATAAGAAAGGGAGGACTAGGCCTTAGAAGAATCAAAGACATGAATGAGTTTCTCATGGCTAAGCAGATATGGAGAGGTTATAATACTGAGGAAGAATAGAAATTGATATGGGACGATAAGTATAAAAGATAGTTCCCTACCCTTCAAAGTTTCCTCAATGTTGAAGATATCCCGATTGGTTCTAACATCTGGAAAAATGTTACAAGAACTAGATATATAATTGCTAAAGGTGTGAAATGGAAGGTGGGGAAGGGTAATCTCATTAAATTCTGGGAAGACACTTGGCTGTTAGACTCCCCGTTAAGCGATAGTCCTGATTGGGGAAAGTTTTGGGATCAATGTAAGGAAAAATATGGTACTATAGTGGGTGACTACTGAAATGTTGGACAATGGAAGGAATTATCCTCAATTGATCCTTCACTTGATAATCTCAACAAAATTATGAATTCTATGGTGGTGGTGGATGATGATGACTAGCTAATCTGGAAACTTACTGTAGATGGTAAATTTTCTATTGCCTCTCTCTATAATCAGCAGTTCTCTAATTTGGAGAGCCCTTGCTAGGCTAAGGCTTGGGTGAAAGGCCTTATTCCCAAAATTAATATTTTTTTTCCGGACAGTCCTTCAAAATAAAATTTTGACTATTGATAATCTCAAAACTAGAGTATTTTGTATGCCTAGTGTTTGTCATCTTTGTATGCAGATTGAGGAAATCATTAATCACTTGTTTTTCCACTGTCCCTTCTCTGCTGACATCTGGGCTATATGTCTAGATAATTTCAATATCAATTGGGTCTTTCCAGAATCTGTCCAAGATGTTTTTAATTCCTGGCATCACCCTTCAAGGAATAAGTCTATAATTATGTTATGGAGATTGGCTTTACCTCATATTTGCTGGGGAATATGAAAAGAGAGAAATGAAAGAGTGTTCAGAGAGAAGGCATCAAAAGCTCAAATAAGTTTTGAGAAAATCAAATGACATATGGTGGAGAATGTCTACATCATGGGTGGAATAGCCAACCCCAAAGATTAGGATGATAATATCATTTTCAAGAATTGGAGATTAAAGGGAAGTGACATCTTTCAGGCTAACCCTAGAGAAGATGTGAAATGGGAAAGCCCTCCTCATGGATGGATGAAAATTAACTTTGATGGTGCTTCCAAGGGTAACCCTGGCAATGCGAGGTGTGGTTTGGTTTTAAGGGATGAATGGGGAAAATGAAAAACCATTAAATGTATTCCTATTAGCAGTCAAACTAATCATGTTGTTGAGGCCATTGCTGCTTATCATGGGCTGGTTCTAGCTAAGGATGCCAATTGTACCAAAGTTTGGTGTGAAGGTGACTCTTTGAACATTATAAACTGTTTGAATAATGTTTTCTCGCCGTCTTGGTCTATACACAATGCCATCAAAGTTGCGAAGGAAATTAGTAAAATCTTTGATATGTGTGTTTTTACACATGTTTACAGGGAAGTTAACACATGTGCTAACTGGGCTGCCAACCTGGCTTGCCGTTCTAAGAAAATCATTACCATTTATGGTGAGACTAATCTTGCATGTGAGGCGAAATCCTTGTTTGAACTGGATCGTATCTAGATGAAGCAACATGGCATCATTAATCATAATTCTTAATGCCTTTTCCCCTTTTTTTTGATGTCTGATCAAAGCTACGACGTTGATTATTTATTTAATAGTCATATCATATTAACAGGGTATGGATTCTGGGTTGTTTTTCAGAACAATAACAGATACCAGAGAAGAAATATCAGAGCCGAGATTAGGAATTCCAGTGATTTTGAGGAAAACATGGGAGGGAACAAAAAGAGATTTGAACCAACTTCTTGCTCGGACTAGAAGAAAAATAATGAGGTATGGGAGATTCTTCAAGAGGGAGGCTTGTGTTTTCATGGAGAGGCTCTGCGACAAAGACCCTATAGTTACCAAGCATTTCATAAAGAATTGGAAGAATGGCAAGGTTCTGGTTGGCACCCAAATGATGATGGTGGATGAATATATCATTGCTAAAGCTACAAGGATGGTTAAAGATGGTATTAAGTTTTATAGAGGTCAAAGTATTTCTGATAAGGCGGTGGATAGATTTCCTATCATGGATGGTGAAAAAAGGAAATTGGCGAAGGTGGATAACTCCTACCACTCCCCTAAGTGTATTTGTAGGCCATGGAGGTTTGTGCTGTTTGCTACCATCAGCTACATTACTCTGGATAGAATATTGATGAGGGCTTACGAGCACCATTTCGTGCTGCACAACCACTTCCGCCATGGTGAAAAGGTAAGCCTTCCTTATTTAGCTTGTTCTATGGATCATACCATTAAAGAAATACAGAAAGACCCTCAAGGTGACCATGCTCTTCATCAGGGTCTTATGGTTTTAGTTTACAAATTGTTGAAAGGGAAATCCATTGAGAAACCCATTAGAGGTAAAAATACCAGGGATGATGACATGAAAAGTGAGTATAGTGGTTTCAACCTTGACTCTGAAACTGAAGGTGAGTCTGAGGATATCAACAAAAAGGGGAAGGCTAAGGGGAAAAGAAAGAGGACTGTTGTTGATTCAGACCTCTCAGACTCCGAGGATGAGTCCTTTGATGAAAAATTCATCAAAAGCAAGAAAGGAAAGGGAATGGGAAAACAAACCCAGAGGAACAAGAATACTCATAGGGGACTAACAAGGTAAAACGACAGATACCGATTGCTTCTGATGAGGAGGTAGAGGAGGATAAAAAAGACGATACAAAGGGTAAGGAGGAGGATGAGATTCCGGATGTGGATTGTGGTGAGGACATGAGTACTCAAGGATTGCAGAATGAGGGCCAAGAGAATAAAATGGGAAATCCTAGTGACTTTCATGGGGATAATGATTGCATTAAGGGATTTTGTGAAACTATCAACAAAATTGCAAAAGATATCAGCAACCTGAAGAATAATATTAATGTTATTAAAAATGCTACGATAGGCGAGAAGCCTCTTTCTTGAAATATTAAAGAATTGGTGGTTGCAATCAACAATACTGAAGCTATTGAGGCCATGGTCAGTAAAATTATTGAAACATAAAATAAGGTTAAGGAAATGGAAGGGAATAGAGAGGCGAATGGGCTGGAAACTACCATGAACAACCTGGTCAATAGAGTCGACAAGATGGAATTAACTGTGAAGAGGACTGCTGAACAAAATTTCCAGATTCTTAAGGCCTCTGTGGATAATATGAATATCCTGATCAACAGATTTGATCACATTAAAGACAAGGAGGGCGACAAGGACCAAATGGAGAAAAAGGGTCATGAGAAGAGAACTAGGGCCAACACCAAGAAACAGGGTGATATCAAGGGACGAGAGCTTGATGAATTGAAGAACTCTGCGGACAACATGAAGCATATGGTGGTTTATGCAGAAGATATTATGAAAAATATTTAGCTGTCTCTATCTCTATCTTTGTCTGTGTACTATGCTTTTGCTATCCTTTAGCTTTCTTTGTGCGACTTTCTATGTTTTGAGTTCCCTTTTTGTTTTGGTTGGGAACTATTTTCTGTTTGGGTGATCAGGCATGGTTTTCTTCTGCTTTAATGCTTTATCTTTCTCCTGATTTGTATTAAGGTTCGGGTTCCTTTCAAAAACTTGTTTTTACTTAATCAAAATATTTCATCCCACCATATTTTTCATGCATCATGGAGAAAAGTCACATCAATATTCACATAAGAATGCGTGTTTGGTTAGCTCATTCATGTTCACGTGTTTGTCTTATTATTGCATTCAATACCTGTGATCATATCTAAAGAGAATTATATCATCAACCTTTTATCAAGCATCATAGATATGAGGTATATCACTCAACATTTACTTCATAATTTCATGATTTCAATTATCATTTCAATTCAAGAATAATTCCTGACCGAGGTCTAATCCAAAACAAAACCCTATCCACAACTCTTTTTTATTTTTTTATTATTATTTTTCTTCTGCATGTAGGAAATTGATTAAAGTATTGTGATTAAATATTTCAATAGAGTAAATGATGACAAACAAGTTCATATTTTACAAATACCAAAAGTGGAGGACCAAGTAGTTCCCACCGTCCTAGTCCTAGAAATGTAGCCCAATATTTTGGTAATGGATTCTGTGTGTTTTCCCAATCTAGAATACATCACACTTGTTTGCCCTAAAATTTGCAGGACTAGGTGGCTCCCACCCTCTTGATATCGATAATTCTGCCTAGATTTTCAGCTATAGGTTCTATATTTTCCCTTCTGAGATCTTTATCTATAGCTTTGTGTGTATTCTGGAACATTCTATCATTGTTTTTTTGGTCCAATTTCTCATTGTTTGCCCTAGAACTTGCAAAATTTCAATTTTAGTTTTGACTCAAACAAGAAGGAACACCGGTCTAATATATATTCCCTTAAGGGCCAGATCAATCAGATTCATCTCTCCTCCATAATGTAAGTTTGGATCTTAGTGGGATTATAAATCCTCTAGGTGGCAAAGCCCTAATTTCCACTAGCTTACAAGGACTAACCCCTTCAACATGAAACTTCTACTCTTGAATCTTAGTGCTCTGCTCTGAATTGAGTTCAAATGAGGTGGAAAACATTGATGCACTAGATAATATATGATGCCACTATACCACTCCTCTGGTGACACTGTATCTGCATTGTACTAGTAAGAAGGAAAACTAGTTTTATTATTTTCCTTAGACTGTGTTAAGGCCTATACTCTTACCAACCTCATGATTTGAATCTCCATATCATGCTCTTGTAACATAGTAACCCACTTTCCTCTTTTCTCACTTGATTCATTCTGCATGAGGAGGATTTTGACTGCTGTATTAGGCACTACGACATATACCTTGCTTCTAAAAAGGTAATTCCTAATTTTTTTATTGCCTTAACAAGAGAATAAGCCTACTTCTCTACACTAGGATATTTGAGCTCTACATTTCATCTCTGGGTGCTTTTCTTTCGATGAGCATAGCAACAAACTTGTATTTTTATGCAAAAGAATAAATGTAGAAGGGCATGTCAGAATATGGCTTACCAAAATGGCCACTTTTGAAATGTTTTTCTTGATCTCCAAAGATTTATTTACACGAGGCCATTCTATCTTAGCATCTTATTTCAACATGCTATTAAGCGGCTTGACATTTTCAACAAACCAATAATAAGTTTTCTTACAAAATTAAGAATTTAGTTCCTTCCTATTGGTTGGTGGATGGATCCTCAAGATATCTTGCACTCTCTTGGGATAAATATAATCCCCCTTTTTTAAAATTCTATGCCTTAAGAGCTTTCCCTCATTACTCAAAATACACATTTCTTTAGATTCAATGATATGCCATGTTCTCTGTATTTTTAGAACACTTTTTTAAAATCAAACACATAATCCTCCCTTTTCTTTAAGAACATGGTCAAATCATCAATTTAGATGATGACACACTTCCCTACTAGATCCTTGAAAGCAACATCCATATCCCTTTGAAAGGTGGCTCCAACATTTATCAACCCAAAAGGCATACTTATGTACGTGAAGATTTTCGCTTGGTAGTAAAGACAATCTTTTGTTTATCTTCTCACTCCATCATCACTTGATTGGACCTAGAATAGCCATCCAAAAAGGGCATGATCTTAGAGTCATTAACAATTTGTAATACTTCTGTAGCATCCAAAAGTGCACCCCTTGCAATTTTGACCATATTTCGAGCCCTCACCTTGCCAATCTCATTCCCATGCTTGATCGGGACCTGTTCATGCCTCCCCTATGCAACCAAACTTCATTTTTCTATCTTACAACCTGCATAACCCCTTGTCCCTGGCCTAAATTATGGTAGGACCAGGGCGCCACACCCTGATCCTCCCTAATCAGTACTTATTTTGGCCCTTAGGCCCTATCTTAAATATGAGTGAGAAATTACTTTCCCATGTCGGCCTATGTCATAAAATTAAACACTTGACGATAGGCAAGTATATAAGGAAGTTTCCTCTCCCATTTTAGCATATATCATCACAAAGTGGAGAAGGAAAGGAGACTACATTCAAGCATTCAAGCATTCCTCATCAAACATTCCTCAACGCTGCATATTCTTCATCTATCCATTGGAGCAATATTACATCATTCATTTGAAAGCATGTGTGTGTGTAAGGTTTTTGCCATGTTCATGTCATTTCACACAACATGTGATTAGATCTAAGAAGCAAAGCATCATCATCATCTATTGCAGATATGAAGGTATACCTTTCTGTCATTTATTTCAAGGTTGATTCAAAACTGGGGTTTGACATAGGTAAACCCCTATTCCCAACCCCTTTTCTTCTTCTTTCTGTGTGCAAGAAGTAGGTGCGCAGTTGTACTTTTGGAATTAAGCTTTATTTACAAAAATGGAAAAATCCTTTTCGACGCGCGGAAAGTTTGGAGGACCGATAGGAGGATGACCTAGTTTGGACACATGGTCCTTGCAACTTTTGCTAGATTTGACAGAGTAGCTCCAAATCATCTCAAACTTCTCAGATCTAGGTGGGCGATGAAATCTTGAATCTGTAGTTCACTGTTTCCATTTACTTTGTCTTCAATTTCAACACTTTATTTATTCAACTTACAAAAGAGGGTCAAACACATTCCAAACACAATCAATCTACTTAGTATTCAATCCTTGTGTCATTTAGGATTGGATCTAGTGGATTCATCCCCTCTTTTGAATGTAAAGTCCTCCAAGTGAAAATTGGCTTAGTGATTTCCCCCTTCCATGTGGTGAATTTACTAAAGCCCAAATTTTCCACTTTACATTTTGGTGAACTTGACGTGAACACCCTTAATTATGATTTTTGTTTTTAGATTTGAGTGTATGCAATTTAAAATTCAAATTTTCAATTACAAGCTTACTTTCCTTGCACTTTTCAAAAGTTTAGAGGTTAAATTCACAAAAACCATAATTTTAAGATTCAAATTTGAGCTTGTGATTTGTCTAAATTGGATTGTTTGTTTCAGATCTGAGAACTCTTCATTTTACAATTCAAGCTTTTATTTACATGTTCAATTTTCAATTTTAAAAAAAAATTAAGTGGTTAAATTAAAAAACCCTAATTTTTAATTTTAAAGTTGAACTTGTGGGGTGTGTAGATCTTGAATTAATTTCAAAATTTGAGTCCTTGCTTCAATTTCAAAATTGACTTTCCCTCCTTACAACATTCAAAATTTCAAATTTAATTTTTTAAAATTAAGCGGTTTATGCAACAAACCCTAATTTAAACAAAAATTAAATTAATCTTGTGCAATTTCAAAATTTATTTTAAGTATTTAATTGACTCAATTTAATGTAAAGCATCTTGTTGTACTTCTAAACATCACAAAAGTTGGCGCTTTTTTCGTTTTATTCTTTCAATTAATCATCTTCTCGAACATCTTAAGTGTGTCTTATTTCGACCTTCAAGGCTTGTTTTCACATATCTAGACATCTCCAATTCCCATATCCTTCTGGAATTTACATTAAAATCACAATATCTCACTTCCTTGAAAATTTGGTAAAAAGTTGGTCGGACCAAGTAGGTACCTACTTGGTCCCGACTTTTTCTCCTCAAATTTCGGGAGCCTGTTTTGACTGTATTTTACTGCTCAATTCAAGAGATTTGTGAAATTTTATTGATTTTAGGTAGCCGTAAAGTCAAAAACAAATCTGAATTTTAACATTTCCATATTTAATTTAAATTTTAAAAGTAAGTGGTTAATTACAACAAACTCTATTTTTAAAAATTAAATTGATTTCTTCAAAATTTTAACATTTCAATATTTTAAATTTTAAAATTAAGAGGTTAGTTTTGGACAACCCTAATTTTATATTTAAATCTTCCCTCTTTTCAATTTTCAATTTTAAAATTAAGAGGTTATTTTCACTAGGCCCTAATTTTGAAATTCAGTCTCTTTTGAATAGTTTTCATTCTCAATTTACCAGAAGATTGCATTATTTCTCTTTATTCTTTCAATTAATTTCTTCATTTAATTGAATAATCATTTTTCCTAGAATTTTGCATTATTCAATTATTCTGCAAGTTCCAATTTCAATTCTCAAATTTCAAATTCAAAATTCAAAATTTCCCTCCTAGGTCTCATATGAATCACATAAATTTAGTGGTTGAATTTACAAAAAGCCTAATTTATAAGCTATCTCATGGATTGCATCTAGATTCACTTCTTTCATTGCAAGTTTCCTTTTCTTAATTTGGAAAAATGTCAAATTTCTTTTTACAAGAGGAGGTTATTAAGTTGAAAGCATTTAAGATATATGAAAATCCCCTTTATGAGCCTACCAATAATTCCTCTCCCAAAATCTCTCTCCCTAAAGAGGACATATTGATGAAAGAATATATTTTTAACACTTCTCTCAGTGATCTCCCTATTTGGGATGAACCATTGAAGGATGGTGTGGATTATTCTCTTAATATGTTCCTTACTCATGAGAATAAATTGGAAAAAGAGGAGGATATTTTGCTAAAAGAAGTTGAAATGACTGAGATTGTTTTGATAACACATCACCTTCTATTCATTTTAATAGCCTTCCTCCTAGAGATGAAGCATTAATTACATATGATAGTCTCTTTCCTAATCACAAAGATACCTTAGAGAAAGAAGATGATGCTATTTCCCATAATTGTAATGCTCTCTCTCCCAAAAATGAAGAGCCTAACAAAGATCAAATCAATAAAATTCATATTGCTGAGAAATAAAAAATTATTTTTGATTATCATGTAGTGCCTTACACATATACAAATGAGGTGTTTTCTTTAGATGAGACCATACAAATTGAAGTGCAATATGTTTTCTTATTTCCTACAATCCTCTCTCAAATTCAAACAGATACACCACCTCCTACTAAAGAAGTTCCTAAAGAGGAACTCTTAGAGGATGATTGGGGGCCTTTAGATTTCACACCTTCTTTTTCTAGAAAATATAAGATGCTTGGATTTATACTCAATGTTTCTCCTAAATCATGTCTAGAAATTTATTGGGCCTCTTTAAACTTAAATCCATCTCCACCTAAGAGAAAAACCCCCTACACATGGATGTAATGGACAAATTTTAGGATGTGTGCAACAAAGTTGTGAAAGCCATGAGAAATCAAACTTTTCTAGTGAAAAGCTAGGTTTCCAACCTCTTCCTTTGTCAACATCTCCTTATCCATTGTCTAGTTAATTCACACCTTCTCATTCCAATTTTGTGTTACAACAAGAAAATGTTTTGTCTGATCTTCTCCATGCAAATTTAATCTCTCTCCTTTGCCCTAAAATAAGAAGGAAACATAAACAACATCTTGAAAATTCTTCTTTTGGCAAGTATCATCAAATTCATGGCCATTCTACTAATGAGTGTCAAGCTTTGAAAATAAAAATACAAAATTATATTGATTTAGGTGTCATAAAAATAACTTCTGACGATGAATGGTATTTTTCTCATGATCATTTCAAATAACATTCAAGTTCCTATTATGTTGCTCCTCGTTATGTGACATTGTTAGCCTATCTATTGGGGGCTCATTGCCATTCATGGTGGTACAATTTAAAGTGCAATCATATTTAGTGAGAAACATAATCATTTATTTATTCTTGTCTCTATGCTTGGGGGGCAAGAATATTATCTTTTATGTTCCTAAGGTTTCACTATTTACACTATGGATTGCATTATTCATTACTTGATGTCCTTTCTTGCATTGAGTTATCCTTCATGTGAGCACATGTTTGTTTCTTGGTTAGGACCCATTCCTTTCTTGAACCGATACGTATTTTATGAATGATCTCTCCTTAGAAAAGTTTTGTGATCCTTCTTTTATCTCACTCTTTCTCTTTTTATATTACCTCTTGTTTTGCATTGCATTTTTCATAACCTGATGTCCTTTCTTGCATAGAGTTAACCTTCATGCGAGTACATGTGTGTCCCTTGTTAGGACCTATTCTTTGTTTGAAATGGTATGTCTCTTATGAATAATCTCTCTTTACAAGTTGTGTAATTCTTCTCGTTGTCCTCACACTTTGGGGGAAATAATTTATCTCTCTCTCTCTCTCTCTCTCTCTCTCTCTCTCTCTCTCTCTCTCTCTCTCTCTCTCTCTCTCTCTCTCTCTCTCTCTCTCTCTCTCTCTCTCCTCTTTTAAGGATCCACTTTTCCTTTGTTGAATAGTGTTTTCTTATGATTTGATGTCATTCCTTGTGTGAAGCTATTGTTCTCTCAAGGATTATATCTTATACAAGAGGTGTAAGTCCTTAGCTACAACCTCTTCTTCACTTGGAAATGTACATGTATCATAAACTTACCCTTCACGTTGGGTCAAAAGGTGTGTCATCCTTCATCAAGAATCTCTTTCACCTAGGAATAGGAGGAAGGTATGAATTCTTGTTCTCCTTCCTTTCTTTTGTTAGAAGATGTTATGTTTGTTCAAGATAGCTCCTCTTGGAGGTAGATGTCTATTGAGCAAAGATCTCTTCTCCTCCAAGGATTCCCTTTACAATTGTTGGAAGATATCTCCTTTTCAACTATCTTATCCTTGCTTTAAGAGTATTATCTCTCTATCTTGGAATTATGACATTATTGCCTAAAGGATATCTCCTTGGTGTTAAAGGTAAGGTATCCTTGTTTCTAGCTTCCTTAAGACATCAACATAAGGCTATGTTGACATCTTAAAGGGGGGCACCCATATCGTTCACTTTGTATCATATTGTACTATACTTTTGCATATCATTTTCACATGTCTTAAATGGGGTGTTCATTCTAGGAACCAGAGTAAAAAATATTAGATCCATATGCTTCACACCCAAAAATAGATGCAACATATCTTAGATGGGATAACACATCATCAAAACTAGAGAAAAGACTCTTGCATGGGATGGCCTCAAAACCAGATATGTATCTGTCTTAAACGGGGTGTTCATTCTCAGAACTAGACTAAAAAATCTTAGAGCGAGATGCTTCATAGTTGAAACCGGACACAACATTTGATATATGTCTTAGACGGGGTTACACATCATCAAAAACAACAGTCTTAAATGAGATGGCCTCAAAACCAGACATGTATCTGCCACTTGGCATTTACACATTTGCACACACACAATTGTCCCTTGGCATTTGCATTTGCATTAAATGTCTTAAATAGGTTGAAGCAGACTCAAAAATAGACAAAGTCTTACACGAGGTTCTATACACTTGAAACAAGACATCACTTGCACACACGCAAGAGGATGTGTGGAACTAGCTAAAAATAGATAGACTATTCTTACTTCCCTCCCCATGTGGATCACCTAGATAAAAACATTCAGGGGTGAGTTGTCCACGTCCTTTCCTACCATGGATCACCTAGATAAAAACATATAGGGGTGAGTAGTCCATGCCCTTTCTCACCATTCTTCTCATGGATCACCCGGATACACACATCTAGTGTGTATTCATGCTCTCTCTTCTTCTTCTCATGAACTCATGCTTTTTCTATTGATAGTTCATGGATGATGCTTGCTTTTCTCTTTTATGTGATCACTTGTGTTCATGAGTGTAGACACCTAAAATTGTCCTGTTTAATTAAATAAATATTTTTTATTTATTTAATTATTTGATCCTAGTTCTTCTATTAATTAAATAAATCTTTATTTATTTAATTAATTCACTTTAGCCCTTTCTAGCCTTTTCTCATTTAAATTAATATTATTATTTATTTAAATTATTCCTTCCTAATTAAATAAATATTTTATTTATTTAATTATCTCCCTTCCTCTGTAAGTTAAATAAATCTTTATTTATTTAATTAATTCATTAGCCTTTTCTAATCCATGACACTTGTCATTTATCTCTTAATTCCTTCACCACCTACCCTCTCATTATTTTCTAATTTTCTCTACCTACCCTTTAATCCTAGCCAACCATTAACTTCTACACCTCTCAATCTTATCCCTCCATTTCCTACAATGTCTTCTATATAAGAGGATACTCTCCTTTATTATCAACCCCAATGACCTAATCAATCTTATGTAATCAAGTCTTCTTGTGATCAAGCTATCAACCATAATCCGTTCTTTGTTGAGCTCTTGTGCACACATAAAATCTGAGAGCAATAATATCAAACAAGATCAATGAAGATATGAGACAATGGAGATTGAAACCCTACTTGACATGTGAATGGTAATATTGCTTTATTTTGTTTATTTGCATGATCTTAGGTATCTCGATTGGTATTGGTAAATGTTTCATTGTAGGACCTAGATTGTTTGTGGTTGGATCTTTATGGTTTGACAATAGTTTATCATCATCACTTTTTACCATATACAGTGAAGTATGATATTAGTTGTTGAGACATTTTGATATCGAGGTCTCTTCAGCTAGTTGATTTGAGGTCTTGTTTGTTACTCTTAGCTTCTTTTGTGTGTCTTTTTATGTGCCCTTGCATATGTTTGAGTGAGTTAAGATCTTAATATTGGGGGCTTGGCTCTTCAAAATTAGTGATATCTTATATTCCTTGTGATCTTGCTTTGCATTCCTCGTCTTCTTCATCCCTCTTTCTTCTACTTTACTGTAGTATTTGTGTAAGCTCATACTCCCGCTAAAGTAGGGGCTAAATGTAGCATCCTAAAATTGCACCCCTTGCAATTTTGACCACATTTTGGGCCCTCACCTTGTCGGTCTCATCCCCATGCTTGATTGGGACCCGTTTATGCCTCCCCTATGCAACCAAACTTCATTTTTCTATCTTACAACTTGCATAACCTCTTGTCTAGCCTAAATTAGGGTAGGACCAGGGCACCACACCTTGTTCCTCTCTAATCAAGACCTATTCTGGCCCCTAAGCCCTATCTCAAATATCAATGGTAAATTACTTCCCCATGTCAGCCTATGTTGGAAAATTAAACAATTTATGATAGGCAAGTATATAAGAAAGTTTCCTCTCTCATTTGAGCATATAACATGACAAAATGGAGAAGGCAAGGAGACTACATTGAAGCATTGAAGCATTTATCATCAAGCATTCCTCAAGGCTACATATTCTTCATCTATCCATTGGAGCAACATTACATCATTCATTTGCAAGCATGTGTGTGTTAGGGTTTTTCCATGTTCATGCTATTTCATGCAACATATGTGATTACATATAAGAAGTAAAGAATCATCATCATCTATTGTAGATCTGAAGGTATACCTTTTCATCATTTATTTCAAGTATTTGCAGTATTTATTTCAAGGTTGATTCTAAGCTGGGGGTTGACTTAGGCAAACCCCTATTCCCAACCCCTTTTCTTCTTCTTTCTGTGTGCAAGAAGCTAGTGCACATATGTACTTCTGGAATTAAGCTTTATTTGCAGAGATGGAAAAACCCTTTTTGACACGCGGAAAGTTCAGAGGATCGATAGGAGGGCGACTTGGTTTAGACACATGGTCCTTGCAACTTTTGGAAAATTTTGCAAAGCAGCTCTGAATCATCTCAAACTTCTTAGATCCAGGTGCACAATGAAATCCCGAATCTGTAGCTCATTGTTTCCTCTTACTTTGTCTTCAATTTCAGTACTTTACTTATTCAACTTACCAAAGAGGGTAAAACACATTCCAAACGCAATCAATCTACTTAGTATTCAGTCCTCATTTCATTTAGGATGGGATCTAGTGGATTCATCCCCTCTTTTGAATGTAAAGTCCTCCAAGTGAAAATTGGCTTTGTGATTTCCCCCTTCCATGTGGTGAATTTGCTAAAGCTCGAATTTTCCACTTTACAACTTCATCCAACAAAGGCAAAGGATAATAATCCTTCTATTAATTTTTGTTTAGATTTCAAAAATCCACACATAACCTAATTTATCCATTCTTCTTTCTAACCAAAACCTAATTTTCCACCCAAGTTGAGTGTCTGATGGTAAATATTATCCTTATTACTAACAAATTCTTGTTCTCTTGGTAGATCAAAGGATCTATTGAAGGACTCATAGGTCTCTACCTCTTCCTGAAGGGTTTTACCCCTAGTTTAAGTGGGATTGTATGAGTAATGATAGATGTATCATAGGTATTGAGATCTTCGTAACTCCATGCAATGATGTCCGAATATTCTTTCATGCTTTTAATGATATTCTCTCTTACTCAGGAGTACATTATTTGCCAATAAGGACATTTTTTATTCATCACTTATTCCCAAGTTCACTTTTTCATACTTTCCTCCTTCTGCATCCACATACTTCTTATGAGAACCGAGATTATTCCAATCAAAGATCCTTTCTAATTGGACCATGCCCAACAAAATAGTTTTTGTCTTTAGATTCATGACTCCTTCCAAGTCCATCTCAACTTCTTTAAGGTCTTTCTCATCAATGATTAATGATGTAAAAAAATTGAACTAGAGAAAAAATATATAATATGTTTGTCATCATTAAATACTTGAAAATAAGTGACATTATTTGGGACCAAGGGTACTAAGACTAGTTCCATAGTGAAATTTTGGAATCCATTGGGCAGGAATTATTTTAATGGGCTAGCTATCTAGGTTAAACTATTTCCTATTTCATTTGATGACCTAGGGGTAGTATGAATTTTGAAAGCATCAAAGCTTGAGTGATTAGATCCATACTCTATTATGGTAGCTTTCCATTGTCTTATAATGACAAGAATATTATATTCTCATTTATTTCACAACTAACTTTGAATCACCAAAGGATTGAATCCATTTAGCTTCATTCTTTATGGCATTGAGGAGGTCATGCACCATTCATACTCTACCATGTTAATGGTATAATAGAATTGTAACTTATATGTAAAAATGTATTTTTCATTGCTAAGACTTAAAATCTAAAAACTAGCTCGGACCCCTTGCTTAGATCTGGATCCATCAAACTTGAGTATCCACATATGATCTATGTTTTCATTCTGTAACTTGTCCTTGAACATTTTTCTTTGCTCAACCTCAACTCTTTTTATTTTATTTGGTTCTTGTTGAATACGCTCTTCCTTGCACTTAGACTCCTCATCTTTATTCTTGAAAAAACTTGGATAACTCCAAATGTTCTATGATCCATCTATGAGCATGAGGAAGAAGAAAAATTCTCAAGTGGATTCTATGAGCATTTGGACTACAATTTATTAGGGTTCTTAAGCATGTTATTATATACTCAGAACTTCATTAGGGATGGATTATTTGCAAACCAAGCCATGAAAAGGGTTAGTACTAGATTTTGGTGAGAAACTAGAGGGTTTTGAATATTCAAATGCAAATTTATAGGAATGGAATATCCTCTCCCCAAATGAGGTTTTCCCTTATCTTTTTCTAGTCCTATGTTGATCAAGAGGCAATAATTCCTCATTTGAAGTAGATCTGGTAAGGGCTTAGCAATGAGAAGTGTTTAGCTTGCCCTCCTAGTGACAATTTGTTGATGGGTGTTTTTGCACTTGCCGGCTTAGATAAAAATACACCGAGTATCTTTATCTCTCTTGAAAGTAAAATGGACCTTACTAACTGTAGCATAGGAATTCAGAAATCATCACAAGCAAATATCAAAATACTAATCCTAGCTCAATCACGAAAGCTCATTGCAACGATCTATCCTAAACACATTCAATAGAGACATGAAAATTGAAACATTCAAAAAGATTATGCAAACCAGATGTAGATCTAAATGCTTCCTTCATGCGGCTCCATTGTCCTTCTTTCTTCTCCAAATAGTTTTGTTGTGGATCTCACCTTAAAGTGCATAAACCTAATGTGAAAGCAAGATTGACATTGACACAAGAGTACTCGAAGTGTGATTTGACAAAGTGATTAGAAATTCGATAATCTGATTAGCGATTAGATTGAAGAAATTCATCCAATTTATAGATAAATTGGAGAAATGATCAAATTAGCATGATAATGATTCGAATGGAAATTCAAATCAAGAATAGCAAAATTATGACATGTGTATGACAAATTGCTATGCAAGGATTTATGACAATTTATGACAAATTGCTATGCAAGGATTTATGACAAGATTTTGAAATAGAAATAGACATTTAGGAGAAATTAGAAAATTAAGTTGGAAATAATGACTTGGAAATTAGGAAATTGATGAAAAAAAGGTAAATTAATTAATAATTTCTCATTCATTAATTAATTCACAAAAATAGGAGGAAATTGAATTAGAAATTAGGAAAATTAGAAAATTGGAAAAATAGAAAAAGAGGAAAATTAGGAATTAAGATAAATTAGGTGAATTAATTAATAATTTGTCATTTATTAATTAATTCACAAAAAGAGGAATAATTAACCAATTAAATGAACATTTAATTGTGATGAGAAGACTTAGGATAAATAAATAATTTATTAATCCTAAAGGGAGAAATGACAAGCAAGGTTAAATGATTAAATCACGAAACCCTAGAAGATGAGTTAGCAATGCAAAGATGACAATTAGGTCTTGATGAAAGATAATTGATGTTGATTCGATTATGATCATGATTCTGACTGACAAAGGACCAATGCTGATAAATGATTTGATTGATAAATGCGCCAATTGACGAGGAACAATGATTAATTGATCCAAGTTGACATAATTTGAGACAAACAATGATCGATGACAAATCGATCGCAAAATGACAAAACTGACAAGAGGACAAGAATCGATGACAAAATAGATTGCAAAATGACAAGATTGAAAATGACAATGATCAATGACAAATTGATCGCAAAATGACAAGATCGAACATAACAACGATTGATGACAAAATCGATCGCCAGATGATAAGATTGATAAGAGGACAAAACCCTAATTAGGATTGACGATGTCCAAAATGATGACAAATGACTACGCACATTAATGCGACAGGATAAAATCGATCAAAATCATGATTGAAGATTGTTGTCGACAAGACCAAATTCGAAAGTGAGACGAATGAAGAATGCAGAAGAAGGACTCAATGCTCGCAAGTGATAAAAACCAAGTGCGTGACATAGGAGAAATGTTAATGCGACGCAAAAACCTAAAATGAGGCAATGCGCAAATGTTAAAGTATGACTCCGCAAGTGTTGACCATTTTTAGGTGTCTACACTAACAAAGATACATTCACCCCAAGGTTCTTAAAGATTAGGTCATGACATCCTGAGAACTATTGTGGACCTTTATAACATAATCTGCAAGTTGTGGATGTTTACAACTTTGGTGGGCTTTAATCGTTACCTTATGAACGAATGAATTTACATACACATAGCCATCAACTTGGGCAGGTTGAGATTTCCATCATTTTCTTAGTGAATTTTAAGATCCTTTGTACTTCACAACCGTATGAGATGGTTTTCGCTTGATCCTAATGTTTAAATCTCATATCCCCTTGGGATGTGATGTGTCATGCTTGTGCACATTCCTCTCATTGAAAACTATTGGCCTCTGCAAAGGGAGTGCCAATGGTCCATGTTGGGGCTTTGTGCGCCATAGAGTGAAGGGCCCAAAAGGCTTTGCAATTGTGCTTAACATTTGCTATGCCATTTATCAAGATGGTGTGAATTTTTTTGGTTGCTCAATACTTAAAGGGCATGGAGATGCGCCATTGGCCAAGACTCTTGCTTGATTTTTTCAAAGCCCAAATTAAAAAGGTGGGGTCTCTATTTTTCTCGAACAAAATGTGACGTGTTGTGAAAATAATCACAACAAATGCAACTTATAAAATACTTATAACATAAGAAAAAATTCTGTAGGTTTCAAGATCTATGTTTTGTTTGCAAATTTTTTTTTAGAGCTTTCTTTTCTCACTCTCTTTCTTTCTTTCTTTCTTTCTTTCTTTCTTTAGTTTTCAAATTTATCTTAAATAGGTCTTCTCTTCTTTTTAGCTTTTTTCTTTTCTCAATCGCTTTCTTTCTTTCTTAAGTTTTCAAATTTATCTTAAATAGGTCTTCTTTTCTTTTTAGCTTTAAAATGTTTTGCTTTTTATCTTTGTTTTGAAAATAAAAAAACATGTAAAGTTTTATATTTATAATTTGATAATAAAAAAATCAAAATATAATTAAAAAATATAAAAATAAGAAAAATAAGAAAATACTCAAAAATCATAAAAGTTAAAAAAAAAAGGAAAATTAAAAAAATTAAAAATAAATTTCAATTTTTTCCAAAAACAATAGCTTTGTGTCAAAATTAGTTATTTTTTCAAACTACCATAATTTTTTCGTGGAGTGTTGATTTTTTGTGTTTTTGCAGTCATTAGAAATCTAATTTGGAGGCCAACACACTCATGGAGGTAAAATTTGTAAATTCAAGTATAAGCATTCAAAGTCAACTTTTTATTTTGAAACTTCAAATGCGCATAACTTTTGCATTTTTCATCGTTTTTTAGTTAATTTTTTAAAAACATATCATAAAAATCCAAGAAAAAATATTTTTTTGTAGTTCTTATTAGTTTTTTTAATTTTGGACTTACTTTTGTTTGTAGGACTTTTTCATTTATCCAAATATTGTCCTTCAAACTACTAAGATAAGTGGTTTTGTAGGATGTTGGTTAAGACTATTCATAAACATTTTCTATTTTTATGTTCTTTTTCTTCTTTTATTTGCTCGCAATTGAAATTGGGTTAAAAATAATATTAAAACTTTAATTTGTTTTAACAATTTACATGTGTCTTTTTAATGCCAAGAACACTTACGTATTCTTTCCTCTCGCATTCTCGTGTGACCTTCAGGATCATAAATAACTGTGTTTATTTTTCTTTTGAAGGGGGTCTGCTTGGGAATTTCATCACCCCAAGGGATATCCTCAACTCTAGCATTTTGGTGGAGTATAAGTAGTGAGGGTGAATCAAAAGACACACATCTTGGAAGTTTTGATTTTGTCATTCAGGCTTAGCCCCCAATAACTTTATACCTTGGGGAAAGTGAAGGAGAAGGGTGGGTTACTCTCTTCTCTAAGCTATTTGACTTTGTCACACTTTCAAATACATAGATTTAGGCCTTGTGTAACCTTGTGGCATATAAAGGATATTCCCTAGATAAGCCTTGTAAAGCCTAGTTTAAGACCTTTTAATTCTTTTTCCTTGTGGTTCAATATTGTTGGGGTAGGAAAGTGCTTACATCAGGTCTGCATGCTATGAGATAGATTTTACATTGGGAAATTCTAGTCCTCCAAGATAAAAGATCTAAGGTGGTACATAACCTTATATTCCCTAGCTATCATTCCATGTGGTAGTGGCACTTATGGGTCAAATGTCACTATTCTCATAGAGTGGGGACATATGGTAGCATTGTGAGTCCACAACGATTGACACACCTTACCTTGAATTATTATAGGCTTGTTGTTGTGTCTTTTGTTTATGTTTTGTACATACCAAGTGCTTGTTTGTAAGCCTTTAAATTAAGTTTGAGTCAAGTCAACTTTTAAGTCCTTTTGCTTGTTTGAAAAACACATTTCCCATTGGTATCCTTGAAGTATAAATGTTGAAGCTAAACTTAGGATAACCATCACTTGGTGGTAAACCTATTTAGCCTTGGTCATCATAAAAACTATACCCAATATTTTCACATCAGCCAAATATTTTTTTTTCAAATTGACCACATCCTTTGGCCTTAATCCATTTTTTTGTCACCATCACCTCAATTATAACCCTATTCACCTTTAAGTTACATCTAAGAAAATATTAGGATACCGTTTTTAATTGCATCATATTTATTCACATCATCCTTATAACCTACACCCATCATCATCCAAATCTACCTTGGTCATAGTTGAAAGCATCACTTTTAGATCTCTTGGTCAAAATCATCACCCTAGTCTAACCTTTGGGACCTTTAATCATCTTAAGACCCATTTTACAATCCTTGTAAATTCTACACAAATCCATAGATTCCAAAATTAAGTCACAATCAATGTACATCCTTAAGATCCAAGCGTGTAGCTTAAAATTTAGTCTAAGTTTGTCACATCTAATCCACATAGTTCACTTGATCATCTCTTTGTCCAATCAAATCCTCAAAAAGCATTCATTCCTAGTCATCCATATTTAAGTTCATCCTTCTTTTTTAAGGTTTGTATCTCTTTTGATCACTCACCCGTGTGTGTGAAAAAAGTGGAATAAGAGTATAAGTTGCAAGACATAACACTTCAATTAAGTCATTACATGTATGGTTAGATAGATATAAGCATGAATAATAAAACCATTGCAAATCGACCAATTGCATTCTAAAAGATGCGAGTATAAGATTTCTCTTAGATTTGTATAAGCAATACCAGTGACTAGACTACACCAAGACAAAGGATTTAATCTATATGAGCATGATATTAAGCTAAATGGATGCAAGATGGATGAAAGATTCAAGAAATCATGAGTAAAATAAATATGCAAAAAGCTAAACTAAGATGCAGATAATCTCAAAAAGCAAGCACAATATACTCAATGACTCCAGAGCAAAAAGTGTATAATAATAAATAAATCTCCAGGGTGTTTTTGAATGAGAGATGAAGGCTGAATTTATAGAGAATCACAAGAGAGATCAAGAAAAAGTACAATTTAGGATAATTGAAATAATTGAAAAATTAGATTCAGCTAACCTTGAGATAGATTCCAATTATAGTTTAATTGAAATGCATTCTGATTATAAGTTCGAGTTTGCATTGGAGATATAATTCAATTAATTCCATGCACTTGAGATAAAAATAGGTGATTCCATGCAATTTCTTTTGATTTATTCAAGAAAAGAGTCTTTTCAATGCAACTGTACTTCTTTTTCTCAAAAGCTTTGAGTTCCAATTTTGGAGAATGATTAAATTCCTTTTAATTGTTTTTCTGATTTCAAGTTCTCAACTTAGAAGAAAGAAATAATATCTCAAGTTTGATTTCTCTCTCAATCCAATTCTTTTATTTTATTTTCAATTTAACTCTTGCTTTGTGATTAATTCCTCTTTTGTGATAAATTAATTCCTTTTTTATGATTAAATGGAAAATTTATTAATTAATTAAATATGCTAGGATATTTAATAAATTAAACAGGATAATTGATCAAAATGATTTTCTTGAAATGATTTAATTAATTAAATAAATATTTAATTAATCTTGAGTTATTGATTTGCCATGTGACATTTGATGATTAAAGAATTAATAATGTGCTCTAGATTGATTTTTGCCTTTGGTTAGGACCTTGGTGATGTTGTCGAGATTAGGAGCCCATGGTTTAGATGACCATTTTTAGGGTATAAAATTTTCCCCTCTTTGATTTAATGTGTGATCAACGTGTTGGTTCAAAGAATAGTTGATGTCTAGGAGATACCAGTTTTGAACTTGATTGATCACGAACCAGATCAAGAGCGAGGTGTTTAGCTTATTTGAAGTGATGAAGCTGAATAGAGTTGATTAAAGCAAATATTGATCCCGAAATTGATTGAACTAGGACCGATGAAGAGCAAAGATACCGAACTTGAACTTGATTGATCAAGAATCGGATCTTATTGATCTAGAACTCGATTGATCTAGACACAGTGAGCGAAGATAAAATCGATCTTGAACTTGATGGATCAAGATGCGATGAGCGAAGATAAACTATCCAACTTGATTTAAAGCGATGAAATCGAACACCTGCTTAGATTGAGCGTGTGATCAAAGACACTCTTTAAACTTTTGATTGAGTTTAAACGAATAATCAACTTGATGAAAAGTGATGAAATTGATTAACGTTAAGAGATTGATTTAGATGAAGACAATATCAACTTGATTTGCATTGATGAAACTAATATACCCCTAGTGATTGATTCGATTCAGATGATCGAGAGATCTCAACTTGATATGAAGCGATGAAGCTGAGATGCCCCCTAGCAATAAGAATTTGATTTTCTTTAGTTGAAAAGATTTTCGCTCGGCTTTTGATGAAGATTTAAAAAATTTCTCGACTTTGAAGATGTGAGGTCATAAGGTCACGAGTATGCCCCCTTAGGAGCGAAATCAAAAGATAGCGAGGGTACATGATGATTATATGCAATTTTTGGCAATGATAATGATTTAAACACAAATGATTCAGAGGAATTTTTGAAAATTTGGCGTTGATTGATGTGAAATTGAGCGCAAATTGGAAAAATAATGAGCATTTGAGGAAAGCGCTAAGTTGTCCAAGTTGGGCAAAATTGACTAGGAAAATGATCTCAGATTTTGATTTTGATCCCGAAAATGGAATCAGGACAGGCAAATTAGTTAAGGGTACAATTTTCATGTCCATCAGAGAAAGTTGAAAAATTAGGGTTTTGGCTATATAAGGGGTCAAAGTGTCATTTTCAATTCATTTTAACCCTCCAAGTTTGAAAATTAAAAAAAGCCTTCTACAAAGAAAAATGGTCATTCTGATCCAGGAGCACCGATTTGAGCGCCAAAGACGACATAATCGACCGCGGAACTATGAGCCAACGGTAAGAGTCTAATTTTAAGCCTCTTTATTATTTCAATTTTGAATTTTTTTGTTGAATTTTTCAATTTTTAGCTTTGTAAAAGCCGAGCTTTGTCGATTTGTCGTGCAAGATGACATTTTGTGTCGTACGAGAAATTGCTTAGTAGTGTTTTGTTGTTTAAGCCCATTAGTTTTGTCGTTTCATACCTACTCTTGTATCATAAGAGCTTGTTCAAAAGAGATCATTTTGTCGTTCGAGGGCTTGTTTTGTGTCATAGCAGAGTCTTTTGTCGTCCTATACCCAGTCCTGAATCGTACGAGTTTCTGCCTCTACTGTGCTATGTCGTTTGAAAAACAGTGAGCATTTTTAAGGGTGCAAACTTGAAAATTTGATTTTGCAATGGATTGTTTTGGATTTGCGTGATGTTTTACTTGTCTTATAGCATAATTTGGAATGTTTTCTAATGATATTTTGTATGATTCTTGCAGGTACGACTACCTCATGTTCTTTTCAGAGGTGTCGATCCACCAACTATGAGATTAGTGCGTAAGTTATCTAATGTGGACAGAGCACATATCGATTTATGCGGGTTTACTCATCTTCTTAACATGCTTGATATATGTGTAAATCACAGGATGGTCATTGCGCTTGTAGAGAGATTCCATTATGAGCATAACACATTTCATTTTCCAGTTGGGGAGATGACTATCACTCCCAAGGATGTATATAGGATTCTCCGGATTCCATTCGCTAGGGATAAGGTGGATTATGATTCAACACAACATCCTGGCCTACTAGCTCTGAGGCAAATTTTTCATGATGCAGACATTCTAACATGGTCTATTAGTTGGGATGACATGATGGCCAGGTACAGTGAGCAGTTTCCACTGGCATGCGTCCTAGCAGGATTCATCGGTTGTTTCCTTATGCCAGACAAGGGACAAAAGGGTTTCTTATGCGACTGGGGAAAGATGCTAGAGAGGCTTGTGGAGCACCCTCAGAGATTAGGATGGGGTTCTTGTATTCTGGCACACATGTATGGTGAGATACATGAGGTGATTTACCGGGAGGGGAAGAGTATGGTTGTAGGGGTTTTGATAATTCAAGTATGGGCCTAGGAGCACCTCCCAGTTTGCAGATTGATTGTGGATGACGCCAGAGATCCACAACAACCCATTGTTTACAGATACTCTGGATATGTTACTCAGCCCCATTTGGGCAAGACAAAGTATTGGAGACTATAGCTAGATGATCTTATATTTGTCATATGGAGACCTTATAGGGGTCTTGAGCCTTGGGATGACTGGAGAGCTATGCAGAGAGACCTATTTATGACTCAACCTCTCATTGGCAGATTAGTGACAGTGGTCGAGTGGTTTGTGGTTACTCGAGTAATGAGACAGTATGATAGACCTCAGGGGATTTCATAGGAGTTTACTACATACGTGCATTATGCAGAGGAGGAGAGATGGGGGTGGGGACCTAGGTTATCATATGCCCTGGGCATGCAAGAGTTGACTGGGTTGTAGTGGCTCAGGTGGGACTATTTGGAGGATATTGTAGATGCAGGGGTATTGCCCTAGTATAGGGATTGGTTCTAGCAACATCCATTCCCTAGATTCACAGATCCGGTAGAGCAGGAACCTCTGATACAGGAGATTGAGGATGATGCCCCTGCGTAGGCACAGGGACAGGGACAAAGAGCTAAGGCTCCGAGGTGAGCAGGTGGTGATCCTAGTGCTAGCAGCAACAGGTACTAGCTGGTGGTAGGCAGTAGCAGAGAGGAGAGGGTGGATCCCTTGGGGCTATTGGCGTCAGACTAAGTGGAGCTAGGGTGACAGAGAGTGGAAGAGAGGAGGAGAGAGTAGCTCCCAAGTAGGTGAGACAGAGGAGAGATGAGCAGGGGGGAGTCAAAGGTGGAGATGGAGGCGGAGATGGAGGCAGAGAGATTGCGAGGGAGCAGGGGGCACATGCAGCGTGGTCGATGAGAGCACATTTTGAAGGTCTGTAGTCACAGTTGACAGTGGCACATGCACAGTTGGCAAAGCGAGATCGACAGTTAGTAGAGCTTAGGGTTGAGCATGATCGCTAGGTTGCAAAGATGAGGGCAGAGCAAGACACTTTGCAACAAGAGGTTCTCCATCAGACCAGTTGGGTGGCCTATTATGTTGCAACTTACAGCGTAGCAGTTCCATTAGCACAATAGGTTGTACCCTACTCACAGTACATGGCATGATCTGAGGGAGCTCGGGCACCAAGACAGGATGCCGCTCAGCAGGCTCTACCTCCTCCACCACCTAGCGATGAGGGAGAGGTCGTGAGTTAGATGTTTTGTAGCTCTTAGATTTTGTTAGATACCCCATTTTTTGTAGCCCATACGATTCTTGCTCCGATGGGAGTTTGTATATGTCAATTGACATTATTTTGTACCCTGAGACTTTATCATTATATATATGAGATCTTGATTTGACTTCATTGTACTTGTGTCGATCGATTTATGAGACATTTTCTATATGCTTTATTCTATATGTATGCAAATTTGTTCAGTATGGATGTATGTAATGCAAATGAATATGGATGTCTATTTTTTGTTTCTTTTCATATGCAAATAAATAATAAAATGAGTAATGAGTAATGCAAATTTTTTTTATACCATAAGATGAATGCGAATGAGTGATAATGAAGTGTATGAATCTATATAAGATGCCTATGTATGCAACTAACATCTCAATACACAAGTACTCGATCGGAGATGATGAAAAATAGACCACTTATCTAAGAAATGATGATGCTTCCAACTCTCATTCAGAAGATAAAGAAATCATTGTTATCATACCGAAATCATTCTAAATGGAGAATGAGATGCAAAATGAGATGCAACCTAAACCTAGTCACTGGATTTGAAATGCTTAAGTTTCATCACTGAGTGTTAACAAACATAGCAGGCGGATAATTGTTTTGATTTGATAATTCATAGGAATGTCTGGTTTCAAAGAGTAAGTACCCCGTATAAGACCGATCTATCTGGTTTCAAGTGTACCCTTCCTTGTATAAGACATGTTGATGTTTGATAGAGTTTGATAGATTGATTAACAAGACATGTGATAAGTTTGATTGCAGACTTTGAGAGTTTGTCTGATGTTGATTTAGTGTGATGGATAGTCTATGCTTTCTTGCTTTGATTTTTTAGTTTTTTTTGTTTTTGTGAGTTTTTTTATTTTTAGGATTTGTTTCAGACATTTTATGATTTTTTTTTCAGCTATGCCCCCAGTATGCAGACTTATATGACATGATTATTTGTAGAATGCATATGGAGACAATGATTTTTTGATATGACCAATGTTAATGCAATATGCATGATGAAGATGCATTTCCTATTTGAACAAGGATGACTGTGTTTAGCACTTTGTAATACATCAATTGAATTGGAGGTACAAAACATTTCATAGATAAGTGGTTAATCAATCCTTAAGGTCCCTTGGAACATCCAAATTAACACACTTAGTGACTAGGATGTTGAAATGTGGTGACTGATTAGCAAAGTACTGTACATTCAGCACGTATCCTCGCCGGGGTAATAAAACCCTAAAAAAGGCTGACTTTGTTTGTTGCCCTAAAAACGCATGTTATAAGCGGCTGGGATGCTCAAGGCATTGTAAGGTTGATGTACTGTTTTTGCTGGATAATAAGAAAGATTGGACAACTGTGTATGGTGGACGTAACCCATTCTGGGTGAACCACGTTAAATCTCTGTGTTATCTGTGTCCTGTTTTATTTCTTTATCTTTTGTATTTAAATCTGCATATAATTGTTAGTTCATATTTGCTTCGAATCTGCTTGAAACCCTAACAATTGGTATCAGAGCGAGGTTTTCTGTAAATTGGCTGGACTTTCAGATTTGAGTGGGAGCAATGGAGGATTCCAAATTCAAGGTCGAAAAGTTTAACGGCCAGAATTATCAGTTATGGAAAATGCAGATGGAGGATTACCTGTATCAAAAGGATTTGTGGCGGCCATTGGAAGGAAAGGCAAAGAAACCGACCACAATATCAGATGAAGAGTGGGATATTTTAGATAGAAAGGCACTGGGATCCATTCGATTGTGCCTTGCGGCGTCTGTAGCATTCAATATAACAGAAGCAAAAATGACTATAGATTTGATGGCAACATTGGCTAAGCTGTATGAGAAACCCTCGGCTTCGAATAAGGTATTTCTTATGAAGCGTTTGTTTAATTTGAAAATGAGTGAGGGAGGATCTATAGCGGAGCACTTAAATGAATTTAATACAATTACCAGTCAATTGTCTTCGGTAAAAATTACCTTTGCAGAAGAGGTTAGGGCTCTCTTGATTTTATGATCTTTTCCAAAAAGCTGGAATAGCTTGGTTATGGCTGTAAGTAACTCTGTCTCTGGTAAAAATACTTTGGTATTTGATGATATTGTTGGTGTTATCCTAAGCGAGGAAATGCGAAGGAAAAGCACAGGTGAGACTCCAACATCATCGGGTAGTGTTTTGAATGTGGAGAATAGAGGAAGATCAAAGGAAAGAGGAAAAGGCCCTGGGAATGAGAAGTCACGAGGGAAGTCAAAGAAAGGATGCTCTCAATCTAGAGGAAAGAAAGATTGCTGGTACTGCGGAAAGCCTAGTCATCTAAAGAAAGATTGTTGGTCTCGGAAAAAAAAAGGAGACAAAAATGAAAATGACAGTAAGGAAGCTAATATTGCAAGTAATACTTTACAAGATTCTTTAATCTTATGTTTGGATAATGTTAATGATTCCTGGGTAATAGATTCTGGGGCTTTATTTCATGCTACACCCCATAGAAAATATTTTCTAGATTATGTTCAAGGTGATTTTGGACAGGTATATTTGGGTGATGATGAGCCCTGTCAAATTGTTGGAAAAGGAAAGATAAAGATCAAGTTGCAGAATGGTAATGATTGGTTTCTGTAGGAGGTAAGACATGTTCCTAATTTAAGAAGAAATTTAATTTCTGCAGGGCAACTAGGTAGTAAAGGTTGCATAGTTACCTTCTCAGATAGTATGTGGAAGGTCACTAAAGGATCATTAGTAGTAGCTAAAGGTGCGAAGGTAGGCACATTATATCTGTGTACTGGTAACACTTACTCTACCTTAGCTGCTATAGATAAAGTTACTGCAGGGACAACAACAATAAATGTTGCAAGAACAGATTCGATAATGTGGCACCATAGGCTTGGGCACATGAGTGAGAAAGGGATGAAAATCCTTCACTCCAAAAATCTATTGCCAGGACTAAAGAAGATTGATTTAGAGTTCTGTGAGAACTGTGTTTATGGTAAATAGAAAAGAGTCAGATTTCTCAAGGTTGGGAAAGAGAAGAAGAGTGAGAAGTTAGAGCTTGTACATTCAGATGTATGGGGACCGGCTTAGGTATCATCTCTTGGTGGCTCTTGTTATTATGTTATTTTTATTGATGACTCAACCAGAAAACATGGGTATATTTCCTAAAACAAAAATCAGATGTTTTTGAAACTTTTAAGAAATGGAAAGCTTTGGTTGAGAATGAGACAGGAAAAAAGTTGAAGTGTCTCAGATCGGATAATGGAGGTGAGTATTGCAGCAAAGCATTTGAAGATTACTGTTCCTTAAATGGGATTCGAAAGCAGAAGACAGTTCCAAGAACTCCACACTAAAATGGTGTGTCAGAGAGAATGAATAGGACCATCATGGAACGTGCGAGGAGCATGAGATTGCATGCTTGATTGCCCTTACTTTTTTGGGCAGATGCTGTACATATTGCTGTCTATTTGATAAATAGAGGACCTTCAACCCCTTTGGATGGTGGTATTCCAGAGGAGGCATGGACTGGTAAAAAGGTAAATTATTCTTTTCTAAAAACTTTTGGTTGCGAAGCTTTTGTCCATGTTGATAAAGAAAACAGAACCAAGCTTGATGCTAAATCTCAGAAATGTACCTTCATTGGATATGGGATAGATGAATATGGCTATCGGTTATGGGATTTTGAAAATAAGAAAATAATTAGAAGTAGAGATGTTATATTCAATGAGAAGGTTATGTATAAAGAACAGATGCAGGAAAAGAAGCATGAACAAGACAAACAAGAATATGTGGTGTTGGATGAGATTCCTGAAAATGAAATGCCACAGGTACCTGATGCTCAGCAACAACAGATTGTCCCACAAACTCCTGCAAGTGTTAGACGTTCTACGAGGACAAGTAGACCTCCTGAAAGATTTTCTCCTTCTTTGTATTCTATTTTATTAACAGATTCTGGTGAACCAGAAGAATATGAAGAAGCAATGCAGGTGGATGCCAAACAACAGTGGCAGCTAGGCATGAAAGAGGAGATGGACTCCCTGATGAAAAATAAGACTTGGGACTTAGTTCCTTTACCTGCAGAAAAAAGAGCCTTGCCTAACAAATGGGTTTATCGACTGAAGGAGGAGGAAGGAGGTCAGAAAAGATATAAGGCCAGACTTGTGGTAAAAGGTTTTGCACAGAAAAAGGGTATAGATTATGATGAAATATTTTCTCCAGTTGTAAAAATGACTTCAATTAGAACTGTACTTAGTCTTGTGGCTGTAGATGATTTACATCTTGAATAATTAGATGTCAAAACAAATTTTCTCCATGGAGATTTGGAGGAGGAAATTTACATGTTGCAACCATAGGGATATGAGGTCAAAGGTAAGGAGAACTTGGTGTGCAGGTTGAAGAAAAGTCTGTATGGCCTAAAGCAAGCACCCCGACAATGGTATTTAAAATTTGGTAGTTTCATGGCTGAACATGGTTATCATAGATGTCATTCTGATTATTGTGTATATTTTAAGAGATTTGATAATGGCAGTTATATTATCCTGTTGCTTTATGTTGATGACATGCTTGTTGCTGGGTCTAACATGCAACATATAAATGATCTTAAACAAAAATTAGCCAGGTCATTTGCTATGAAGGATTTGGGTGCAGCTAAGCAAATTCTCGGTATGAGGATTACACGGGACAGGAAAAATAGAACCTTGAATTTGTCCCAAAGTGAGTATATAAAAAAGGTGTTGAAAAGATTTAACATGCAGGATGCAAAAGCAGTTAGTACACCTTTGGCTAGTCATTTCAAATTGACTAAGGAGATGTGCCCAAAGGCATAGGAAGAGGTTAATAAAATGTCTAACATCCCGTATTCATCAGCTGTTGGCAGTCTGATGTATGCAATGATATGCACAAGGCCAGATATTGCACATGCAGTGGGAGTTGTGAGCAGGTTTATGAGTAATCCGGGTATGGAACATTGGAATGTTGTGAAATGGATTCTTCGGTATTTGAAAGGAACTACTATGAAGGCATTATGTTTCAAAGGATCTAATGCTGCTCTAAGTGGATTTGTTGACTCTGATCTGGCGGGTGATATTGATTCACAGAGGAGTACTACAGGGTATGTTTTTACTATAGGGGGAACTGCAGTCAGTTGGATTTCTAGGCTGCAAAAGGTTGTTGCACTTTCAACCACTGAAGCTGAGTATGTTGCTGCTACAGAAGCCAACAAGGAGATGATTTGGTTGCAATGTTTTTTGAAGGAATTGGGTCAGACACAAGAGGATAGCCCATTGTATACTGATAGCCAGAGTGCCATTCATCTTGCGAAGAACTCTGCTTTTCATTCAAGGACAAAGCACATTCAGCTCAGGTACCACTTCATCCGGACTATTTTGGAGGAGGGTCAGTTACGGCTTGAGAAGATTCACACAAGTAAGAATCCTGCCGATATGTTCACAAAGGCAGTTCCACAGGAGAAGTTGATTTCTTCATCAGTTTCTATTGGTCTTCTTGATTGATAATTGTGGAATTTATACCAGTCAAGTCCTAGTGTTTTATCCAGCGGATGTTGCATGTACAGTGGTGTCGTGTAGTATCAGTCTCCAAGTGGGAGATTGTTGAAATGTGGCGACTGATCAGCAAAGTACTATACACTCAGCACGTATCCTCGCTGGGGTTCAAGGCCGGGCCGGGGCCCGGGCAGGGGTTCGGGGGCGGCAGCCCCCAAGAAATTTTTTTTTGCCTTTTTTGTTGATGAAAACCGACATTGTAATAAAACCCTAAAAAAGGCCGACTTTGTTTATTGCCCTAAAAATGCATGTTATAATCGGCTGGGATGCTCAAGGCATTGTAAGGTTGATGTACTGTTTTTGCTGGATAATAAGAAAGATTGGACGGTTGTGTATGGTGGACGTAACCCATTCTGGGTGAACCACTTTAAATCTCTATGTTATCTGTGTCTTGTTTTATTTCTTTATCTTTTGTATTTAAATCTGCATATAATTGTTAGTTCATATTTGCTTCGGATCTGCTTGAAACCCTAACATAGGATTTACAAATGGAGACGCAGAAAACTTCCCCATTGGTTCTTGAAACTTTGACCTTATTTAGCCCATGTGAGTGAAAATGAGTTAATTCTTGCTCTTGTGTTCACAAAAGGTCCTTAGCATCCTATATGACTAGTTGCATGGATTATCCTAACTTCAAAAGCATCCCGAATAGAGCCTCACTGCTAGCAAGCTTTTAGAGCTCCGAGGAGGTTATAGACTGTTATTTCTTGAATATTGCTCCATTACCAATAGGCGTCCATAGCCCTGATAGAGTTACTCGCATGTTCCCATAGTCAAGCTTTTTTTGTCTCACTTTGTATGCGTGATATTTCAGTTATCTATCATTGCTCTTTTGCCTTGAGATGAATATTTGGCATTCTCTTTTTTTTTTGCCTTGACTTGTAAGTAATGAAACCTACTTGGTTGTGACATTTACAACGACGTTGAAGTAGAATTTTTGATCTTTCACTAGTCATATGATCAACTAGGTGTCTAGAATGAATTAGAGATTTTGTTAATGTGTTTGAGATATAGAAATTGATAGATTTTGGGTTAACAAGTCTCAAATAGTGAAATCACTAGCCAACCATAAGTAAAGCATCGTCACAGGGTAATGTTAAAAATGAATAATGTTATGACCTCAAGGACTTCATGTCTAAATATCTACGAAAGGAGACAATACTTGTTTCTCTTGAATGCAAACAAATGATAAACTTGGACAATTGCCTTGTTTTATTGATGCTGCTATATGCAAATGCAGAAATTTTGCGAATGCGATGCATTTAAAAACTATATGCAATGCAGTGCTTTGAATAAAATGATATGCAATGCAAAAGAAAAACCTAAACTAACCCAACCCTTAGATATAGTATCGTTTAAGGTGCATGTTGTTCATAGGGTCAGGGAGTTTTGTGAAGGACCTGAAGGTAGTTCATTGGTCTAGCATAAAGATGTCTTTCCAAGAAGGACTCAGCTAAGTATATATGTCCACCATCTCCAATGTTGATTTCCTTAGTTTTTGGATTTTGTGATGAAACTAGGGTAAAGTTTTAAGCAAAGGATTGGATAAGAGGTATGGAAGGATGAAAAAGAGGTGTTGGATAATGGACCAGATATTGAAATTTTGGCGCATGAGCAAATGGAAATGTTTGTGGGATCACCATTGACACACATCTTGAGGGATGGTGGAGTGATGGAGGAAAAGTGGATCTCAGATTTTGAGATTTGGATGGAGGAACAACCAGGGATTTTGGGGCATAAAGATCCAAAATAGATGAAGGAGTTGATGGAAGAATAGATTTGGAAGGTTTGGATGGAGGAACAACAATCTTGGCTATTGATTTGGGTTTTTCTTTAGATAGTTGTGCTTTAAGAAGACGGATAGGGATCCACATGGTTTTTGATTTTTGATGCTTTTGTAGTTTCTTGGAACACATTGCTTCTACAAGTGCCTTAGGAACCCATATAGATTTTGATTTTGCTTTATTTTGCTCAGTGAACCTTTGTGTCCTTCTAGATGGATGGAAGGTATGCGAAGATGTACGCCTTTGTTGATCCTGCACAAGGGATTGGAGAAATATAAGGTTCTAAAATGGATGGAAGAGATGAAGGGGAAGGCGTGCATTTGGATTTTGGTTTAGTAGGGATACCAACATCTTGAGGAATGTCACTAAGACCATGATTCTTAATATTTTCTTTAACATGGACGTGTTCTTGCTTGTGAAGGTCTACCCCTTTGCGTTTATAAATATTTTGACTTGTAGGATCATGAGAGGGATTTGTAGGCATGATGTAACCTTGAGGTGAACATGGAGGATTATGAAAAGGAGATGAAGAGATACTTTGATCTTGACATGGAAGAGGACCATTAGATAGAGTAGGAAGGGTGTTTGACTCTTCATTTTGAATAGGATCATCTGAAAAGGTGGAAGAGGCATCATGATCTTGCTTAGAAAGGATGCTTTTCTCTTGAGATGGAAGGGGATCATCTTGGAAGAAATGGAAAGGTATAATAGGATCCTCATGGGATTCTAGGGAGGTAAGATCCTTTTCAATCATTGGATGGGATGGCCCTTCAGATAGCCCTTGAGGGTCAACATGAGAAGATTCATCATTAGGTTCATTATTTGAGGGATATGATATGGAATGTTGTTGAGAAGCCTTAGGAGATCGAGGCATCATGGAAGAGATGTAGGCTACATGTGAGCCATTGCTAGACACATGTTCATCATTTTGATCATGCTTGGTAATGACATCTGGTTTCTCTTTATGTGAATTTTTATGATGTTCAATTTCAATGACACCATCATCAAGGAGGTCTTGAATTTTATGCTTTAATTCCACACACATTGAAGTCTTATGTTTGTTATGCCTATGGTATGCACATTATTTACTCAAAACTCCACATCCCCATGTGGTCTTTTTAGGCAATATGATAAGATTTTGCTTAAGAAGGTCTTCCAAAACTGACTCAATAGATTCCCCCGAAGGTGTAAATCGTCTATCTAGGGGATAGATGTTTTTTTGTCTTGGTGAAGGTGTCTTGTGATTTTGTATGAGATTTGGCTTTTGATTTTCAATTACTTTATGTTCCATCTTATGTAATTGTTTTAGCATTTCTTGAAGTCTAGTATTCTTAATATCATGAATTTTCATCTCAAGAGGGGTCATTGAATATTTTTGGTGGGGTTGAATGTCTTATCTTTGTTTCTTGAGATCTTGAATTTGTTGGGCCAAGGTAACCATGGGCTTCTTACTTTTGTCAATTTTTTTAGAAAAGCTTCTAGTTTGAATAGGTATTTAGAACCGACAGGACCAAGAGCTAGATGTGTTGCAAAAGTCAAGATCAAATTGGAGCTAGTTGTTCATTTAACGTATTGATTGAGAGAAGAAACTAAGATTTATTCTAGTTTCAGGATAGATCTATCCTGTGTAAGAGGTTTATCTAAGTTACCTTGTTTGATTTAAAAGAAGTGACTAAGACTCAGCCTAGTTTCAAGAACGATCTATCCTATGTAAGACGTTATCTAAGTGACTTAAATTTGATTAGTTGATTGAACTAGTTGAAAGATGATCGATAAAATCGTGCAACACAAATGACACAGGTACACTATTTTAATCTATTTATGCTCAGGATGATGATAACTAGTTTTATGCTCACTGTAGACTATTTTAGACAAGTTTGACTGTTTTGGACTGATGAAATCAGAGATTCGTACGATAGGTTTTACAGGACCAGACGATAGTTTAATAACTTCAGGATGATGACAATAGTATTTCGTACGAGTTGCTGCCTAGTACCATACGACAAATGGGTAAGTCTAAAATTACAAACTGATCAATGCAATGATTTATCGTACGACACAGAATGCAGGCTCAAATGACAATTCCTTAAATAGGACGACAAATAATCAGGTATCGTACGACATAGAATGCAGGCTCAAATGACAGACTGTTAGGATTGATGGAATCTTGTACAAAAATATGTATGTAGCAAGATGATAAATTAGAAGATTCGCATGATAGTTCACTAGACAAAGGCTAAATTATGCATTTTCAATGACTGAGTATGACCAGTTTTGAGGCGGACTGAGTTTTCGCTGATTGACGATGACCAATTTAGAGGTGGATTGAGTTTTTGACAGCTAAGGTATACTAGTTTGTGACACAGACAGAGTTTTGATCACTGAGTTGTTTCTTGTTTTCTCTAGTTTTGGTATTCCAGTTTTAGTTTTAGGGATGAAAACACAAAAAACACGTAATATGAATAATAACTCCAATCACAACATGCAAACCCTACAGAAATTGGTGAGAGAAGAAAACCTTTGCTTGCTGACTTAGATACACACCCAATAGCTAATCAGAATACAGCCGCTGAGTCTCACGCAATGGATTCTCAACGCTGTATTAGCCGACTCCGAACGCTAATGGGGGCACGATATGGCAAGTGTCTTGGGAGAGTTACTATCTCTCTTGCATAAATATTATCCTCCCTTTCGAAGGTGAACCGGGTAGCTTCTAATTTTAATTGGAACTAGTAAGGGATCCATTCGGCGCGTCAAGGTATAAACTCAATCAAGAGGTCTCCCAGCCTTGAAAACCAAGGTTTAATATACCCAAAGGTACAAAGGAGAGCTATTCCCGAGCACTTTCGTTGACTTGATTTTCATCAAATCATGTTTGTTTAATAGTGGGTTGGAGTACTTGGCATTTAGCCATTCCCACTTGGGTTGTTCCCCTCTCACCAACCCTAATGGCTATAGAGTTATTAGCTCCTCGGGAGGGCAGGACTACTAAAGATATACAAATCTCAAACTTAAAGAAAACACCTCAAGGGTCTAGATTTCTGATTGTCTATAAAGACAAGAGCATACTCTCCTACCTCTTAGAATTTTCTTAAAACACAAAATACAGATTTGTTCTTTAACTAGATAGCAATTTAGGTGCCTAAAAATGAATTTAAAGAATACATGATGTTTGGTTGATTCTACTCAGGCAACCTGCAAAGACAACGAATCAGTAGTCATATTGTCTTTGTGCGACAAGCATATTCTTTGACAGGTGTTCTGCAAAAAAAGATTAGGCTGTAAAAATTTCTCAGATAGACAGATAACAAACCAGGGTCAGCGTCAGTATGATCAAAAATTGAATAAAGAGCCTGAAGAATAAAATCTGCTTTTTAACCAAGAAACACAAAATTCTGTACGATGATTCTCATCGACTCATACAATAATTCATACGAGATAGTACGATAGATGCAGTTTGTCATTTGGGTATGTGAGAGATGTACGATATTCCGTTGCAAGTGTACGAAAAAAAATCCAAAAAGTCAAAAATCCGAAAAAAGTAAAAATAAAAAAGTTAGTCTTGGAGGCCAAAAAAAGTAGTCTTCTACCCCACGGTGGGCGCCAGAAATGTGTGTGAAAAAGTGGAATAAGAGTGTAAGCTGCAAGACACAACACTTCAATTAAGTCATTAGATGTATGGTTAGACATATATATAATAAAACCATTATAAATCGACCAATTGCCTTCTAAAAGATGCGAGTATAAGATTGCTCTCAGATTTGTATAAGCAATACCAGTGACTAGACTACACCAAGATGAAGGATTTAATCTATATGAGCATGATATTAAGCTAAATGGATGCAAGATGGATGAAAGATTCAAGTAATCATGGATTCAAGCAATCATGAGTAAAATAAATATGCAAAAGGCTAAACTAAGATGCAAATAATCTCAAAAAGCAAGCACAATATATTCAATGACTTTAGAGAAAAATGTATAATAATAAATAAATCTCCAGGGTGTTTTTGAATGAGAAATGAAGGCTGAATTTATAGAGAATCACAAGAGAGATCAAGAAAAAGCACAATTTAGGATAATTAAAATAATTGAGAAATCAGATTCAATTAACCTTGAGATAGATTCCAATTATAGTTTAATTGAAATGCATTCTGATTATAAGTTCAAGTTTGCATTGGAGATATAATTCAATTAATTCCATGCACTTGAGATAAAAATAGGTGATTCCATGCGATTTATTTTGATTTATTCAAGAAAAGAGTCTTTTCAATGCAACTGTACTTCTTTTTCTCAAAAGCTTTGATTTCCAATTTTGGAGAATGATTAAATTCCTTTTAATTGTTTTTCTGATTTCAAGTTCTCAACTTAGAAGAAAGAAATAATATCTCAAGTTTGATTTCTCTCTCAATTCAATTCTTTTATTTTATTTTCAATTTAACTCTTGCTTTGTGATTAATTCCTCTTTTGTGATAAATTAATTCCTTGTTTTATGATTAAATGACAAATTTATTAATTAATTAAATATGTTAAGATATTTAAAAAATTAAACAAGATAATTGATCAAAATGATTTTCTTGAAATGATTTAATTAATTAAATAAATATTTAATTAATATCGAGTTATTGATTTTCCATGCGACATTTGATGATTAAAGAATTAATAATGTGCTCGAGATTGATTTAATTGCCTTTGGTTAGGACTGTTAGAGTATTCAGGTATTTACTTGATTAATTAAACAATATTTGTTTAATTATTTAAGTTCCCTTTATCTCTTTTACACTTAAGCTAACTTTAGGTGCATAATAATTAATTCTTTTATTAATTATTATGTGCAAACCTAGGTTTTCCTTTTTAGGGTTTCTTGACCTATTAAAGGTTGAGTTCATTCTTTTCTTTGTAAGAAGAAGGTTTTTTACATTACACATTTTGTGAATATTGATCTCTCTCTTTTTGAGCATATTTTCTGTGTATTTCTTTCTTCTGTGATTTGCTTCCTTGCTTCTCCTTGTAATAGGTTTTTCAGCTTGCAGAGATCATTTGGGCTCTTGTGGTGTTGTATTTTCTCAACTCCAACATGGTATCAGAGCCTACATCTGCTACTTCTTGTTCCTGATTTTTCAGAAGATTTTTTGGGGAGGTTTGTCTTGTTGGTTCTAATGCTTCCGTGGTTTGATTGATCAGCTCTTCAGGCTTTGGTGTCTCATGCCATCTGTATCTTTGAGTTCAGTTGTTTGCCCTTGTTTGCCATCTGATTCGAGTACTGTCATTTGAGGGCACTCGTGCAGATTATAGTCTTCTCTACCTGGTCATGTTCTATTTCAGTGGAGGTTCTTCAGATCAGCAGCTACTCTTCGATAGTGTTTGCATCTATTTCATGCTTCAGTGGTGTTCTTCTTGCTTTTCCATATCTTTTTGGAGTAGATTTTTTTTCCCACGTGGTTTTCTCTATTTTTCCGGTTCATAGAGATTTGATTGTGATTGGGTACCTCATTAGACCTTGTTGCCGGGACCCAAATTTGCCTTCATCATGTAGTTGCATTTTTTGCTTCATGCATTTAGTTTTTTAGCTACTCCCTAAGTTCATCTTAAGGGGGGGTGTTAGAGTTATCTTGTATAAGCTAATAATTATTTATTTAATTATTAGTCTATTAAACTCTACACTTAAGCTAAACTTAGACATTTAATAAATATTGTAGGTATTTAATAATTATTCTAATTATTAAATACACATTATCCCTTTAGGGTTTCTTTAGGGTTGCATACCTTTAGGGTTTCTATTATCCTTTTATAAGGATTGTATTGTACTTGTTCATTAAATTGATTCCCTTTTTGAATGATAATTTTCTTCTTCAGAGCATTTATGCTTTTTTGCTTTATGTGTCTCCATTCTTCTCTTGTGATAGGTATTTGCATGTAGGTGTTCTTGGGATCTCTGAAGTTGTATTTCCTCAACTTCTTCATGGTATCAGAGCCTACATTTGTTGCTGCTTGTTCCTGATTTTTCAGAAGATTTTTTGGAGGACGGTTTCAAGTTTTTTCAGAGTTTTTTATTGAATCTGGATTAGCTGTTTTGTTTCGGATTATTTTGGGCTCAAACGAACCTCACCGTTGAGCTCAAAATGCCCCCAAACCCCCATTTCCATATAAAATTTGTCAAATTTTGACAAATTTGGGTTCTGAAATTTTTCTTTGGTTTTGCCTTTTTTTGGCACGAATTTCGAGAAATTCGTCAAAAAATAATTAAATTTTTTTTAGAGCAGTTTGGGCAAAAAAGACCCCACCGTTGGATTCTGAAGGGCATTTCCAGTCATTTTGATATGTAATTCGACCTATTTTGGTGACAAATGCATTTGGGCCATGATTTTTTCATTGGCATGCTTTACGAGGCACAAATATCCGTACGACTGTACCTTCAAATGCGTCGGAAAATTTTCGTCCAAAAAAAGAAAAATTATTAAATTTTTTTTTACCCTTTTTATGCCCTAAAAGAGGGGTTTTTTCTTTTGGCCATAACTTGGTCATACGGAGGCGTTTTTCGAGCTCTCTTCAGATCTGGAGGTTTGATCTTCTGATTTTTCTTTTTTGATGGTGTTTTTTTTGGGTCAAATCCAAAATTTCCTTTTTGCACTCTAGGCAACATAAAATGAGCATTCGAACTCCATTTTTTGAAAAAATTATATCGTTGGAAAGTTTGTCCTGTGTACTTTCCAGCCATATGAGTTTTATTTCCAGATTCTGCTCCATGCATATTTTATTTAGTTTTTTGCTTTTTAGCACTCTGGTGGATATCGTGGTTGTTTCAGGTCCTGGGATCTCTTCTCTGAGTAGGATGTCTCTATTTTGGTTCTCGTTTCAATTTCCAGTCTTCTTATCATTGTAGCATTGTATTTATGCAAACACACTAAGATAAAGTGCCATCATGCATTGTTTACTTGAGATCTTGCATATCTTGTGCCTTATTGTATATGTACTACTTATAAAGTGCCATGAGGAGGTTGATGTTTGCTTGTTGTTTGCCATCTTCATTTGTCCAATGAGTGTTCCTTCCACGACATTCACCTCATGATGTGTGTCATGTGAGTGTTCCTTTCATGACACCCTGTACTTTTCTCAACACCTTTGATGTTCTTGGTTCTTCGTCATGTAGTTCTTCTTGGCTATTTTTTTCAGTGTTCCTGTCCCTCTCTCTCTTCAACATTATGGGGAGGTTTGTCCTGTTGGTTCTAATGCTTCCGTGGTTCGATTGATCAGCTCTTTAGGCTTTGGTGTTTTCATGCCATTTGTATCTTTGATTTTAGTTGTTTGTCTTGTTTGCCTTCTGGTTTGAGTAGTGTCATCTGAGGGCACTCATACATATTAAAGTCTTCTCTACCTGGTCATGTTCTCTTTCAGTGGAGGTTCTTCAAATCAATAGTTAATCTTCGACAGAGTTTGCAGGTTCTTCATGCTTTAGTGGTGTTCTTTTCCATCTCTTTTTGGAGTAGAGTTTTTTCCCACGTGGTTTTCTCTATTTCTCCAGTTCATAGAGATTTCATTGTATTTGGGTACTTGATCAGACCTTGTTGCCGGGACCCATCTTTATTGCTTTTAGTAGCTGTTCTAGGTTTTAGCTTCTCCCTAAGTCTAGCTTAAGGGGGGGTGTTAGAGTATTCGGGTATTTACTTGATTAATTAAACAATATTTGTTTAATTATTTAAGTTCCCTTTATCTCTTTTACACTTAAGCTAACTTTAGGTGCATAATAATTAATTCTTTTATTAATTATTATGTGCAAACCTAGGTTTTCCTTTTTAGGGTTTCTTGACCCATTAAAGGTTGAGTTCATTCTTTTCTTTGTAAGAAGAAGGTTTTTTACATTACACATTTTGTGAATATTGAGCTCTCTCTTTTTGAGCATATTTTATGTGTATTTCTTTCTTCTGTGATTTGCTTCCTTGCTTCTCCTTGTAACAGGTTTTTCAGCTTGCAGAGATCATTTGGGCTCCTGTGGTGTTGTATTTTCTCAACTCCAACAAGGACCTTGGTGATGTTGTCGAGATTAGGGGCCCATGGTTTAGATGACCATTTTTAGGGTATTACATCACCAAGTTATCCATACCCATCCTTTTCCATATTTAATATAGAATAAATACTAATTAATGCCCCCTAACACATAAAGCACTAGACATGAAAATATATCAGAAAATCCTTTCCATAGTCAACCACTCATTGGAAACTGATGATGATAGTGAAACTGATGATGATACTCCCAATAAACGTAAATACACTATCAATCATATGCCATCCTAGATTCCAAATAAGGGAATGATCTCATGGAAAAGTAAATTGAAATAAACAAATATGTCATCCTTGGAAAAGTATTGAAATAGGGGCAAAAGTACCTCATGGTCATGACCTCTCCAATCTTGATCACGTTATCCATCTTGATCTATCCAAGCACAAAATACAATGCATGACCCCATTAAACCTACTAAAGGGAAGCGATCTCTTACCATTAGAGGGAATGCTTTATAACAAGGGTTTGTGCCACCTAATTTTTCCACTTCCATTTCTAATGAGGTTCATGATACTAATTCCATAAGTCAAGCCACATCCATAATAAACATTCCAATTGGGACACTATCTACCACAACTCATATAGAACCCATCTCTATTTCCATTCTCAATCCAAACATTTCCAATGTCACTACTTCTGCCATGACTATATCACCTTGATGCAAGGTCAACATAAATCATCTTAGCTAACATTAAATTCCAATGCATCCATCACCAATAATACACAACACCATCCATACCCATTTCCACCACCACCGCCAAGTCCATCCTTTAATCATGAATGGAAAACCATGAAGTATGCCCTTAAAGGATTCCAAGGGGGCACTTTTATGAAATCCTATACCTTTAAATAATTGTGACCATATCGCTTTGGTTAATCAATATCCCTTTTCCCACATCTTTCAAAATTCCAAAATATGATAAATATAAGGGAAGAGGAAATGCTAGGGAATATGTTAAATAATTATTCATGGCTAGTCAATAGGTTGTATATAAAGACACATTCTTACTACACTTATTCCCTTATAGCCTACGTGTTCAATCGCTTGAGTGGTTCTACTTCTTACATCAACCTAATGGCTCCATCACACCCTTTGTTGATTTAGTAAAAAAAATTGTCATTTTTTCCTACAACATGGAGCATGATCTCACTATGATGGACTCGTGTAACACTAAGAAAATTTGAGGAAATATTTTCATCATTCTTTCAAAATTTGAGAGCATTAGCTCGTAGATTTGGCACAAATCTCAATCCAGATTTGGCTTTTCATCTTTAAGTCCAATGTGTCTCTTCTTTTGATGAAATCATTGAGAGAGGTGTTCAATTTGAAAAATATTACTAAAGGAGTCATCAAACTTTACCTTAAATACCAAAACCAAAATGACAAATTCAAAGACAAGTCTAAATTACTTAGCAAAAATGTCAAAACTTCAACCATTGTTATCCCATCTGCACCTCCTAAAATATAAAGTCAAATAAGACAATTTAAACCTTTAGGGGAATCGATTGAGTTAATCTCTCATCTACTTGTCAAGGCTAAAAAGATGGCCTTTCCACTTCCACTTACCAAACATCTAGATGGTAATCAACCAAAATCTTCATGGTATAAATAAGATGAATATTGCGATTATCGTTGTGTCCGATATCATGCTAGAGGTAAGCATACGAAACTCAAACACCATATCCAAGACCTTATAGATAAAGGTGATTTGAAATAGAGGGAACATTAAATATCTCACTTGACCAAGATTTGGTTGTTGTAGGTAAAAGTTGGAAAACTTGAAAAGAACCATTAGGTAATCACAAAACTAAGTTCTCTGCAAAACAAGCTAAACAATTAATGAAAGATAAATTTAGAATGCATAAAATGGAAATTAAGTAAAATTATACCTTGCATTGAATCTATGACCTCCATTGTTCTTCTTAACCTCTTTGCAAGCATGCTCTCATAAATTTGGTGTGCATGTAAGCAATTCAAAAGCTTGATGATATGATAGCATAGAGATATCGAAAACGTGGTTGGATTGAAATGAAGATTTGATTGGAATTTATAGAAGATTTGAATTTTGATCAATGACTGAGATTGAATTGAATTTTGAGAAATCAATGGATAGGATCGAATGATTCTAAAATTTTCCATTTGGAAGTGGAGGAGAGGAAGAGTTAATTGGAAAAAAAAAAAGAAAATGGAAGAGATAAGTGGGAGAGAAATTAGAAAATGGAAGAGTTAAGTGGGAAGTGAAATTAGAAAAGGGAATAGTTAAGTGGGGAGTGAAATTAGAAAATGGAAGAGATAGGTGGGAATATATGGAAGAGTTGTGTGGGGAGAGATATTACAAAGTTGAAGAGTTAAGTGGGGTCATAAATAAAAAAATAAATAAAATTTATTTATTTCATCCACACATGGTAATTAAATAAATAAAAAATTTATTTACTCAAGGAGATTTAGAATTAGGGATTAAATAATTATAATCATGAAAGAAATATTAGTTAGGGTAATTAAAAAATGAAAATTATTTAATTAAAAGAGGGATCAAATAATTTAAATAATTATTTAATTATGGAAGAATAATTAGGTTGAGCGATTAACCAATGGAGGTTAATTGATTAAAGAGGGACAATAATGAACATTGATTAAATATTGAAGATTATTTAATTAATGGTTCAGAAGAAAAATGAAAAATAATATAAATTATTAATTATTAAAAGAAGAATATTATTACTAAATAAATAATAAAATTATTTAATCAGTTTAAACAAAAAGTTAGTGAAAAGTTTTGTCAGAGACCTGGGACAATTTTTAGTGTCTACATTTGGCCCCTTTTCGAGACGATGTGAATTTGAGTATTGTTTCAAAAAAAATAAAAAAAATCATGCCCTAGCAAACTAAGGGATGGAGGTAGGATGCCCCCTCGAGAGATTGTTTATGTATGGAAGATATGAATGATCTCTTGAATGAAAAAGAATGTTATAAAGAGGAAATATGATGAAACAAAAGAATGGCTAGTAAGGAGTGGAGAATATTAGTTGATTGTAGATAGGGATTGATTAATATTGGTTAATAAATTATCAATTGGTCAGCCATAATAGATAGCATTGGATTGATTGATTGAGTGATAGATAGACAGATTGATATGATAATGACAGATAGAGAAGATGATTGATTGACTGGTAGATAGAATGATAGGTTGATTGAGATGATAGATAGGATGATTGATAAATTGATAGAAAGATTGATTAATTGGCAGATTAAATGATAAGCATAAACGTAAGCTAGATGAAAGATTAGTGAGAAGTGAAGAAAATCTAGTGCGATGAACTAAATTTATCATCATAGAGCATTTATTATGTGGCAAATGGATATCTTTGCACCAAGGTATAGAAAGACCAAGGTGATAATGTTATCCCTTTGCATTCTTAGACAATATTTAGACAAGGACTATTTTCATCCATTCTGAAACCTTTTAATGTTAAGGGTTGATGTATGTGCGATAATCACAAGCATAAGTGAATGTACCAACACAGACACCCAAGGCACACTAGCCCTAGAGCTTCATAAAAACACCCCATAAATAGAAGACAAAAATAAAATACCATGAACCATCCTCACCACTCTAATCACTTGTGGATATCTTTGAGCAACATAGGAACATGACCGAAGATGACTCAATGAAAGATAAGACTCACTAGACAAAGTAAGTCAACAACCATTTTGATCTCTTTGTTGAAGTTGATTGTTTTTAATAGGAGGATCATGATTTCTAGTTTTAGGAATTAAGTACCCTTGTAATGTCCCATTTTTAGCAGACATAGATTTTTGGATGATTAGCCTATCATTTTTTATTGTCGTAGGCTAATGAGGATGGTTAGAGGGTCTCCTGAGGTTTGTATCGTCTCTAATGTTCAATATGCTTCGGTTTGGTCTTCATTTGACATCATTTGGACTTCATTTGCTATACATTTGTCACACTTACTATTTATAGTAAGCCAAAAGTTGATTGAGAGAGGAACTTTCTATTTTTAGAAGGAGCATATGATCACGTGGTGAAAAGTAGGGTGGACTCCCATTTCAGACTGCATAGAGAAATGCCAAGTATTTTGGGAGATATTAATGTTTATGTGGCCAAATTAATAATAAATCATTAAATAAGATGAATTTAAAGTTATAACTTAACTTTATAACTTGAGGGTCTAGGCATCATGAGAAGGGGGCCAAATTATTAATTATTTATGTTCACATGACCTAAGGTTTTATTTCATTAATGATGCCAATGTTAAATTATAATATTTAATGTTATTAAAGATGCTTTTTGGGAAAGTTCAAACTTCTTCTTGGGAATATATAAGTTTGTAATGAGAAGTTCGATTTATTGGTTGTTGTGCATCTATTTTCTATAAAATTTGCTGAGAGTAGAGACCAAGGGTTTGAAACTTTCATCTGCCATTGGAGAATGATACTTATTCAGTGTTGCAACTATCTGAGGTAGCAAGATATCAATTGAGGTTGGCAAATCTGATAGCTTCATCCAAAAGTTCTATTTGGACATATTGAAGTGTTTATTTAGAGGTCTTTAGTGCATAAATCACTTAGAGGAATTAAGAGAGAGTGCAGATTATTCTTAGGGGAGTTATATGATTGTTTGCACACTTATTAGAGAGGGATGGCTTTCTTTTTATCACCAGTAATAACAACAACCAAGGCGGCCAACATATATGGGGTGAGTCTTGTCAGGGAAGCCTTCAAAAATATAAAAAATATTCTAGAAGGGGCGCCTCACTATGGAGAAGATTGCCATATATTTATTTTTATCAAAAGCTGATAATGGGCAACCACTACTTAAGCTGATTACAAATTCAATCTGCTGGGACTAATTACAAGTTTGAATTGTTGTATGCATATAATTTAATTTACTATTGGCTGCAAAACACAAATCTATAGGCCTGCTTATTAAGGAGTCTTCAATCTACAATGTTTTCCCTTTTAATTTTCTCTCAAACCCTGTTGTAACATTTTGGGATAAATATTGCAAACCCTAGCTGCCATTATGCTAAAAACATGAATTAAGAACCTGCAATAAACTCCATAGTGATTCCTAAGTAAAACCACCTCACAATGGTTCTTGGGTTTCCGTCCAACACCAAGAAATCCAAGGGTTTTTCATCCTTAGAACAATCTAGTCACTGACTTCCAACAACAATGGAGAAATAACTTCAATAAAATAATCTCATAACATGCTCTTGAAGAAAGACAAGGTTTGTTTATAAAGACTCCTCAAACTCCAGATCAATCTTCATGCTCAATGTGGGATAAATCCTCCTTTACTTTTAATTCTTCCTTATAAAGTCGGCCATCTAGAATTTTCTAATAAATCATTAATAATATAAATTTATATTTGCACTTTATGTCATTTAATTTCCTCCTTGGCTAGGCTCTCAATAATTAATTAAAACATGGCCCCATTATAATGATGAATATGACCCTTTCTTTATGAAATAATAATAACTTATAATATAACATTAAACGGCCCCAGAATAAAATTTATTAATAAAGTTATCACTTTATTAATAATAAAATAAACATAACTCCATGTTTAATCAAGATTTCTTCATTCTGTCTGCACCGGGGAGTTGACCATTTTGTCCTCTGTCCAACCCACCAACTTACTAAAAATAGAAAGGGTCCCTCTCAATCGCCTCTTAACTTACTATAAATAGTAAGTATATGAAACTGAGCCCAAACAAAGTCCAATCTGAACCAAACAAAGAGCAGTCCTGAACACTTCTGACCTCCGGAATGGGTATAGCCTCCTACATTGCCAACTGGAACCCTCTAACCATCAGTCTTAGCCTATGAGGGCCAATGATTGGCTAACCAAATCATAAACCATATCATCCGAAAAAGGGGATATTACATCCCCATCTAAGATAGATTCAGTTTGGTTTCAAGTATACTGCACCATTTATAAGATAAATGATGGTTGATAGGGATTGGTAGTGTTGTTTAATTGATAGGACAATTTTGATATGTCCAATTACTGATTGGATTGATAGTTCATTTGTTGTTGCAGGACTTGTCAAGTGTAGTGTTGTATGTGTTTTCCATATTTTGTCTAATCAAATGTTTGTATTATGCAATGGATGATTTATTATTGAAATGAAATGATTATTTTTGGATTTTAATTGTTTTCCAATTTTTATGGTATTTGGGGTTTATTTGATTTTTTCTTTTGTGATTTCTTCAAGATTGTAACATCCTAATTTGTACTCCCTTACAAATTGGTCCACATTTGGGGCCCTCACCTTAGTGTTTGTACCTCAATGCTTAATTGAGTCCTAGTTATGCTTACATCATGCAAATATAGCCTTATTTTCACTTCATACACCACATGGCTCCTTAGTTTCGGTCCTAAAATGGGGTAGGACAAGGGCATGGCTCCTTGGTCCTCATTGGGACCATGTCAACATGCCTTGGTACTCCCTATTCCCCCCCCCACTCTGAACCCCTTTATCATTTCCAAATTTGAGCGGGAAAGCTAGCCCCATGTCGGCCTATGTCAAAAAATTAACATGTTTTTCAACATGCAAGTATATAAGGAGGCTTTCCCCTCTCATTTCGAATAACCCGAGGATAATAGAAGAATAACAAGTCACCCATTCAAGGAATCCTTTATTCAAGTATTGGATCATTCATCATAAATCATTTCTAGAGATCATCAAGGCTGCATATTCTTCATTCACCAATTGTGGAGCAACATTACATCATTCATACACAAGCATGTGTGTGTGATGAGGGTTTTGTCATGTTCATGCCATTTCATACAACATATGTGATTACATTCAAGAAGCAAAGTATCATTATCAGCCATTGCAGATCTGAGATATATCCTTCCATTATTTATTTTAGTATTTGCAATATTTCAACCAAGTTTAATTCCTAAATTGGGGTTTGACTTAGGTAAACACCTATTCCCAACCTATTTCCCCTTCTTTTTATGTGCAAGAAATGGGTATGGATCTGTGATCTTCAAGATAAGAATTATTTACAATGACAAATCAATCTCCTTTTGGTGTGCGAAAAGTATGAAGGACTAGGGCGACGAGCACCACAATCCTGACATTTTAGGAGCTCCTTCAGAGATCTGATCCAAGGTTGCTTATATTTCTTAGATCCAGGTACATGGCTCAATCCAACAACTGTAGCTCATTGTTTCCATGTTTATTTCCAACACTTTACCCTAATTTCAACAATTCAACTTACAAAAGAGGTTAAACAAGTTCATCCCTTTAATCTAATTAGTATTCAATCATAATCCTTGTTGGTTTGTGACTAAATCTATTGGATTCTAACCCTCTTTTGAATGTAATTGGTCCCTAAGTAAAAATTAGCAATTTTCATCCTTCTTGTGGTGGAAACCCTAATTTTTCAACCATTACAAGGATGTCTTACGAATATTTTTGGAATTTTTTCCTAGACATTTTGTGAATTATTTTTGTTCTTTTTTTTAGGACATTTTTTAATGTTTATGGATTTTCTCAAGACATTTTCTAATTTTTTGGGGGGATTTTTAAGAATATTTTCTATGTACATGTTACATCCTCCAATCTGTTTGTGAGAATAACTGTATATGTCAACCATATTTTAAGAAATTGCCTCCAATCAAGTTGAAAACTACCTTCTATGGTCAATCAAAAGCAAACTAATGTATGTAAAAACTAGATGCGAAAGGCTATGATGTTAAATATCAACTAATTTGAAGCCACTAGAGGAAAAACATGTTTTATTAGAAATGGACTAAAGGTGTGTTATGATTGCAAACATGCTATAGATATAGTGAAAATAGATGGCAGAGCAATGCCTTGCTACACATGGCGCCTGTTTGCCAAGTTTTCACCATGGTACTTACCCAAAGTGCTTGTTTGCCAGGTTTTTATTATAGGGCAATCCATGTATCTAACACTTGACACATTTCTTTGCAAAACTATAGGAATCTTGCTCTAGCATAGGCCAATAGTATCTATCTCTCATGGTTTTCTTTGCCAAGTTTGGATTACTAGAATGGTCTCTTTATGTACCATCATGTACCTTGTTTAAAGTTGTTTGTGCCTCTTCTGAATCAACACATCTAAGGAGGGTTTGGTTTAAGGATTGACGATAAAGAGTGTCACCAATGATAATGTATCTATAATTTTGGTGAATTTAGGATCAATGTTGGTTAAAGGTTTGGTGGTAAGATTTGGGCATGTAGGTAATTACAAATATCTTGGTAAAGGGAGAATTAGGACCAAAAATTTCATATGTGAGCTTAGACTATGGAACTTCAAAAGCAGGTACTAGAAATTGTTCCACTAAAAACTCACATTTCTGAATATTTTATGGCATGTCAAGTAGTGATGCAGTTGTCACCATGACATCAGATGATTTGTTTAGCACTTGTGGTACTTGGTTAAATATGTTTGTATCAAATTGAGACTTGAAAAATTCAGCCAATTTCTTGTTAGGACCAAGTTTGTCATCTTTAGTATCATAGTCATCATTTTCTTCATAGATGATTAGGTGGGAATCATCATACACTAGCAGGTTCTTGATATTCCATTGCACTGAAATTGTAAGTCCTTTGATTAAGGCTTCATACTTGTAATGTTATTGGTGCATTAAAAATTTATTCTATATGACATAGGAATTGCATTCCCTTGAGTTGTGATGAATAAAATTATTGCCCCCAAACCATGTTTTGTGTGTGAACCATCAAAGTAGAGCTTTCACTCAGTGGAGGGTATAATCATAAACATCGACTCATCTAGAAATTAAAATAACAAGGGATGATCATTTGGAATTGGAGCAGCTACAAGTTGGTTAGCTATGACTTTCTCTTTTATTTCTTTTCAATCTACATATTCAATGTCAAACTTACTCAATATCATCACCCATTTAGCTAATCATCCTATGAGAGTTGCTTTGTTAAGGAGGTATTTTAGGGGATTTATCTTTGCTACCAATAGTACCTTATGATTCAACATATAGTGTATAAGCTTCCGGGAGGCAAAAACAACTACTAGACATGCACACTAAATGGGAGTATAGTTCAACTCATAGCCAACAAGCGTTCGACTCATATAATATATTTATCTCACTTTTCATTCCTCATTATGTTATGCTAAGAGAAATCTTAGTGTTGTTGCTTTTGTTGAAATGTACAAAATAAATGGCTTGCCTTCAATAGGAGGCATCACAACTGGTGGAGATAATAAATAGTTCTTAAGCAATTGAAATGCTTTCTAACATTGATCATTCCATCTAAAGGTTACACCCTTGTGAAGAAAATATTGAAAAGGGTATCATTTGTCATGCAATTGTGCAATAAATATTTAGTAAACTACAGTTCGCCCTAAAGACTTCTCAGTTGTGTTAAATTAGAGGGTGGAGGCATGTCCAATTACTAGGTGCACTTCAATGCCTTAATGAGATACAATGTAGGTTGGGTATTTTCACAATACTACCACAAAGACACACTTGTTAAGATTTAGAGGAACCTTGTATTCCTCCATTTTGGTGAAGATTATATCTAAAATGCCTAGATGATTATCTCTAGTGACTGACTTTCATAGTAAGTCATCTACATATTCTTCCATTAATGTATGCATAAAATCATGGAAAATGGTTGTCATTACTCTTTGATAAGTAGCTCTGATGTTTCTAAGACTGAAGGGCATGCCATTCCAATAGTGTGTTCTTAGGAACATGTGAAAGCTATTTTTTGTTGATCTTTAGGGGCTATTCTGATTTGATTATAGACCAAAAAACGTACATTAATGATAACATTTCATAACCAACTGACAAGTCTAAAATAATGTAAGTGATGGGAAATGAAAAATCATCTTTGGGACATGTCTTTATTTTTATTAAGGTTCAAATAGGTTTTGAAGGGATCCAAAACCTTTTTACATTAAGATGCCAAAGAGAAAAACCAATAAACTGACAACAAACCATCAACAAAAGATCAAACAAAAAGCATAGAATAGAAAAAGACTAGAACAACCTAGTTCAAATTTTGGAGAGCCTTGATAGCTTCAACTTCTAATTGAGTCATACTGAGCATGATCTTCTTCAAGTCCTAGATGTCTTGGGAGAGTTTTTTAACAGAACTCATCAGGTTGGCTCTAGTACATTTGTATGGGACTTTGTTCTCTTCCCGCCTCTTCACATTATCCAAAGCTTCAAAATCCACTAGAATCCCTTTCTATTAAGATTTTTCTAGTTTCTCTCCTAGTGTATTGAAACTATCACCATAATTCTTGACAAATATATGACTAAAGGTTATAAGAGAGATAAGATTACCATTTGTTATTAAACTTTATCTCCAAATATTGAATTCTCCCTTTGTTATAATTTTTTAAAAATTCAACATTTTTCATGGTCTTTTGTAGAGAGTCGACAATATATTTCTTTTCATCCACACTCCACAAAACCTCATTGATTATGTCCTACTTGTTGTTGATTAAATGGAGCTTGAGGTTGATGTCCTTAATTTCATGAAAGATCCACTTGTTCATTCTAACTTTGTCAACTGCAACATTATAGGCTCGCCAACATATCATTAGGGTTCTCCTGAACAAGATTGAGGAGGGGAGAAGTAGCATTGAGATCCTTAGGGGAACTGGTTTTGCCTTCCCTATTGGTAGCTGGTGTAGACTCCTCAATAAGGTTTTGAATGGAAGGATCGCTCACATATCTATTCTCAGAAACATGGGACTTATTCTTAACAGGTTTAGATGAATTAGATCCCTTCTTCGTGGAGACAAACTTCTGCTCAGAATCACCATCCTTCATTTGCCAATCATTCCCTTTGGTGAAGCAACTACCAAAATCCTCTTCCTGAAAGGCCATCTCCTCATTGGATGGGATGGGGTAGAAATTGGAGGGCAAAGGGAGGGATTTGTAATGTTCAAAAATTAAAAGCAAGAAACCCTCATGGAGCACAAAAAATTTCATAGGATATTTTCTATCATCCTTGATACTAGCATTAAAAGAGAAAAGCAAATAGAACAAAAAAGAGATTTTCACTTTATGCCTAAAATAGTTTAGTAACACAAAGTGATGACCAAAAACTGTATTGTAACAACAATCCATGAAAAAATATTGCATGAGTACCTTAAGCACAACCCACCATAGAGACTTGATTTTGCCAATTTCATAACCACTCTTCAATTCTTTAACTAGTTTCTTCCTTTCTCTCTCTTCCTTGGGGAATTTATTGATGACTACCTTCGAGAATTTTCTATCCCTAAATACATTGGTCTTTTCACTAGACAACCTAGTGACTTGAGCAATGATTTTTTCATCAATTTCAATGTTTGTGCAAAAAGAGAAATCCTCTCGTCTTTCCAATCTTTAGCAAATTTGGTAGTAATTTTTGGGTCGAAATCATGGACCCTCTCAAGGTAGGGGGTAACACCTCCCTACTTTATAATTTTCCAAATTGTGGCATTGTTTTTTAATTCCTTAGAGTTTATGGGTTCAATATTCTTACTTTCTCTACCCATCTTCAAACCATCACTAATTTCACAATTTAGGCCAGGTAAACTGGAACTAGGGCAAACACAAGCAATATAATGAACACCCAAAAAACTTGGAATTGAGACTAATAGGAAATCCATTCTACATTATCAATAGGTGTAATAAAACCCACATCTAATAGTTTCTTCAATTCATCTTTGAATAGCCATGCAATCTAAGGATGCATTTTCCTTAACTTTTGTTTGACTAGCTTCACAACTGGTTGTAGTGGTAAGTGATGAAGGACCAACTCAGGATCAATTCCTTACATGTCAACATAAGATCACATAAAATTTTCTTACCTTTCCATGAATTTTTTTATGAATTCTATTTTTTATTGTTACGAGAAAGAGTCTAACTTTGAGAATTTTCTGTCCATAAACACCTTGGCCCTTTTAGTAGACAACCTGGTGACTTGAGCAATGAATTTTTGATAGTTCTGATACTTAATATAAGTATAGATCCAATAGCCAACAAGATGAGGGGGGGGGGGGTGAATCATACAAACTTAATCTTCCATAAAAACATCAGATTCAACCTCGGTAACATATATATCAGTAATATAGCCAGAACTGTTAAACATGCAAACTCAAAAGCATATGAACAATATAAAACTCATAACACCAGATTTAACATGGAAACCCAAATAGGGAAAAACCACTGTGGGATTTCAGACCCACTAAGAAATATACTCTTCTAGAGTATTCTCGGTTAAAAGCAAATCCTGTTAAAGATTACAAACACATTGCTAGATGTGATTAAGGGATTTCCCTAAGATCTGTTAGGATCTTCACTTTGTTAGAAGTGACCTTGTTAACGGATTTCAAACATTCAATCAGAATGTCACCTTGCTAGAGGGTTTACATATAAGACTGTTAAGTCCACTCGGTTAAGATATTTTCCGTCACTTTCACAAAATAACAGTAATAAAAATCTATCTGCAACTTCACATCTAAAATGCTAAAGCAGATTCCTATTTGTTCAATACAATCTAGACATAGAACTAATCTTGTCTATCTGCTGGGCTTCTATACTCTGTTATTCTAACAGGTCTTCAAGCTTCTGTGCTCGGTAATCACTATGTAGCATCCCTGTGCATACACTTGCCCGCATACATTGTTTATCAAAAGTTTCCTATTTATAAACAATTAGGTAACCGCTTAATCTCCTTGATCACATTTCCCATGATCAATGATAGCCATCAGATCTTCAATCTTGTCCATGTTCAATGCATCTTTCGATCTGAAAACATTTTACCCCGCCTTGGAACTTGCATAATAGTCTTGGAACTTGTACCAGGGTATTGCGGTTCAATCTGAGCTGTAGATCTTCATGCTGACTTTCCATTGCCTTAGATTCGTTAACAAACTTCTTCCACGGCTTACCAATCATTTAATCCGCTCTAGCTCATCAGCTTCCTTCATTAAATACCACATGTAAATATTTAATGCATTCTTTTATAGCTCGGTTACAACTCGGTAACAACTCGAGGAATACTAAACTCCACTCGGTAGACATTCCGCCTTCATTAACTGATACCGATAACCTTAGGGTTTACCGACTAGGTTCCTTAGGGTTTACCGACTAGGTTCTTTGCTTGATAACATAGTATAGTATTAACCTTTACAATTTACAACATATGTATGATGTTAAAACAATCTAAAACATCATGATCTCATCATTGTCTAACTCGGTAGTAGTTTCCCATTGAATACCTTATTCATCATATTCTTTCCTGTGTCTTTTACCGACATCTTTATAATCTTCATATCATACTTCTCAAGATATGGCAACATCATACTGAATTAGAAAATCAATTTCTTGACATCAATGACAAAATAATAATATCAAGATAGTAAAACATCTTTAATCAGTTATATCCATAATCATCAACAACCTTCTCAATATCCTTAAGAAATGCCAACAATCTTTCATTGTCTGTTATAATGCAATATTGCCAACAATCTCCCCCTTTGGTATTGATGGCAAAACCAATTGATTTGACCTTAATAGATTTGGATTGCTATGATTTTGAAATGCTGAAATGCTCTCCTCCATACATTAGACTTCTCCTCATTTCTTTAGTCTACTTCCCAATCTGTAGTCTGCTTACTTTTCTCTTAGTCTTCTCCCCTGATAGGTCTTCTCCCAGTCTTCTCTCCTTTATAGTAGTCTGCTCCCCCTTTGTAGGTCTTCTCCCCCTTTGACAACAATGCCAAAAAGAAAATAAAGAACTAAAACATAATTTCTTTCTGTAAGAAGTGATTTCCTCCTGTTGTGTATCAACTGAGTCTCAGTCAGAGCATTTGTCTTCAAAACCTGTTCCCTGTAATATTTCCTGTATTAATTCCAGTACACTTTTATAAAACATCCTAAAGTGTATAACTCAACATCACCTCCCAAAAGATATTCATTAGAGTCATCGGATTGATGCTTTCAATGAACTTGGTCAGTGAGTAGAAGATAGGGGTAGGACCCCTAACTTGCTTCTGAGATATTCAAAAGTGTCCTTTGGTAGTGGCTTGGTGAAGATATCTGCTATTTTCTCCTTTGTGCTAACATATTCCAACACCACTTTCTTCTTTTGAGCTTCTTCTCTAAGATAATGATATTTGATAGATATGTGCTTTGTCTTAGAGTGCATAATAGGATTCTTTGAAATATTAATGGCACTAGTATTGTCACAGAATATAGTTACTGGCTCGGTAACTTTCTCATTTATACCTTCCAACAATTGTTTGATCCATGCAATGTTGGTACAATTCAATGCTGCAACAACGTATTCAGCTTCTGCTATTGACTATGAAACACATCCTTGTTTCTTGCTAAGCCAACTCACTAGTCTTTCTCCTAAAAAGAAAGCTCCTCCACTTGTGGTTTTTCTATCATCAATGTTGCCTGCCCAATCAGCATCAGTATAAACTTTTAAATCAAAATCATTTCCTTTCTGATATACTAAGCCATAATCCTCTATGCCTTTCAAGTATCTAAAAATTCTTTTGATTGCTGTCATGTGTGTTTCCTTAGGATCTGCAGAGAATCTTGCAACTATACCTACTGCATGTGCTATGTCTGGTCTGCCGTGAACAACATATTGTAGTTTTCCAATCATGGATCAGTAGAGTGTCTCATCAACAGATGCAGATTCATCATTCTTAGATAATTTACAGTTGGTAGTCATAGGAGTACTTACTGGTTTTGAATCATCCATTCCAAATTTCTTCAAGATTTCCTTTATGTACTTGGATTGAGTAATGAAAATCTCATTTTTCATTTGCAGTATCTGTAAACCTATAAAATACTTTATCTCACTGATTAATGACATCTCAAATTCTTTTCTCATTTCATTTCCAAAGTTCTTGCATAAAGAGTCATTTCCACAAAATATAATATCATCAACAAATATGGCTGAGATCAGGATTCCATTTTCATCATTCTTCATGTACATGTTGTTGTTCTCACTTGTCCTTATAAAACCAATCTTAATCAAATAAGAGTGCAATCTTTCATACCATGCTCTTGGTGCTTGTTTCAAACCATATAAAGCTTTGTTCAATTTACATACCTAATCTTTATTATTGTCTTCAACAAATCCTTCAGGTTGTTCAATGAAAACTTCTTCTTCTAATATTCCATTCAGAAATGCAGATTTGACATCCATTTGATATACCTTGAAGTTATTGAAAGCAGCATAGGCCAACAATGTTCTTACTCCTTCAAGTCTAGCAACAGGCGCAAAAGTTTCACCATAATCAATTCCTTCTTCTCGAGCATAACCTTTGCAAGCTAATCTTGCTTTGTTTCGAATGACTTCTCCTTTTTCATTTAGCTTGTTTCTGAAAATCCACTTTATACTGATTACATTTTTGTCCTTCGGTCTTGGGATTAGTGTCCATGTGTCATTCTTCTTGATTTGATCAATCTCTTATGTCATAGTATTTACCCAATCTTCACTGTTAAATGCCTCTTTCACTATTCTCAGTGCAAATTCAGATATCAAACATGTGTTCTGTCTCAGTTTGTTCCTTGTCATCATTGGATCATCCTTATCTCCTATAATCTGACTTGGTGCATGATGTCTTTTGACATATTTGGCTAATACAGGCTTGGTAGGCTCCGTATGATCTTCTTCATCACTCGGTAACTGGATATTCTCTTCGTTTTCTTCAACAGTCTTCTCGGTAGGACTTCTCGGTTGAACATAGACAAATTCATCATAGTCTTCTGGTTCCTTGGAATTTCCTTCATAATTTCTTTCTGCAAATTCATCAATTTTCACATTTGTACTTTCTACTATTTTGTTAGATGATTTGATCAGACATTTAAATGCTTTTCTTCTGGAAGAATATCCTAGAAATATTCCTTCTTCACTTTTCTGATCAAACTTGCCATTTCTATCATCTTTATGAACATAGCATCTACTTCCAAAGATTTTAAAATAACTAACATTAGGTTTCTTATCATACCAGATTTCATATGGTGTCTTCAAAGTACCTTTCTTCAATTGAACTCAGTTCAAGGTGTAAATAGCTGTGCTTATTGCTTCTCTCCAAAATGTTTGTGGCACCTTCTTTTCAATCATCAGTGTTCTAGCACAATCCACAATAGATCTGTTTCTTCTTTCAACTATTCCATTCTGCTGTGGAGTTCTCGGTGTAGAGACTTGTCTTTTAAAACCATGATCATTGCAGAATAAGTTGAATTCATCAGATGTGAACTCTCCTCCTCTATCTGATCTAAGAAATTTTAGTTCTCTTCTTGTTTCATTTTCAACTCTTGCCTTGTACCATTTAAACATTTGAAAAGCTTCTGATTTTTCCTTTAAAAACATTATTGACATCATCCTTGAATAGTCATCCACAAATAATATGAAATACTTATCACCATAATAACTTTGAACTTTCATAGGACCACAAAGATCAGTGTGCACTAGATCTAAAATTCCCTTAGAAGTGTAGGACTTACTTGTAAAGCTTGATCTTGTCATCTTACGCATCTGGCATCCTCAACACATAGCATTCTTAGGTTTTTCAAGACTTGATAGACCTCTTACTCTGTGCTTCTTACTTATTTTGATCAGATTATCAAAATTTACATGACAAAACCTTTTATGCCATAACCAGGTATCTTCAATCTTTGCATGCAAACACTTATTCCGAGTTGAGTCAAGGTGAAATGTATTGCCTTTTGTTTGTGTCTCGAGAGCAGCTAACTTTCCATTCTTGTCATGAACTTTGACATTTCCTTTATGAAATTCTATTTGGTAACCTATGTTGTTTAGTTGTGCTACACTCAACAAATTGTATTTCAAACCTTCAACCCAATAAACATCATTGCATCTTGCATTATCAAGAAGTGTTATAGATCCTTTACCTCTTACCGGACATGGTGCATCATTACCAAATCTAACATAGCCTCCATCATAATCTTCTAACATAACAAACTTGTGTTTATCTCCTGTCATATGATGTGAGCATCCACTATCTATAATCCAAGAATCATTAGTGTTTATGTGAGATATTAGGGCTTTTTCTTCATACCTTTCTTCATCTGAGCCATCCTTGATAGCCACATAAACTACTTCCTCTATATCAGTCTCATCTGATTTATCATCATTAGATTCCTCATAAGCTATTAAGCATGTCTTTCTATCTCTTCTTCTGAAGTCTCGGTGTCTTCTGTAATGATTATCTTTTTGTCTGTCATCTCGGTAATCTCTTTTTTCAGTAAAATCTTTGTCAGGACAGTTAGAAGCCATATGTCCTATCTTATCACAACTGAAACATTTCAAAGGTAGTTTTCCTTTATACTTACCTTTGCCTCTCGGTAACCTTTTGGCTAATAGTGCTTCAAACTCTTCTTGCTTTCTGATTTCTTCATACAGTTTGTGTACTTCTTCCATGTTCTTCCGAAATCTTTCACTTGCTCCACTGTGATCTCCTTTAGAGTACTTATACTTTCTTTCATTGTAATCATTAGATTCATCAAGATGAAAAGAACTAAATGCAGATTCAACTTTATTTACTGAAGATCCACTGTTATCAAAATTACTTAACTCAAATGCATGTAGCTTACCAATAGTAGCATCCAAAGAAACTAGCATATTAGGTACAGATCTCAATTCATTGATTGTAGAGACTCGGATTGCATAAGCTGGTAGAAGGGTTCTTAACAACTTACTTGTTATATCCTTTTGTTCAATAGTTCCACCTGCTCCTTTGATTTGGTTGACAATCTCCTTTAGTCTTGTACTGTACTGAGTTATGTTCTCACCTTCATTCATCCTCATAGATTCAAGTTGTCCTCTCAGACTATCTACTTTTTCTCTTTGAACATGTTCATCTCCTCCATATATTGATATGAGCTTATCCCACATTGCCTTTGCATCATTGCAGCCTTCTAGATCATTAAACTCTGAATCGATCAATGCAGATGTTATTTCAATCATTTCTTGAGTATGTTTTTGCTTCACCTTTATCTCTTCCATAGTCAATGGATAGGTGCTCGGTGTAACAAAATCATTCTCCAGATAGTATACATTATATTCTCCAACTCCTGATAGATGTAGCTTCATCCTTTTCTGCCATGTAGAGAAACTTGACTTGTTCAGCTTCGGTGCATCCCTCTTATACATCTTTGGATCTTTAACTCAAGTGCCTTTAAACTTTCCTTTCGGATTCCAAATCTCTGATACCAATTGATAGTTCTAATACTTAATATAAGTATAGATCCAATAGCCAACAAGATGAGAGGGGGAGGGGGGTGAATCATACAAACTTAATCTTCCATAAAAACATCAGATTCAACCTCGGTAACATATATATTAGTAATATAACCAAAACTGTTAAACATGCAAACTCAAAAGCATATGAACAATATAAACCTCATAAGACCAGATTTAATGTGGAAACCCAAGTAGGGAAAAACCACTGTGGGATTTCAGACCCACTAAGAAATATACTCTTTTAGAGTATGCTCGATTAAAAGCAAATCCTGTTAAAGATTACAAACACATTGCTAGATGTGACCCGGCTAAGGGATTTCCCTCAGATCTGTTAGGATCTTCACTTTGTTAGAAGTGACCTTGTTAAAGGATTTCAAACATTCAATTAGAATGTCACCTTGCTAGAGGGTTTACATATAAGACTGTTAAGTCCACTCGGTTAAGAGATTTTCCGTCACTTTCACAAAATAACAGTAATAAAAATCTATCTGCAACTTCACATCTAAAATGCTAAAGCAGATTCCTATTTGTTCAATACAATCTAGACATAGAACTAATCTTGTCTATCTGCTGGGCTTCTATACTCTGTTATTCTAACAGGTCTTCAATCTTCTGTGCTCAGTAATCACTATGTAGCATCCCTATGCATACACTTGCCCGCATACATTGTTTATCAACATTTTCCTATTTATAAACAATTAGGTAACTGCTTAATCTCCTTGATCACATTTCCCCTGATCAATGATAGCCATCAAATCTTTAATCTTGTCCATGTTCAATGCATCTTTCGATCTAAAAACGTTTTACCCCACCTTGGAACTTGCATAATAGTCTTGGAACTTGTGCCAAGGTATTGTGGTTCAATATGAGCTGTAGAACTTCATGCTGACTTTCCATTGCCTTAGATTCATTAACAAACTTCTTCCGCGGCTTACCAATCATTTAATCCGCTCCAGCTCATCAGCTTCCTTCATTAAATACTGCATGTAAACATTTAATGCATTCTGTTATAGCTCGGTTACAACTCGGTAACAACTTGGTGAATACTAAACTCCACTCGGTAGACATTTCGCCTTCATTAACCGATAGCGATAACCTTAGGGTTTACTGACTAGGTTCCTTAGGGTTTACCAACTAGGTTCTTTGCTTGATAACATAGTATAGTATTAACCTTTACAATTTACAACATATGTATGATGTTAAAACAATCTAAAACATCATGATCTCATCATTGTCTGACTCGGTAGTAGTTGCCCATTGAATACCTTATTCATCATATTCTTTCCTGTGTCTTTTACCGACATCTTTATAATCTTCATATCATACTTCTCAAGATATGGCAACATCATACTGAATTAGAAAATCAATTTCTTGACATCAATGACAAAATAATAATATCAAGACAGTAAAACATCTTTAATCAGTTATATCCATAATCATCAACAACATTCTCAATATCCTTAAGAAATGCCAACAATCTTTCATTGTCTATTATAATGCAATATTGCCAACAATTTTTTGTCAATATCAAATGTTTGCGCAAAAAGAGAAATCCTCTCGTTTTTCCAAACTTTAAAAAATTTGGTTGTAATTTTTGCATTGAAATCATGGAGCCTCTCAAGGTAGGGGGTAACACCTCCTTGCTTTATAATTATGCAAATTGTAGCATTGTTTTTGAATTTCTCATAGTTTATGGGTTCAATATTCTTACTTTCTCTACCCATCTTCAAATCGTTAGTAAAGTTCATAGACTAGTCTAGGTAAATCGGAACTAGGGAAAACATAAGAAATGAAATGAACACCCATAAAGTGTGAGAAGGGGAACAAAAATAATTTTGGAAAATCTCCTTACCTTCACCCAACTGCACGTAAGAATGAAAATTAAAATCAGGATTGACAACGAGGTCATTTAAGAATAGGGAATGGGACACTTAGGACATGAGTACTAGCATATCTCATCAAGGAATTAGCATCCTCTGACACAAGATCTCTAAAGTGCCAAATTACCAACTCATTCGCATGAACTCCCTCATTGGCAAAGAAATCTGCCACTCCATTGGCCCCACGGAAGGCATGAGATATTTTAGGACATACATTGTTGACATCCCTAGAGTTAGTGTATATCCTTATGCCCCCAGTAGGCTTGGAAATGGGACTAAATTAGAAATCCATTCTACACAGTTAATAGCTATAATAAAGTACATATCTAATAGTTTGTTCAATTCATCTTTAACTAGCCATGCAATCTAAGGATGCATTTCTTTCGTTTGATTGGCTTGACACTTGGTTGTAGTGGTAAGCGATGAAGGAGAAACTCAGGATCAAGTCCTGACATGTCAACATAAGACCACACAAAATTTATTTGCCTTTCCAAGAAATTTTTTATGAATTCTATTTTTTCTTGTTCTAAAAAAGGGCATGCCTTCAAGAATTTTCTATCCCTAAACACCTTGTCCCTTTCAGTAGACAACCTAGTGACTTGAGTAATGATTTTTTTGTCAATGTCAAATGTTTGTGCAAAAAGAGAAATCCTCTCATATTCGCAACCTTTAGAAAACTTGGTTGTAATTTTTGGGTCAAAACCATGGAGCTTCTCAAGGTAGGGGTAACACCTCTCTTCTTTAGAATTATCCAAATTGTAGCATTATTTTTGAATTCATCACATTTTATGGGTTCAATCTTCTTACTTTCTCTACCCATCTTCAAACTGTCACTAAAATTCATAGTCTAGGCCTGACAAACTTGAACTTGGGCAAACACAAGCAATGCAATGAACACCCAAAAAGAGTGAGAAGGGAAATAAAAATAAAATTTAGAAGATCCCCTTACATTCACCCAACTCCATGAAATAATGAAAATTATAACTAGGACTCACAACCACATCATTGAAGAATAAGGAATTGGACACTTTGCTCATAAGTGCTATCATATCTCATCAAGGAATTAGCATCCTCCAACACATGATCTCCAAACTGCCAAATCGCCAACTTATTCACATTAATTCCCTCACTGGCAAAGAAATCTGCCACTTTATTGGTATCACAAAAAGCATGAGATATTTTAGGACATACCTTGTGGATATCCCTAAAGTTAGTGCATATCCTTATGCCCCCAATTGGATTAGAATTGAGATTGAATTAGAAATCCATTCTACATGGTCAATAGGTCTAATAAAACCCACATCTAATAGTTTCTTCAAGTCATATTTGACTAGCTTGACACTTGGTTGTAGTGGCAAGTGATGGAGGAGCAATTCAGTATCAAGTCATGGCGTGTCTGCATATGACCACACAAAATTTATCTCCCTTTCTAGGAATTTTTTTATGAATTCTATTTTTTCTTGTTTTGACAAAGAGGTTTCCTTCAATAATTTTCTATCGCTAAACACCTTGGCCCTTTTAGTAGACAACCTAGTGACTTGAGCAATGAATTTTTCTTTAATGTAAAATGTTTACGCAAAAAGAGAAATACTCTTATCTTTTCAACCTTTAGCAAATTTGGATGTGATTTCTGGGTCAAAACCATGGAGCCTCTCAAGGTAGAGGGCAAAAGCTCCTTGCTTTAGAATTATCCAAATTGTTGCATTATTTTTGAATTCCTCACAGTTTCTGGGTTAAATATTCTTTCTCTACCCATATTTAGACCATCACTAAAATTCACAGCCTAGGCTAGGTAAACTGGAACTACGAAAAAACATAAGAAATGCAATGAACACCGAGAAAGCATGAGTAGGGAAAAAAAGAATAAAGTCTAGAAAATCTCCTTACCTTCATTAAACTCCATGCAATAATGAAAATTAAAATTAGGATTGACAACCACATCATTGAAGAATAGGGAATTGGATATTCCATGTATGAATGCTGTCATATCTCATCAAGGAATTAGCATCCTTCGACACTTGATCTACAAAGTGTCAAATCACCAACTTATTCATATGAATACCCTCATTGGAAAATAAATCTTCCACTCTATTGGCCTCATGAAAGGCATGAGATATTTTAGGACATACCTTTTTGACATCCCTAAAGTCAGTGCATATCCTTATTCCCTTAGTAGGCTTGGAATTGAGACTAAATTAGAAATCCATTGTAAATAGTTAGTAGGTCTAATAAAACCCACATCTAATAGTTTCTTTAATTCATCTTTGACTATCTGTGCAATCTAGGGATGCATTTTCCTTCTTTTGTTTGATTGGCTTGACATCTTATTGTAGTGGTAAGATATGAAGGACCAACTCAGGTTCAAGTCCTGGCATGTCAACATAAGACCACTCAAAATTTATCTTCCTTTCCAGGAATTTTTTATGAATTTTATTTTTTCTTGTTCTGACAAAGAGGTCGCCTTCAAGAATTTTCTATCCTTAAACACCTTGGCCCTTTCAGTAACCAACCTAGTGACTTGAGCTATGAATATTTAGTCAATGTCAAATGTTTGCGCAAAAAGAGAAATCCTCTCGTCTTTCCAACCTTTAGCAAATTTGGTTTTAATTTTTGTGTCAAAACCATGGAGCCTCTCAAGGTAGGGGGTAACACCTCCTTTCTTTAGTATTATCCAAATTGTAGCATTGTTTTTGAATTCCTCATAGTTTACGGGTTCAATCTTCTTACTTTCTCTACCAATATTTGAACCATCACTAAAATTCATAGTCTAGGCCTGGAAAACTTGAACTAGGCAAAACACAATAAATTCAATGAATACCTAGAAAGAATGAGAAGGGAAACAAAAAATAAAGTTTTGAAAATATCCTTACCTTCACCCAACTCCATGCAATAATGAAAATTAAAACTAGGACCGACAACCTGGTGTAGGGGCACTTAGCAATTTTTGTTGAGTTTGTTTCCAAGATGTTGGAATCATGTTTTTAGTTTTGTAATAAGGCCAAGAGGCCATTGAGTGTGTGCTCAAATGATCGTAAGGGCCCTAAGAGTCTTTGTTTGGCCAATATTGGCATGTGAGCTCTTAAAGGTGCTAGGTAGAGCACTTAATAGGATAAATTGTTTTTGGGTTAATGTTGTTTTGAAGTTGTTGAGGTCATATGAGTCGCTTGGAGGTGACCAATTTTGGGTTTCAGCAAAGTTGCTCACCTATGCAACAAATTGCAAAAGTTGCAAAAGTTGCTCATAGCAACTTTGCAACCAACGGCTAGTTGGTTGACACATTTGGTTGTGAGCATATGTAACGACTCCAAGTCCAATATAAGGCTTGGAAAGACCCATGATAATCGGTTGTTGAAGATCTGAAGTAAATAAACAATTTTTGGTTTCCCATTTGGTGTGTTCTACGGGGTTATTGTCTGTTCTTTGCAAGTTTGTATGGTCTGTACGGATTGAGAATCCCAAAACAATGTCATGGATTATTAGACTGGTGTCTTACCTTCATTTTTTTTTTAATTTGGAGTCTTGAAGTGTTGTATTTTGTGAATAATCTTCATTTTGTTGCAGGTGGGTTCAAAGGTCCTAAAAACCAGGGTTTTGAGAGTAAAATGGCTCCAACCTAACGTTCCATGGTGGATAACCACTCTGAAACCTTGTGGAATGTTAGGTTGCATTGTATACTATGTTTTATTTTTGGTTTTGAGACAGAGGAAGCCAAATCAAAGATTTGCCACCATACCCTAGGCTTGGTACGTTGAGTTGGCAAGCATTAGGAATCATGGATAACAGGCCCTAATTGGGTGAATCCAGTGGGTGGAGATGAAGTATGATTGGATTGGAATTCCATATGGAAGCACAGACCCAAAAATATCATCAATTCACTTAGGGAAATAGACCGGTGAAGGAGGTTTGACCAATCCCTAATTTTTAGGCCTAGGAACTGGCAATTAGGCCTAATTAACCAGTAAGGGTTAGATATGCTAATGACAAAACCCACCTCCGGTTTTGAGATATTATATGTAAACCCCAAAATGGTTTCTGTTGGGACTCATTAAATTTGAGTCAATTTTAGAGGCCCATTTCAAAACTTTGCTCTGCATGTCAGAAAAGTACCTAAACGAGTCAGTTTGAATGGCCTAGCTAGCAAGGAGGTAAATGGAGCCGGTTGATTTTCAGAGGGTAAGGCTCAGGATTCATGTCCCACACCTTTCATTTGGCCTATTCAGTGATGTGCAACTTTCAGAATTCAATTTGGATAAGTTTACGAGGTACCCAGTTTGAGGGGTGAGCTGGAAGTGCATTTTAGGCCCAAATGCAGATTTTATTGAGTAGCCCACTTTGAGCGATTACATCTTTTGCCCTGTTGATTGTCATAGAGAAATTAAAAATGGATTGAATTGTATGCATTAATTTAAGTCAACCTGCAAAATTTCAGGTCTTGACGAATCCATTTGCTCAGTTTTTGAAGCCAAATCCGTTTGCAGTTTGCGTGGTTTGACTAGTCCCTGTTTCGACAGCTAGTCGGAGCCCTGTTTCGCACAAGTGTAAAAGTTGCCTCAGTAAGCGTCATGTCAGAATGTTTGTTCCAGGATAATGTTGGTATAAATGATGAGTACATTTCAAATTTCAAGCCTTTATCAATCCGTTTGATCGGTTTTCAAAAGAGCTCATTTTGCCATCAAATTTAGTTATCCGTACTTCCAGTGTTAGATCAGTTAATGTAGCCATTTTGGTGAGTGCACCATTTGCATTCTGTCAGTCTTGTGATCGAACTGAGATTTCCAAGTTTTAATATGTACTTTAAGGTACCTATGTTCCGAATTTGAGGACCCACGGAGGTCGTTTGATATTTTTGAGAAAGGCATCATGTGTTGCCAGGACATTGACTTCATCAGGTGCGCAGTGTCGACAAAGCCAGTTGGGCATTTTTGAAAATTAATATCTCTTCGCTCGGGACTCATCTTGAGAAACCATTTGGTAGAAGTCATCCTTGTATATCAGAGTACACGCTTGTCAGATGGCAAGCTCCAGAAAGGTGTTTTGACAGGTTTGAAAATTACGTCTTCGCGATTAAATGCGAAAATTGTGGCGTAATTGCCTGAAGGTTGTAAAATGCGGATTAATGATCCGAAAATGATGCCGATCATTTCCAGAGGTATGTTTGAAGTCTGTGAAGCATTTCAAAGGCCAGTTGCTTGAAATTGAATTTTTTTTTAGTCGGACCCACTTTGGGGCCCGACCTGGCTCATGCTCGCGGATTGATTTTATTGGCGATTTTTGTTTACTGGGGGAATTTCAGAATATTCAGATAATGATGCAATCCACAAGTTACAGTCAGGTAAAATTCATATCGGTAGCAACCATTGGGGATTCAAGGTTAAAGACATTGTGAATGTCACGGGTGTCTCCTATGATTTGTCAGCTTGATTTGTCAGCATCCTTCCAGATTGCAAGAGTTTCATTTTTAATACAACAAAGGTTAAATATTGTGTTTGAAAAATATCATGACATGTGTCAATGTTCTTTTTTGTATGAGAATGGGGGAATCTATATCAAGCTTGGTTAATACATTGGACAGTTTGAAATGCTTGATTCCTCGGGAGTATGTAAAAGTGATGAGGATTTCAATGTTGAACAAGTGTCCCACATCTTCATATTCACAAATCTGTGATGTGTCCACAAAAGAACTTGGAAAGCTTCCCCATGAAGTGTTTTTTGGAGTTCAATACCATCCCATTGGCAAGTGCTTTGCTTGCTCAAGTGCATGCTACTCGCACCTTGATGGCAAGAAAGTTGCTGTCAAAGTTTCAACGCACATTTAACCAACACAACAACTATTATTATTGCAACATTGGAGCTGGTTACCAATGTTTTGCACCATTTTTTTTTTCCTGCATTTGATTATAGGCGGATCATCCATCTTGTAACATGTTATGTGCAGCAAGATTGTGGTGTAAAGGAGCAACAACAAAGACCTCCCAACAGTTCACGTGGTGAGTGAAGGGGTAGGTTGAAACCATAAAGCAAATGCAATATGTAGGTGTAATGCCATCCCCTGTGTGGTATAATGAAAAAGTCTTTTTCAAACTACAGTGAATGGTTTTAATCCTCTGCGTGGCATGTGAAAAGGGATTTCAAATCTCAAGCAAAGGATTTCTCCTTGTTGTGCGTGGGATGTAGTAGAGGAAGGCATAAGTTTTTAAAGAAAACTTTACCATTTTGATTGCATTCCCTCTGCATGGTTTTTGATAGGCATGGTGTTTGGAATGTGGAGGGGCATTAAGAAACCTCCAACAAATGCATTGGCAAGCTCACAGCCATTATTCCTTGCATGGTAAAAAATCTTCAAGCTAATGCAGTGAATGGTTGTAGATCAACCTCCTCCCATGTGTGGCATATGGAAAAGGAGTTAAACCCCAAGCTATTAAAACAAACAATCTGGAAATCGCCATTAAAACTCAAGAAAAGAGCTTCAAGATGCAGTTACAGGCAAAACCACAATATCCCACATTGGCTGGGAAGTGGTATTTTTTAATGTTTATAAGCAAGAACGCACAGTAATAATATGTCTAAGCCATAAAGGCTTTTGACGGATGGTGCTTGATGGCACCCAAGGTGGGCCCACGCGCGAGCACAGATCCCGAGGCAACAAAGGAGATGAATGAGCGGTGACCAGGTGGACCCCACGCAGGCACGCTTCGTGAGGCAGATAGGCGAAATTTTGTAGAGGAAGGTCGGCTTAACGAGTGAGCAAGTTCGAGATGGATCAACGGTGCGCTATTTCGGGAAAGGAAGATGCACGCGAGTTACACCCTGCGAAGTTGCGAAATCCAGGTGGCGGGTACAGTCAGATGTCCAGCAGGCGGGTCCCGGTGAGGTGGCAGTGATGTGGCACACAGTTGGCAGTCCAGTGGCGATGACGTGGCACTGAGGTGGTGTACACGTGGCGGCCAAGTGGCAGTGACAAAGCAGATGACGTGGTAGTGATGAGGTGTCATCCCAGGTGGCGTTCGGTCAACCCCATCTACCAATCGAAGGCCGCCACGTGGCAAGGCGTCAGAGCACATCAGAGGCAAAAAATCAAAATTAAAATGAGTAAATGATATAGTCTAAACTATATTAAATTTCAAAAAATTTAAATGATTGAGCACATTGGGGAATTAATTCGCCCAAGGTCTAAATTTTGGCCAAAATATAAAGTGTTATATGTTTTCGGAAAGCTCTCAGAGTGAGGAATCCGATTATGGGGTTAATTTTGACAAATGTGGGATATTTTGGAAGCAGTTTGGCAGGAGAAAAATTCAGTTAGAGGGAAGATATTTGATATTTTCAGTTGCAGATTTGATTTTCTTCCCTCCTCTTTTTATTCCCAATTCTTCTCAGTTGTAATGGTTCCAGAAATTTGGAAAATGCTCCAGATTTGATGGCTTCCACTTTCTGAATGTCATGATCCAAATTTGTAAATGCTTTTGGTTTGTTTCAGGGTACTGAGGATTGCAGTGCATTGTTGTAAATGTGATTTTAGTTGCAGGTCTTGCTTGTGTCAGGCATGAGTAACTTCCTCACAGTATTGTCTCTAGTTATGTATTTCATTATCATGAATTGAATCCTCAAGGAGGATGAAGATTTGTCAATTTTAAGGAAATTGTGACTGTTTATAGGTATCCTTCAAGGAAGGTTTTAAACTCTGTAGTCAGTCATAAATGATGAAATGTATTTCCAGATTTGATAAATTTGTGAATGAATCAAATAGTGCATTAATATAAGGTGTTGGTGCATGAATATCTTGTTTAAGGAAAATAAGCTTGCATCTATGATTCATATTTGTATTTCTGTCTGTGACTCTGTTCCCCAATGAACAAGGCACTGGTTTTGCAGGTTTGGGGATGGTTTCAGATATGCATTTAAAAGACAAATCTATTTCCCTTTATGTTTAGGGGTGTGTGTTCCATTGTTTCCAAGCTCTGTTTCATCCTATTGTTTGTACAGATCTAGCCAATCTGTAATGTTTCCTAACCTATTGAGCTTGTGAAATGATCTATCTACTTAGTGTTGATGCAGTTATGTGTCTGTAATTATTGTATTCAATGCATCAAAAGGGTGTTCCCCCCTAGGTCTAGCAGAACCTGAAGTGCAGGAGGATCAATTAGGGTCCTATGTTATGTTGTCCAAGCCCTGATGTGTTTTGTAGACTGAAATTGGCCATTTCATAGAAAGATTTGCAGGTGTTCTTGGGTTATCATTTTTGGTGAACAACAGTTTCTAGAATGTAAAAGAGTTCATAGGGTTGTTAATGATTTTTAGTAGATAAATGTAGATTACCCCGCTGGCAGGGCTACTATAATTAGGTCTCCTATTAGGCTTAAAAGTGCAGTTTGTTTGTAAAACTTGGAATTGATAAATGCAAAAGCTCTTGAGGAAGGAATAGGGTTGGGAATCCTTCCAAAATCATCCATGCTTATGTGTGTAGTGTGGGGAATGAAGATCTTGTGGTAGAGGGGTTGAACTCTCCTGTTGAATGTGAAAGGGAGCGGGAAAATAAGGTCTCCCAAGAAAGAAAATGGAACTCATGAAACAACAAGTGCTTATCCTAGACTAAGGACCTTGGGAAGGTCAGAGAGGGTAAGAATTGCAGACCCTTGGAGGGTGTAAGCTGTAGAATCATTGGATGGTTCTCGTGTAGCTTGGAGGAGATACCTAGACAAGGTAACACAAATAGGTGAGAGACAACTCACTCTACACCAGATTGGTATCAGAGCTAATTGATTGAACAAAGTGGTGTATGTTAGACCCCAAAGGTAGAGTTAGAAGCCAACAACATGCCACCAAAGGAAATGAGCCAAGAGGCCATTCGAAAGTTGGGCCAAGACATGCTTAGTGAAGCTCGAGAGCAAGAAACCAAGAAAGGCAAGGGAAAAGTCACTGAATGGGGTGATGAAACTGATGATGAAGATGCAAATGTGATAGGAGTCATAACAGAAAAGGAGTTGGACAAAGATCAGAATATCTTCTTGGATGCCCTCAAATCACTCAATAAAGACAACATAGAAGGTTTACCTATCTACAATGGAAGCCTAGATGGAGAAGAGTTATTGGATTGGATAGAAGCCTTGAACAATCATTTTGAATATAAGGAAGTTGCAAAAAAAGAGGGTCAATTTGGCCAAGTCAAGATTGAAGGGATCAAACCTAGTGTGGGGGAACATGATGCAAGAAGAAAGAGAACAAACCGGGAGGAAGAAGATCATCTCTTGGGAGAGAATAAAGATTAGGATTAAAACTCAATTCCTACCTATAGATTATGAGGTGCATGATAAGTCGATGTTTTGACATGTTTTTTATCAGGACTCAGGTTTCTGGTATCTTCTGGGTTGCATTGTGATAGTAAAATATTGTGAATTGACTATATGTAATCCATGTTTAAAAACTGAACTTAAGAAATCATGTTTGAACTTTGTCGGTTAATTCCTGTAGCCATGCCAATTTATTCCTGTAGCCAAATGGTTTGTCCCTGTGATATGCGGATTATTTGGGATGATTTTATATGTGAGTTAATGAATGTATTAGTTAAGTAAGATACATATGCATGTCCTTTTATGTTTTTTCTATTTTAGTGCAGATAATAATTGATGCTGCGGTGGAGGATTTTCTTTCGTGCCTAAGGACTGGAGAATCATGTTCAGATAGCTGGAGGTCAAACTGAAGGAGATTCAAGAGAGCACAATGTATGGCATAATCAGAGCAGTTGTACTTCACCATGGGAGTTTAACTCTGGTGCATATTGAATTCGCAAAATATCGCTTTGGTGTGCAAAGACTGTGGTTCGATTTCAGATCCACAGTTCCTGCAGCCAAGCTCTCAGTTATCCCCTTCATCTGATAACTATCCGCCTCTTCTTCTGGGCGTAATTGGAGTTGTCCATTGTAGTTTATCTTTCCTTTATAATAAGCTCTTCCTTCTTTTCTAAGAGTTAGACAGAATGGAAAGGGATTGAGTAGAGTTTTTGTCAAGCATTCTGAGTTTTCTCTTTTAGAATATGTAATAATCTTTCAGGAAGAAATGAATAAGAATATGTTATTCTGATCTATTAATAGTTCTTTGCTGAGAGTTTGATATCACTCATCCTAGGGGGCCCACTTGGTGAGTGATCCTGTGTTTATGATTAGTGAAGATAGTTTTTACTTAGTTATAGTAGAAGTTCATGACTAGATTGTTCCTGCAGCCACTGGAAATAGATCCTTTGACTGTTCCTGCAGCCAAGGCAGAACGGTGTGATTCCTGTTATTTTCATTAGATCATTTCAGCAGAGTTTTGTAAAGCTTTCATTTAGCCTTTTATGATTTCCATTCCTACCTTTCCTACAGTAATACAAAATAATCATCTAAGGAGCTTAGTGCATATATATTGCAGACCCATTTCAAGTTTTACGTTCCTGGATTGGCAACTAAATGAACACCAGCCATGAGAATAGTAAACTCTACCATATGAATGTCCAAACTTCGGATTGAGATTTCAATTAGAGGTATTATTATTGTCATTATAGTTGGGGTAGACATTTTTGGCATCGTTGCCGGGGATGGTGTCAAGATAAGAGCCTTTTATGATTATTTTAGTTTCTAGTTAATTGTTTGAAATTTCATGAATCTACATGCATAATAGAAGAAGATATGCCAGAGGTAGATTTTTGCCCACTCATACTTCTCATGTAGAAGATAGTTTTCCACATATAAACCCTTTTCCTGAGTTGTATCAAGTCCCACAAAATTTGAATCACCTTGAGTTTGAATTTCTAGAAGGTAGTCATTAGTTCCTTTTTGGTCCACAAGAAGAAGAATTGCCTATTGTAATAACCCCCACAAGTCCAATGCAAGGGAACCCACCTCCTATTGGAAATAATCCACCACCACCACCTGGTCCAACATTTGAGTTTCCCATCTCTGACCAGCATGATAATGCTAACCTCAAGAACATTCCAACATCTTCTCTTCCTAAATTCTATGGGTTGGTGACAAAGGATCCAGATACATTTCTGTTTGAGTTTGATGTTCTCTATAGGAGTTTTGATTATACTACAGATGCCCATAGACTCAAATTTTTTCCAGCCACTTTGAAGGAGTCATCCTTGAGATGGTTTATGAGATTGGGTAGCAGAACAATCAATACATGGGATGAGATGAAACAGTTGTTTCTTGCAAAATACAAAGATTATTGTAGAGGCACTGATCGTCATGGGGATGATATCTTTAGAATGACACAAATTAAAGATGAGAGCCTTGAGGATTATCTGGAAAGGTTTTTGTTTAGTTTCAAGAAGTCCAAGCATAGTACTCTGAATGAAGATTCCCTCAAATTGATATTCTTGAGGGGTATCAGTGATGAATGCACCGATTCCTTAGATCTCATGGGGGGAGGTGACATTACACAAGCTACTTGGGCTAAAATAGGACAAATTTGTAAGAAGTATTCCAGATCTACTTCTAAGAAGAATATGAGATTTAAGCCAGGGGCATCATCATCATCATCTGGAACTGGAGTTTCTAGATTGGAACTTAGGCATTTGTTAAAATATTTCAAGGAGGACATTATAAACAATATGGCTACTCAGTTGGATACATTGGCAGCTAAGAAGAAGCATGAGGAAGCTGACGCATTTCTTGCAGAATTTTGTCCTCATTGTAAGCAGCAGAAGAAAGATTGTAGATGTAAGATGGTTGCAAATGTTGAAGTACCTAATTTCAAACCAATTCAAGGTGAGGATGAAGAAGTCTTTTATGTTGCTCAAAGAAGACCAAATTTTCAAAGACAAGGTATGCCACTTGATCCACTTTCCTTTTTTGGTTATAGTGGTAATTCTTATACACCAAATAACCAATGGCAACCAAAGTATTCTCAAAATTTTGGTAATTATCCACATTGGTATGGATCACAAGGCCAAGGATAGCAATTTGCTAATCAAATCCCCCAGTGGCAGCAACCACAAGGAAACTGGTATCCACCTCAGGGTGCAGGGAACCAGTTTCAAGGGAATTGGCAACCTACCTCTCAATGGAGGGGAAACCCATCATGGTCATCCCAATCTTCTGGATATTAGGCCCCTGCTCAGCAACCACAACCTCCTGCTTTAATGCCACCTCCTGTAGCCACAACACCACCTCCCAAGCCAACACAACTGCCTACTCAACTTTTGCCTAATCCAAATATCAAATCTCAACAACAACAAAAACAAGCTTATTCAACTGATGTTAATCAATACCCAACCTATTATTTATCACTAGATGATATTCACCTTCGATCTAGCACAACTCTACCTAATCCCTCTCAACCAGTTATTACTGAGGTACAAAAAGAGAAGCTAATCTCTGATTCTGAAGATGTAATACCTCATACTCAAATATTACCACCATTTCCCCATAGATTGAAAGACAAAGAAGTTTCAACTGATCAACAACAAAGCTTTGATATTCTTGATCAACTGAAGCACATTTGTGTTAAATTTCCATTGCTGCAAGCAATAAAGGATGTTCCAATATATGGTAAAGCATTGAGAGAGGCATGCCTAAAGAAACTTGGCAGAAAAAAAAATGATCCACAAACAGTTCATGTTATGGGTCAATTGGCTGATATTATGTTGGGAAAAATTGCTATTACAAAGTATTCTGATCCAGGTAGTCCTGTTGTGAGTATAGTCATTAATGGCAGCCAAATAAAAAATGTTTTAGTTGATCTAGGGGCAGCCATTAATGTAATGACAAGGGAAGTAATGAAACATCTAGAGATAGATAGTTTAAGGGCTACACCCACAGTTCTCCAACTTGTTGATGGCTCTGCAGTAAGACCTGATGGTATGATAGAAGATATAGTGGTCATTCTAGATTTCTGGGAATATCCTACAGACTTTATGATTTTATCTGCAAAGGCAACATTGGGGGGATATCCAGTCATTTTGGGAAGACCATGGCTTGCCACAGCTGATGCATATATTGGGTGTAGATCAGGAGACATGACTATTTCAGATGGCAGTTCCACAAAAACATTAGCCTTGTATTCCCCTGCACAACCTCAACTTGAGCAGCAGTAGGCTGTTTGGCCTATTTTGGGAGAGGAATCTAAAGAAATTGACTCTATTAATCACCTTATGATGATTAATCAAGTGCCACTCATGTAGTTATATGATGAAGAATCAATCCTTTATAAGGTCTTGATAAATGAATTAATAGAAGACCAAGAATTGCAAAAATTGGTTCCGAATATTGCAGGGTCGAACTTTCCTGCAGCCACTGATATCTTGCATAGCTTGTTGCCGCAGGAATTGTCATATTCTCATATTTCTGATATAAATCAGATTGATCTTACTATCAAGATAGAGGTTGAATTGAATAAATATTTGAACATCAATAAGAATATAGCAGATACTCAGAAGGATAGCCTAGTGGACTTGCTAAAACTCCATAGAAATGCCTTTGCATGGGATTACAAAGATATGAATGGAATTGATCCAGTAGTTTGTACTCATTGCATTTACATAAAGGATGAGTGTTGCCCCCTCAGGCAACCTCAAAGAAGAGTCAATCATGCCTTGAAGGAGATAGTTAAAGAAGAATTGCAGAAATTGTTGAAAGCTGGTTTTATCTATCCTATCTCTGACAGTCAATGGGTATCACCTTTGGTGATAGTCCCTAAAAAGGGAGGCAAATGCAGAGTATGTGTTGATTATACAGCCTTGAACTTAGCCACAAGGAAGGATCATTTTCCATTGCCATTTGTGGATCAGGTATTGGATTCTCTTGTTGGTAAGAGATATTTTTCATTCTTGGATGGATTTAGTGGGTATAATCAGATACAAATAGCTCCCGAGGATCAGGAGAAAACAACATTTACTTGCCCATGGGCCACTTATGCATATTTTGTTCTTCCTTTTGGGTTGTGTAATGTTCCAGCCACTTTTCAAAGGGCAGTGATCAGTATTTTTTCTGATATTTCTCAAGACATTATGGAAATTTACATGGATGATTTTACAACTTATGGTTCTGAATTTGATCAAGCATTAGGTAATTTGAAGAAAGTTTTGCAGTGGTGTGAAGACTACAACTTGTCTCTAAACAGTGAAAAGTGTTTCATTATGATGGAAGAAGGAATAGTCCTTGGTCATCATATATCTGTACAAGGTATACAAGTGGATCCAGCAAAGATTGAGGTTATTCAGCATATTAATGACCCTGTGAAGCAAATGCACAAGAAGTTGCAGAATTTGAAACAAAGAGAAATGGATGTGAGTACCTATACAAAGGAGTTCAACAAACTTACCCTAAGAACTAGGAAGCAAGAGGAAGAAGGTTGCAAGGTACTTAAATGGCCTTAGACAAAACATTCAAGATGAGATTGACATGATAGCACCTGACACATTCCATAAATTATTTCAGTTAGCCTTGAGAGCAGAGGATAAGATCAAAAGGAAAGGTGAACATAATCAAAGGGGCAGAGGTGGCAGAGGAAGAGGCACCTTTAGAAGGAGCTATAACCTCAACAATAATGAAGAAGTCAATCAATTGGAGAATGGTGGTGATAATCCTAACAAAGGAGGACCATTTAGAGGCAACTCTAGAGGGAGAAATAGCTATAGAGGCAGATTTGGCAATTCAAGAAGAGGAACCGTAGTCTTCACTGGTAAATGCTACCATTGTCATCAAGTAAGGCATACCATGAGCCGGTGTCCTGAAAAGACTTCAAGCTCTCACATGGGAGACAAGAGAGCTCAGTTGGTGCAAGAAGAAGATTGTCAAAGTGTTACCTCACCAATCAACAAGGTAGGACCAGTCCTAGATGGAGAGAACCTGATGTTAAGGAGGACCTTGTTGAAGGTACCACAGTCCAAAGAACCTACACAAAGGAAGACACTTTTCAAAACCACTTGCAGATCTCATGGTAAGATTTGTAAAGTTATAGTGGATTTAGGGTCTACTAAGAACATTGTAGTAGTTGAGATGGTAGACAAACTAAAATTGAAAAGATTGCCACATACCACTCCCTATAAGGTATCTTGGTTGAGTAAAGGTCAACATGTGCTTGTAGATGAGAAAACTTGGGTAGATTTTTAGATAGGAGATTACAAGGATAGAGTGCTATGTGACATATTACGCATGGATGCATGTCACTTACTGTTGGGATGCCCTTGGCAGTATGATGTCAATGCCATACATGATGGGGAGAATAATTCCTATGTTATCACCAAGGAGGGTAGAATGTTTCAAATGGACCCCTTGATTGATCAGGGTGAAGAAAGACATATTGGATCAAGTGTTATGTTGCCTAGTAGGAAAGAGTTCTTGAAATTGTTGAAGCATGAAGGGAATCAAGGATGTGCATTCATAGTGAAGCCCAAAGAAGAGACAAAGACTAAAACCAAACCGGTAATACCTCAAGAGGTGCAAACCTTGCTAGACCGGTACATAGACATAGTTGTCAATGAGATACCGGATGCCTTACCCCCTATGAGATATGTTAACCATTAGATAGACCTCATACTTGGTTCAAATTTGCCAAACAAAGCTGCTTACAAAATGACACCTGTGTATGGTGAAAATGGATAACAATAATAACAATATTGAAAGGCTAAATAGATTCAACCACAAAACCCTAGCCTAACAATCAACAAAGATCCACCATAACATATGAAGATTACCTAAGACAATGCAAATCACAAGAAATCACAAAGATTATACCATCACATGTCCAATAGGGTTTTGATCTCCATTCTTCCTATCTCCATTGATCTTGCTTGATATATTTGCTCTCAGATTTTGTATGCACAAGAGCTCAACAAAGAACGAAATGTGGTTGCAAGTAGGATCGTAGTGTAGTCAAGTCCTCCAAATTGTCGATTAGGTCATTAGAATGCTTGATTAGGGTTGATAATGAAGGAAGCATCTCCTTATATAGAAGACACTATATGAAATGGAGGGATAAGATTGAGAGGTGTAAAAGGAGGTCGGCTAAGATTAGAGGGTAGGTAGAAGAAATAATAAAATAATGAAAGGGGTAGGTAGTGTATGAATTAAGAGATGAATGACATGTGTCATGGGTAGAAAAGGCTAATGAATTAATTAAATAAATAAAGATTTATTTAATTAATAGAAGAAGTGGGATCAATAAAATAAATAAGATATTTATTTAATTTAGGAAAATGATAATTTAAATAAATAAATGTATTTATTTAAATGAGAAATAAGGCTAGAAGAGGATAAATGAATGAATTAAATAAATAAAGATTTATTTAATTAATAGAAGAATTAGGCTTAAATAATTAAATAAATAAAATATTTATTTAATTAGACATGACAATTTTGGGTGTCTACATTTTGCCTCTCTTTGAGACAATGCGGCTTGTCGCGTTGTTTCAAAGAAGATAAGATGAACTGATATAGAGTTGCCCCAGGATGGGAATGATATGCCCCCTCGAGAGATTGGATGAAAAAGTCTGAAAAGATTGCAGACAATCTCACGATAAGAAAGAAAGGCTAGAATGGAATGGTCGGATAAAGTGACAAAGTCACGGGATAATGAAGACTGACTCGGGAAATGAAGGCGAGGGCTAGGGTAGGCTATAAGATAGACCACGGGCAAAAGACATCCTCATTGTCATCTACACCCTCACGAGATCATAGTGCAGAGTGAGAAAGAGAGCAGCAGCAGTCAACAACGATGGCTTTTGTACACAGATTTGACCGCGTTCGCCGATTTCAGAGACCAACAGAGGCAGGAGAGCCGGTAAGTACCACCATACCTCCTCGTACTTTGACGCATTCAATTTTGTCATTAATGCATGCTAGTTAGCAATAAATGTGCTTAGGAATAGGGCACAAAAAAAGTGCAAAAACGTGCAACCGCGTCTGCGTCGGTGCCAGGCGCGTCTGTGTCCGCCAGGCGCGTCTGTGTCTGTGCCAGGCGCGTCTGCATCTGGAACCGCGTTTGTGTCTAATGCGGGCGCGTCTGCATCTTGAAGGGGCGTTTGTGTGCCAAAGTCGCGTTTATGAATAATGTAGGCACGTTTATGTCAAACAGGTGCGTTTGCGTTGTTCAGGCGCGCTTGTGCAGTCTATAGGCGCGTTTGTGAGTTAGAAACGCGTTTATGTCTGAAAATGCAAGGTTTTGGTCTTCTAGGTCAAATCGACAGTTCTGTGATGGACATACGCTGTCGATTGAATAAGCTGCTGAGAGGATACACTCAAACAGGTCCTCTAGGAAGACTAGGATAGATCAAGGCACTTTGTGATGAACAAGGAGCACCAAGATAGAGTACTTTGTGATAAACAGGGAGTACCCAAAGTATGAGCAGCACTTTGTGATGAACAGGGAGTGCAAAATGTGAGTAACACTTTGTGATGAACAGGGAATGTCACACACATAGTACTTTGTGATGAACAGGGAGCACTACTAGGATAGATAGCAACACTTTGTGATGAACAGTGAGTGTCACTAGAATAGATAACCATATGCATTGAGATAGCGAGTAGCATTTTGTGATGAACAGTGAATGCCACCATGACTGACATGATTGATTTGTTTGACTGCAGGAGTATTTACCTATGCTACAGTCATGGGAGAGATTCCCGTCCACACAGAGGTTGCGACCGGAGTTGTCTTTTCAGGATAGAGCTGCCATCGAGGAGATGGGTTTGAGACACGTATTGTATGTGCCTGAGTTTCGGGCAAACATGGGTTTGCTGACTGCGCTGGCTAAGAGATGGCATTCAGAGACATGCACATTTCATTTGCTGATGGGTGAGATGACAGTCACCCTTGAGGATGTCTACAGGATTCTGCGGATACCGATCGATGGAGAGCTGATTCCATACGATCGCGACGGAGACAGAGAGGCTTTGAGACGGGTGTTTCAGGATCCCGGCCTAGAGATGAGAGCAGGACATGTGGCATGGGATACCATGACTGCGACAGGGTTAGCTTTGCCAGCTGTGATTGGAGGAGCTATCAGTGGGTTCCTATGTCCAGACAGAGCCACACGGGGGTTGGCAGTGGGCTAGGGAGGAGCACTGGAGATATTGGTGACGCAACACACCAGATATGCGTGGGGTCCATGTGTTTTGGCCCACCTATATTATGAGCTTCACTAGTTTGTCTACCATGGGTCAGTGGGACTGGGTTGTGGAGTGACACTACTGCAGGTTTGGGCATATGAGCATCTGCCTATCACGCGGCCGATACACTTCAGAGGGAGAGGTCATGGATGGAGTTTTGTTCATCTGTATGACATGATCACTTCACAGCCTCGGATTGGCAGGTTAGAGCATTGGCGGCGAGTGATAGATGACATTGACGTCGTCATCTGGAGGCCGTATCTGGGATGCGAGGAGTGGGAGGATGACGCAGTGGAGCTGCCTTACACCTTCCGGAGCAGGTATTTGATTGGGCGGACGCCCTATATACTGGAGAGGCAGTTGGTAGACAGGATTGGCCGACAGTTTGGTCGGATTCAGAGGATGCCACGAGGCTCGGGTATGTATGCCTGTACAGTTAGGGATCAGGCGCAGTTCGGGCCTTTATTGTCATATGATCAGGCAGTCACACAGCTGGCAGAGATGATACCTCTTCCTTGGGACATGTGGCCTGAGATTGAGGACGCCGGGATGGATGCAGAGTATACAGCGTATTGGGTAGAGCATCCATTCCCCCGATTGACAGATCCAGGAGAGCTACTAGATGCAGATGGAGGAGGAGATGATGATGATGATGGTGGGGGTGATGGGGTAGAGGCCGACGACGGCAGAGGGGAGTAGTTGGGGAGAGGAGGGTGGCACCTCGGAGAGAGGGTGGACAGGAGGGACAGGCCCAGGTGGTGAGGGGTCGCGGTGGAGTGCCCCTGCAGGTACCAGTAGCACAGGGTCCTAGAGCACAGGGACAGAGACAGGGACAGGTGTAGGGACAGGTGCAGGGACAAAGACAGGTACAGGGACCTAGGCATGTACCGAGATAGGTACCCATTCAGGTACCAGTATAGGTACAGGGACAGGTACAGGGGCAGACACCCGCAGAGGGAGAGCCACGGGCAGAGGCAGAGGGTGGGGATCCAGAGGAGGATGAGCTGATTGAGCTCAGGGAGATCTTCCAGGGCCAGGCAGACGAGATCTAGGAGCTAGAGAGGGAGAGGGACCGACTCAGGATCAGGCTCAGGGATACTGAGCGGGAGAGGGATCAGGCGATTCAGCGCTACACTGAGGCTGAGACAACGCTGAGGGCAGGGAGGCAGGCGACGGAGGACACAGGAGCTGGCTACGCATATGTCCTGCGAGCCAGAGAGGAGATTGCCTACTGGAGGGACCTGTATTATGGTGCCGTGCCAGCAGATCAGCGGGTGAGGAGCTTCCATAGACCATTGCGGACAGCGACAGCTACGGGAGGGAGCCGGAGGAGACAGGCATCGAGTGGTGGGGTCATGGGTCCTCCACCACCACCAGACAGGCAGGGTGATCCTGGAGTGGGTCCTTCTAGGGCTTAGATTCCGTCGAGGCCAGGTGGCTCTGAGGGAGGGAGTTCATCATAGCCATACAGGGCTCCCTTGTATCAGTATTTGTACCATTTTTTGTATTGTAGACACCTGCGGGTGATTGTAGCCATATGATTTTTTGACATCATTGTATCATGACATTTTTGATTATATATATGAGAGATGATTCATTTTTGCGGCAGCTATATGCATGTGTACCTATGTGATGAGATGTTCTTATGATGTATATTTATGATACATGGTGCAATGCAATATATATTTTGTTCTTTTATGTTGTATATGCGATGCATGATGCAAATGTGAATGTATGTGATGAAAATGAATATGATAATGCAAATGTAAATTGTGCTAACAGGTGTTGTGTGCAGGATGTGATGCAATTGTGATATCTATATGTATGTGTGAAATACTTATATGTGGTAATGCAGGTGCAACTACATGAAATGCAAATGTTTTTGGTGTGTCATTATACTCAGTCATGTGATAGCAGGCTACGCGGACTTGAGAAGGACGATGGAATTCAATCAAGAAAGGGGGGATGGAAGATAGAAGATATGAAAGTGAAAGAGCTTCTTGTGCGTTATCATCATTGAGCTTATTATGGCAAGTAGGTTATGACAATCAAGGCATATGTTCGACCCAGAAAGTCATTGTACCCGTTTGCATGGAGATAAGACAGTCACAAACAAGGAATGCCCCAGTTCATACTTAGACCCACAGTGTCCTCATATCTTGGACAAGTCATAGCATTACTAAGGGACAATCCACAGACAACAAATGCAAATAGGTGACAATACCCCATCCTCGCCTTTCTAGTCAAAGACATCTTGGAGATATAATCTCTAGTCAGAGACATCCCGGAAAAGCTAAAAGACATGTCACCAAAAAAGATGAAATTAAAAGAAAACCAAGACTCGACACCAACATCCACTGTAGTCCACAAGTTTAATGTCTCTTGTCACTTGTATAAGTCTTATTTGATTGTGGTCACAATGTTTACTTTCACAGAAAGGATAGATAGCACTGAACCATAATGTTGTATGAGTCTGTTGAAAGATTTGATTTGTTGAAGCCCATTGTTGCTGCTGTGTCTCATCTGAAACTGACTGAATCCATGAAACTGATACCTTATTGCGGAGAAGATGAAACTTAATTGCGGATCTGTGATGCAGATGTTGCTTTATTGCGGATTGTGCGCGAATAGACTGAAGAAAGCTGGAAGAAACTTTACACCTTGAAACATGTGATGTTCTCAGTTCCACACCCATCACTAGACGTAGGATTTGCCTTAGCCATAGATAGGGTCTGATTTATTATGGATGGAAAGGGAGTGAAAAAAGGGGGGTTTATTGTGAATGGCTAACCAATCTTAGGTAGATCAATAACAAGCCATGATGGGAATGGGTAAGTTTATTGTGAGTGAATAGGTTGTGAGTGTGTGCAAAGTGAAAGGATGAAAGTGAATCTTGAAGGAGAGAGGAGCAATGTCTCTACGCATGGCGCTGGGAACCCAGTTTTCACCATGGTACTTGCCCAGGGTGCCACCGAAGTGGTTTTCACCGTTGGATGAAATTATTTCTCTTTACTTTTGATTTTTCAATGTTTTTTGTGTCACAAGGCGCCTGTTTGCCAGGTTTTCACCAAGTAACGATTTTTTTGTTTTATAATTTTTTTTTTTTGTATTTTTGAAGTTTTTTGATTTTTTTTTTTTGTATTTTTGAATTAGGATATTCCGACGAGCTATGTGTAGAACCTGCGAAGATGCATGCTATTGATAGGATCCTCCAAAGGTTCACCTTCTGTAGTAGAGAGCTGATATGCCCCAGATCCATAGACTGCCGTAACAATGTAAGGACCCAGCCAATTTGGTTCAAACTTGCCCTTCTTCTCTTTGTCTTGCTGATTTTTTGGGATTTTCTCTGAGAACCAAGTCACCTACCTCAAATGTGCGAGGCTTGACTTTGTGATTGTAGCTGTGACTCATTCGTTGTTGGTAAGCCTTGAGATGATTAAAAGCAATTTGTCTCCGTTCATCCAACAGTTCTAGTTCTTGTAAGCGAGAGACCCTGTAGTCTTCATCAGTGATGATGTTTTGCAAAGAGACCCGTAAAGAGGGTAACTCGACCTCAATAGGCAAGATGGCTTCAGCGCCGTCGACAAGTGAATATGGTGTAGCTCCTGTAGGTGTGCGGACACTTGTGCGGTAGGCCCAAAGTGCAGGATTGAGTTGGATATGCCAGTTACGGCCAGCGTCGTCGACTGTCTTTTTGAGGATTTTAAGAATTGTTTTATTAGACGCCTCAGCTTGGCCATTACCTTGGGGGTAATATGGTGTGGAGAAACGATGGGAAATATGGAAGCGGTCATAGAGTTCACGAACATCCTGATTTTTGAAGGGACGCCCGTTATCAGTAATAATGGACTTAGGAATACCATATCGGCAAATGATATAGTTAAGGATGAAAGTAGCAATTTGTTTTCTAGTGACTTGTGTGAGAGGCACGACTTCAATCCATTTTGTGAAATACTCTGTGGCAGTGATAATGAATTTATGACCATTGGAAGAAGGAGGGTGAATCTTGCCTATGAGATCGAGTCCCCATTGACAAAAGGGCCAAGGAGACGCAAGTGGTTGTAGTTCTTGTGCCGACGCATGTATGAGGTCTCCATGAATTTGACATTGCTTACATTTCTTGACAAACTGATATGAGTCTTTCTCCATATTGGGCTAGTAATATCCAGTCCTGATGAGTTTCTTGGCCAAGGTAGGACCACTAGCATGTGGACCACATATCCCTTCATGCACTTCACGTAACGCAATCTAAGCTTCGTCGCTTTCTAGACATCTAAGAAGAGTGCCATCTAGACCTCGCCGGTATAGGATATCAGCTAAAATGACATATCGAGAGGATTGGCGAATGAAAGTGCGGTGTTGGTTGTTTGATAGATCAGGAGGTAAGATATTGTCGCGAAGATATGTGAATATGGAACCATATAACTGGGATTCAGGACCAACAACGCATATCATTTCAGTAGGAGTGATCTCATATGAAGGAACCAACAGATTGTCTACCAGGAACTCATAGCAGGTTTCATTTTGAGGTAGATCAATCAGTGAGGCAATTGTAGCCATAGCATCTGCAACACGATTCTGCTCTCTTGGTATCTGCTCAAAATCTATCTTTGTGAAGTGCTGTTTCAAATCATCTACCAGTTGCTTGTAAGGCATTAATTTTTCATCTTTTGTTTGGTAATCATCAATTGCTTGACGGATAACAAGTTGGGAGTCTCCAAAAACACGAAGTTCCTAGATCTTCCATTGAACTGCAATTCGTAATCCAGTTGTTAATGCTTCATATTCCGCTATATTGTTAGTGCAAGGAAATGATAAGCGGTATGATTTTGGTATAGAATCGCCTTGAGGAGTTATAAAGAGAATGCCAGCTCCTACCCCATGTTGTGTGTATGAGCCGTCAAAGTACAGTTGCCATGGCTTTGCCCGTGATATTGTTAAAATGGATTCATCTGGAAATTCTGAATTTAGAGGAACATCATCAATCATGGGAGCATCTGCTAATTGATCTGCGATGGCTTGTCCTTTTATTGCTTTTCTATCCACATACTCGATGTCGAATTCACTCAGTATCATTACCCATTTGGCCAGTCGCCCAGTAAGTGTTGCTTTATTGAGAAGGTATTTTAATGGATCAATTCTTGCAACCAACTTAGTCTTATGAGTGAGCATGTAATGTTGTAATTTCTGTGAAGCAAAGACCACAGCGAGACATGCACGCTCGATTGGTGTGTAGTTTAGCTCGTATCCCACCAATGTGCGACTGATATAGTATACTGCTTTTTCCTTGCCCCCAGCAATTTGTTGTGCTAAGAGTGCCCCCAGTGCTGTTGGAGTAGCTGAAATGTATAATAACAGTGGTTGATCTGGAACTGGTGGCATCAGAACTGGTGGATTTAGGAGATAGTCTTTGAGCGTCTGGAAAGCCTGTTGACAGTTATCATCCCATTTGAATTTGATGTTTTTATGTAGCAAGTGTTGAAAAGGATTACACTTATCCGCCAGTTGTGCTATGAATCTTCGTATGGACTGGAGTCTGCCTTGTAAGGATCGAAGTTGACTGATATTTCTTGGTGGTTGCATTTCCAAGATAGCTTTGACTTTTGCTGGATCCGCTTCAATTCCTCTTTTGGACACAATGAATCCTAGGAGTTTCCTGGAGGTTACTCCAAAGACACATTTCTTAGGGTTTAATCTAACTTTGTATTTTTCCAACCGATCAAAGGCAACTGAAAGTATGTCCAAGTGTGTATTTCTGTCTATTGATTTGACCAAGAGGTCGTCAACATAATCTTCCACAGTTACATGCATGAGATCATGAAAGATAGTAGTCATAGCTCTTTGATATGTAGCACCTGCATTTTTTAGCCCAAAGGGCATGACATTCCAACAGAAAGTTCCCCATGGACAAGTAAATGATGTTTTGTGTTGATCCTCGGGTGCGATTCTTATTTGATTATAACCAGAGAATCCATCCATCAATGATAACATTTCGTGACCTGCTGTGAGATCAACGATCAAGTCAATATTTGGTAATGGGAAGTCATCTTTCAGACAAGCTTTGTTGATGTCTCTGAAATTTGTGCAAATTTTGATGCTGCGATCTGGTTTACTGATAGGTACCAAGTTAGAGATCCATTCTGGATAATCAATTGGGCGAATGAATCCGACATCCAATAATTTCTCTAGCTCTGCTTTGACTAGTAATGCCACCTGTGGATGCATTTTCCTTAATTTCTGTTTCACTAGCTTTGCCCCCGGTTTGACTGTCAAATGATGCATTACCAAATCCGGATCCAGTCCAGGCATATCAGCGTATGACCATGCAAAGTTGATTTGTCGTTCTTTGAAGAAGCTTATGAATTTTGATCTTTCGGACTCTGTTAATGATTGAGCCAGGAATATGTTGTGTGGAACCTCTTCTGTACCAATGTTTGTTTTGATAGTCTCCTCTACCAACATGGATGACTTTTCCTCATATGATGTTGGGAGAATGTCGAGCCTTCCATCTTTGGGTGCCTCAGAGAGGTTTTCGTCCTCAGATACGTCCTTTCTTTTTACTTTTTTGGGATCAGATAGCGCCACAGCGTGGTTTTCACCATAAGACCCTTGATTTGTTCTTATTTTCACATTTTTGCGACTGGAAGGTCCGACACCCTCACCAAAATATGCCATGTTGTTGAGTTCTATGGTGTATCCTACTTTGTGGTCCCCAGGGGGAAGATCATCTCGTATGCCAAGATAGTCAATAATAGCTTCATCATTTTGGAATGTGTCAAATTGTGCTGGTCCTTCATAATCCCAGTCAATGAGTTGGTGGTGAACAAGGGGAAGGCCTTTAATGTTTTCGGAGTTTCAAGGGCTAAGAGTGAAGATATGGTTATATTCGGGTATATCGAGGCAATCGTCGAGGTCATCGATGGCACTCTCCTCATCAGTTTCGATCGCAAGCGAATCCAAATTGTCGTCACTACGGGACAGGTGTCCTCATCCTATGTGATTTCGACCTAGAACCTTGAGATGAAGACTGTGCAGAATCCTTATGGGTTGTTTCTTGACCAACTCTGAACTTTTTATAAAATTCCTCTTCTTCTGTGGGTTCATCTGGCTCTCTGAATGTCTCGATGAGCTCATAGTCACTGGAGGATTTGTCTGAACCCCATTCCCATTCGTTGGAATCTGTGGAATAGTAATCTTCTTGTTGAACTTTGGCAACTTTGATTTGTGATGCCTCTTCTGTCCTTTTAGTATGGATCTTGGAAGTCAGAAAACCAAGTCCCTTTGAGCGTTCTCTTCTTACAATCGATTCAGGTTGTAGGGGTTCCATGACGCCTTCTTTGCGTAACCCAAGAGGGCTTTTTCCATCATACCCAAATTTTTGTAGAATCTTGAAGCCTTTGCCATATTTCTCACAAGGTATATTGATCTGATCATGTGTGTCATCTTCAATGTCTTTATAGAGCATTTTGTATAAATCTTCTTCTTCTAGTTCGCCCCATCTTTGAAAGGTAGTAGGATCCCATTTGAGTGTCATGATGGATATTTGCTTGTTAGGATGTGGCCTTCCATATTCTTTTGGAGAGCTCATGACTTGTCGTAAATACATGGTCTGATTTAAAGTGTATTCTCCCATGCCTTTGTCTTGAAATTTTCCTTTAAGTTCACCTTGTTTTGATGTCGAAGGTTTCAATGACTCGGGGTCAATGTATGCCGAAGAAGGAACAGCTTCACGATTATTGGGAATGATGGTCTCCGTATGTGATCTCAGATTATTGTAATATATGAACGGATTAGGATCACCGTTGACTGTTACCTCGACTCCATTATGAGGAAACTTAATGCATTGGTGATATGTCGATGGGACTGCCCTCATTTCATGAATCCAAGGACGTCCTAGCAATATATTATAAGTGAGATCTAAATCTAAGACCTGACAAACCACATCCTTTGTAACTAGCCCAATTCTTAGAGGTAAGGTGACCGTGCCCTTGGATGAGCGTTCTTCATCATCGTATGCCTTGATGGTGATTTGATTTTTTGAATTCATAGCTTTATCGAAATATCCCAATTGTTTAATTGTGCTCAATGTACAAATGTTTAGACCAGCTCCTCCATCTATTAGGACTCGCTTTATTCGATGCTTGTGTATGAAGGCTTCAATATGTAATGGTGCATTATGTGGCTGACTTATGGAGGTGTCATCAGCTTCTGTGAATGTAAGGGAGTGTGGAATGGAAAGGTATCCCACCATGGCTTGAAACTGGTCCATGTTCAGATCAGTAGGAACGACGGTGTCTCTTAAGATTTGGTCAAGAATAGCTTTATGAGCGGGGGATATACGTAAGAGCTCAAGGATGGAGATGAGCGCGGGTGTCTTCCCTAACTATTCTACAAGGTCATACTCAGGTTTGGTTGATGAAGAAGCCGTATTTTTAGTGGAGGCACCTGGCAACGTAATCTTACCTCGACGAGTTGTAACATGACATTCAGAGGTAGGTTCGGAAAAAGATCCAACACCTCTTAGAACAATCTTGGGTCTCTGAGGAGGATTCTCAGGATTTTTGTTCTTGATGGTAATAGTAGAGATATGATTGTCCATTGAGATGTGATTGATAGTTGAATCATAGTTGTAAGGTGCTCTAGTATAGTTGGCTTGATCATCTATGACTTTGGCTTTTCCCTTGTCATGCTTTGGGAATGGTTCCTTAAACATCTCATGTTCTTGATTGGATGAATGTCCCTCAATCTCAATGTCACCTCTATCAATGAGATCTTGCACAATGTTCTTCAGTCGATGGCAATTTCCTGTCTTATGACCCTTGCTCTTATGAAACTCACAATACTCATCATCATTCCACCAATTTGGTTTGACCTTTGGTTCATATGGAGGAAAATCTGGAACTGTGATCACTTTGTTTGCCACTAGCTTTTTGAAGACTGATTCAAGTGGTTCTCCCAATGGGGTGTACTTCCTTCGTGATCTAGAAGTTGTTTGAGTATTCACTTGATTGTTTGTAGAACTTGATCTTGAAAAGATGAACTTGGGTCTCACTGTATTGGCATCAACAACACCATCATTGACTGTGTTCTTGTTTTTATTCCAAAATCTTGGCTTGTCTTTTCCTTTAAAGTCATCTTTGTTTTCCTTAAATATTTTAATGACTCCTTGTTCAATTAAGACCTTTTCTGTTGCTAAGCCTTTTTCGATAACGTCCTTGAAGGTGGACAAACAAGCTTTCCTTAGATCATAGCCAATATCCTTGTTAACGTTTTGAGTGAACATTTTTACCATTTGTTTCTGTGGAATTTCACAAGAGCATCTGCTGGCTAGATTTCTCCATCTTTGTAAAAATGATGCAAAAGATTCTCCCTCTTTTTGCTTGGTGTTGCACAAAGTAGTGACTGATATGTCTGTTTCTATGTTGTAGGAGAAATGTTGAATAAATGCCTCTGCTAAGTCACCCCATGACTTAATACCAGGAGGTAATTGAGAGAACCATTCCATAGCTTGATCGCCTAAGATTTGCGGGAATAACCTCATCAAATATGTTTCTTCTGCCGCTACCTCTATGCAAGCTGTAAAAAATTGTCGTATGTGTGCCTTGGGGTCTCCTTTTCCTCTATACTTGTCAAATTTTGGCATCACAAAGTGTGCCAGAAATGGAGGCATTGGAATGCTCTTATCAAATGGATAAGGACATATGTCTCTCATAGTGTATGTTGGTTTTGGTGTACTCATGTCCTCCATTTTCTTTTGTAAATCTCTGATTTGTTGCTCCAACTTATTCTTAGGTGGCGATCGATTTCTTGTAGCATACCCCATGTTTGGGACACCAATTTGAGGAGGAGCTTGTTGCATGTATGGATGATATTGATCATAGACATGTTCATATGGAGGAGGTTTATATTGATGCGGCATATAGGGAGCACTTGGTATAGCTTCATGTTGAGGAACTCCATATCTATTTTGTGCATATGTACCATATTCTATAGGCACGTCGGGTTCTATTGTGTTGCCCCCAAATTTGACATGAGGTTTCCTTATGTCCAAATTTTGAGCATGCCTTTGAGTGTCCAATTGTTTTGATGGATCCATAGCTTGAGCATGTGATTGAGCATATCTATCTGCATAAGGCTTCCATAATGGTCTTCGAAGGTAAGTATCATATGTTTGACCATGTGTATGTGGGACTTCTGGTTTTTGAAGCAAAGCTGATGGTGATTCAGGTACCATATGCGGTCCTCCATTTCCTCCACTATTGGGTCTCCTTTGATCCATGTTGGAGTGAGTTTGTTGCGAGGGTCAGTTTTCCATAAGTTGAGACATGTCAAAGTCATGAGGTATTTTAGCTCCACTTTGTGCCATCATGTGTAAGAAGTATTGTCTATCCCTCTTCATTATCTCTTCAACCAATCTATTGAAATGAGGATTCATTATGGATTCTTCTATATCTGCTGATTGTATTGAAAAGTTGTCCACATTGTCATTGTGTGTAGCCTTGTTGTTTGTAGTGTCTGCGTTTTCCACATTTGGAATGTGTCTATAAACATCCATGTCAGGCAATGTAGTGTGCTCAGGATTGAAAAATAAATCATTGTCATACTCATAAGAACTCATGTTGGTGGACTCTTGAGCTTCTTTAGCTTTTCTCCTAGGTTTTTGAAGACGGGTTTCAACCATGAACTAGGTGTTTAACCAAGATGTGTAAGACTAGATGAAAAATGGAAAGAGTATGGAAGACCAAGAGTTGTATGGAGTGTAAATGAATCTGAAGTGTACTTGCAATGTCCAAAGTGTAAGACCAAGTATGTATTTAGTAGAGTAGGTGTGACTTCGAAAGAGAGGATAGTTTCTCTTGATGAGGTAAGCTGACCTTGACCCTAAGTAAGACCAAATGAGACCCAAAGGTAAGAAACCCTGATGAGGGACCACTTAGCAAAGTGTAGTTATATGTAGTATGTTGACAAAGTATGATGAGGACAAGCAAGTGACCTTTTGACTCAAGTTTAGACAAGTATGAATGTAAAAATGAGATGTGAAGCAATGATGGACTGTATGAGACCCAAACACAGGTTGAATGCTAGATGAAACCTGAAGAAACAACCTAGGAAGCTCAAGTATTCCGAAACTGATTTCTCTTGTTTGCTGGACTGTGAAAATTTTCAATCCTGGACACAGACGCTTCTGTATACTTCATAGATGTGATTTCCAGACACAGACGTGTCTCTGTTCGACACAGACGCTTCTAGACACACAGACGCTATTATGCCCTTCACAGATGCACTTAGATGACCCAGACGCGGTTAAAACAGACACAGACGCGTTTCTGTAAACTTCGTGCAATTTTTTCCAATCTGTGAAGTTGTTTTTTTGCTGTGACCAAATCCGACTGTGTGACTATTTTTCGTGACAAGAGGACACAATGTTGACAAGGACTCAATGTTTACAAGTGTTTAGACTCCAAAATGACTCCAAGAAAAGTGTGTTGTTTGATGTAAAAATGTTTTGCATACACTTGAAGACACAAAAGACACAATGTTTTGCTGTTTGGTCTTGATTGTTTGAATGTTTAACATAAGTCAAGCACAATTCTTATGGCTGGCCAAGACAATAATTGTTGATCCCACATAGGGTTTTACCCCCGAGGCTACGCTATTCAAAGCGGATACTTAGATGCTTGACCTCACTGGCTCCACCCTCGGCACTCACTTCTCGGGTCAGCCAAGCATCAGTCCCCATGAAAACTCCCCATGGCGAACTTTGTATCTCTACTAAGAACCGTATGTGTGTGGGCCGCTACCAGAGGTCCGACCTCCTGCCCCAACAACTAGAAGGATTTGGGCCTCTAAAACAAAATGGTGCTAGTAAGGGCATCTGCTCGTGTGGCCATACATGCGGCACTTTCAGCTCTGTAAATACAGAAGGCTCCCAGCCGGTAGGGGTTACGCCCTACAAATGATCAAATAAATTTGATCAAATGGGTTTATGGGGAGACATAGTGTCGGTATGAACTAATCAACACACGTTATCCATAGTTTTCACCATGAATACATTTGATTATAGTGGTTCGGATGAGGTGGGTTTTCCTCGCTACCACTTAGGTCGTTCTCTTCTCACTAGTAGTCCTAATGACCACACGGGAAGACAGGCCCTCTAAAGATTAAACAAAAAAAGCCTATTGCTCAAGACACAAAAGACAATGATTCAATTTTAGTGCACCAATGGAAGTGTTTGCTAATCTATGAAAACAAGGCACACAACAAAATTTCAAAACCCTAGCCAAGGACCTGCAACAAAATTTGTTAGTAGTTTGGGTTGTTTCAAATGATCACCCCTTCCTGCAAGCACACAAGTTAGGTAAATTTTAGAAACCCAAAAGACTTTGTGAAAGAGGGGCCTTCAACCAAAATGTTTTAGCTTCCAAGGCGAGCTGCACAAACTTAGTTAGCTAGATCTAAAAGGGTTAGTCCAAAAATAAACCAGATCTGAAACCCTAAGTACGAAATCCGAAAACCGAATCAATGAAAAATTGAAAATTCCAAAACATTCAAAACACAAATGCTGTTACCCACGACGCAGACGCATCTGTATGACATAGACGCGGTTCTGTGACTCATAGACGTGGTCAAAAATCACAAACGCCCTTATCGGACATAGACGCGATCAAAAACAACATAAACGCACTTATAAAACACAGACGCTCCTGTCTGAGACCTGCAAAATAAAACTTGTCAAAAACACAGACGCGACTCCAGTATCCACAGACGCTCCTGAAAATCAGAGACGTGATGCGAAAGTTCACAGACGCGGAAAAACCTAAAATGTCGTCGAAAAATGTCCGATCTGCAACTTCAAAAACGCAAAATCTGCAACAAAAAAGGTTAAATGCAAAGGGACAAGTGTCCCACCGGGCGTGCCAAAATGTGTATGGTGAAAATGGATAACAATAATAACAATATTGAAAGGCTAAATAGATTCAACCACAAAAACCTAGCCTAACAATCAACAAAGATCCACCATAACATATGAAGATTACCTAAGACAATGCAAATCACAAGAAATCACAAAGATTATACCATCACATGTCCAATAGGGTTTTGATCTCCATTCTTCCTATCTCCATTGATCTTGCTTGATATATTTGCTCTCAGATTTTGTATGCACAAGAGCTCAACAAAGAACAGAATGTGGTTGCAAGTAGGATCGTAGTGTAGTCAAGTCCTCCAAATTGTCGATTAGGTCATTAGAATGCTTGATTAGGGTTGATAATGAAGGAAGCATCTCCTTATATAGAAGACACTATATGAAATGGAGGGATAAGATTGAGAGGTGTAAAAGGAGGTCGACTAAGATTAGAGGGTAGGTAGAAGAAATAATAAAATAATGAAAGGGGTAGGTAGTGTATGAATTAAGAGATGAATGACATGTGTCATGGGTAGAAAAGGCTAATGAATTAATTAAATAAATAAAGATTTATTTAATTAATAGAAGAAGTAGGATCAATTAAATAAACAAAATATTTATTTAATTTAGGAAAATGATAATTTAAATAAATAAATGTATTTATTTAAATGAGAAATAAGGCTAGAAGAGGATAAATGAATTAATTAAATAAATAAAGATTTATTTAATTAATAGAAGAATTAGGCTTAAATAATTAAATAAATAAAATATTTATTTAATTAGATACCAGTTTCCAATGTGAAGGATTGAGGATTTAATGGACTATCTAGGTGGAGCTTGCTACTTTTCTAAAGTGGATTTGAAATTTGATTATCATCAAATTAGGACCAGACCTGGTGATGATTGGAAGACAACCTTTAAAAGAAATGAGGGGCTATATGAATGGTTGGTGATGCCCTTTGGGCTCACAAATGCACCTAGCACCTTCATGAGACTCATGAATGAAGTTTTTGCAGAGTTCATTGGTAAGTTTATCATTGTTTATCTTGATGACATTCAGATTTTTAGCAGGTCAAAGGAGGAGCATATCAAACATTTTAATCAAGTTTTGAGGAAGCTACATCAAGAAAAGTTGATGATCAACTTGGATAAATGTAAGTTTTTCAAAAATGAATTGATGTATCTTGGTTTTGTAGTTTCTCAAGGTTGTTTAAAAATGGATCCATTAAAAGTGGAAGCAATAGTGAATTAGCCTACTCCTAAGTCAATAGGAGATGTAAGAATTTTCCATGGTTTGGCTTCTTTCTATAGGAAATTCATTAGAGGTTTTAGCCATGTGTGTGCACCCATCTTGAACACCATAAAAGGTGGGATAAAATGTCAGTTTAAGTGGACTAGTGCAGAAAATAAGGGGTTTGAGTTGTTATAACAAAAGGTAGCAGAACTCCCTTACCTTAGGTTCCCTAATTTCAATCATCTCTTCACTGTGGAGTGTGATGCCAACAAGTTGGCTATAGGGGCCGTTTTAAGCCAAGAAGGTCACCCGGTTGCATTCTTCTCTAAGAAGCTCAATGAAGCAAAAAAAAAGTATCCTACCTATAATCTAGAGTTATATTCCATGGTGCAAGCACTCAAGAAGTGGTGACATTATTTGTTACCTAAAGAGTTCATAGTCTACACTGATAATCATGCACTTATTTTTTGAATGGGTAGGAGAAATTGAATCAAAGACTCCTCAAGTGGGTTGAGTATTTGTAGGCCTACACCTTTTCCATCAAGCACAAGAAAGGAGTCACCAATAAGGTAGCAGATGCCTTAAGTAGAAGGGTTCTAACAATCCAAGAAGTGCAATTACAAAGTGTGGGGTTAAATGACTTTGAAGACCTCTACTAAGGTGACAAAGATTTTGGTGAAGCATATGATATTTTCTCAAAGCTTGCTAATGCTTGTCATGTTGCCTATTCTAATTTTATGTTGCAGGAAGGCTTATTGTTTAAAGGACACCTACTTTGCATACCAGAGTGCTCTCTAAGAGACAATATCATCAAGGAGAATCAACGAGGCAGTCTAAGTGGACATTTTGGTCTTGAGAAGACCTTAGAGTAGGTTGGCAGGTTCTACCATTGGTTTAAACTACAATTAGATGTTAGAAGATTTGTGGAGTAATGTGCTATTTATCAAAGGGCTAAGGGTACCTCCAACAATGTAGGTTTATATCAGCATCTATCCATACCAACAAGGCCATGGGAGTGTGTGAGTATGGACTATGTCCTTCGTTTACTTGGAACTCCAAGAGGATATGATAGTTTCTATGTCATAGTGGATAGATACAACAAGATGACACACTTTGTGCCTTGAAAATGCACTAATGATGCCTCCTACATAGCACAGTTGTTCTTCAAAGAGATTTTAAGGATCCATGGTTTACCTCTTAGCATTGTGAGTGATAGAGACAAAATTTGTGAGCCACTTTTGGTGAACCTTGTGGAAGAAACTTGGTACCAACATTTCTTTTTCATCTACATACCATCCACAATCTGATGGTCAAACTAAAGTAGTGAATAGGTCCTTGGGTAATTTACTGAGATGTCTCACCAAATAGCATGGTCAAGCTTGGGATCTAGTATTGGGACAAGCAGAGTATGCTTACAATGACTCTGTCAATAGGAGAACAGGTCGGAGTCCATTTGTGATTGTATATGGATGTCATCCAAGGGAAATTTTAGAACTCAAAGATCTCAGTTCCATGGACAATAGGAGTGCTCAAGGGGAAAAATTTGCAGAGAATATGAAGGAGATCCATGAACAAGTGAAGAAAACATTGCAGCAAAACAATGAGAAATACAAGATACAAGTAAACAAAACAAGAAGATAAGTACCCTACAAGGTAGGTGATCTAGTTATGGCCTATCTGAGAAAAGAGAGACTTCCTAAGTGGCAGCCTAGCAAACTATGCATGAAGAAGATTGGACCTCTTAAGGTTGTGCATAAGTATGGCAACAATGCCTATGAGGCGGAACTACCACCAAACTTGGGCATCACCAATCTTTAATGTGTGTGATTTGTATCAATATAAAGGAACTCAGTCAACTGCAAACCAAGCAGAGTCTACTGTTATTGAAGATGTAGATTGGATACAAGACCTACCCCCAAGCCAACTAGTGACATTGGATTGCATTCTAGATTCGAATTTTGTCAAAAGGACTAGGAAAGGAGCCTATAGAGACTACCTGGTTAAATGGGCAGGTCTCCCTAAATCTAAAGCTACATGGATGTCTGAAGGAGAAATATTGAAGCATGGAACCACTATTCAAGCCCTGTCCACTCAAGGGACTTGAGTTATTCCTACCCAGGGAGTATGTTGTAGGGGCACTTAGCAATTTTTGTTGAGTTTGTTTCCAGGATGTTGGAATCATGTTTTTAGTTTTTTAATAAGGCCAAGAGACCATTGAGTGTGTGCTCAAATGATTGTAAGGGCCCTAAGAGTCTTTGTTTGGCCAATGTTGGCATGTGAGCTCTTAAGGGTGCCAGGTAGAGCACTTAATAGGATAAGATGTTTTTGGGTTAATGTAGGCTTGTTGATGTTATTTTGAAGTTTTTGAGGTCATATGAGTCACTTGGAGGTGACGAAGTTTGGATTTGAGCAAAGTTGCTCACATATGCAACGAATTGCAAAAGTTGCAAAAGTTGCTCATAGCAACTTTGCAACCAACAGTTAGTTGGTTGACACATTTGGTTGTGAGCATATGTAACAAATCCAAGTCTAGTATAAGGCTTGGAAAGACCAATGATATTCGGTTGTTGATACACAATTTTTGATTTCCCATTTGGTGTGTTCTACGGGGTTATTGCCTATTCTTTGTAAGTTTGTATGGTCTGTACGGATTGAGAATCCCAAAACAAGGTCATGGATTGTTATACTGGTGTCTTACCTTCACTTTTTTTTTGATTTGGAGTCTTGAAGTGTTGTAGTTTGTGAATAATCTTCATTTTGTTGCAGGTGGGTTCAAAGGTCCTAAAAACAAGGGTTTTGAGAGTAAAATGGCTCCAACCTAACGTTCCGTGGTGGGTACCCACTTTGAAACCTTGTGGAATGTTAGGTTACATTGTATACTACATTTTATTTTTGGTTTTGAGATAGGGGAAGCCAAATCAAAGATTTTCCACCATACCCTAGGCTTGGCATGTTGAGTTAGCAAGCATTAAGAATCATGGATAACATGCCCTAATTGGGTGAATCCGCTGGGTGGAGGTGAAGTATGATTGGAGTAGAATTATATATGGAATTACAAAACCAAAATTATCATCAATTCACTCAAGAAAATGGACCGGTGAATGAGTTTTGACCAATCCCTACTTTTTAGGCCTAGGAAGGGGCAATTAGGCCTAATTAACAGGTAAAGGTTAGATATGTTAATGACAAAACCCACCTCTGACTTTGAGATATTATATATAAACCCCAAAAGAGTGTCTGGAATGTAAAATATTTCATAGGGTTGTTAATGATTTTTAGCAGATAAATGCAAATTACCCCGCTGACAGGGCTACTAGAATTAGGTCTCCTATTAGGCTTAAAAGTGGAGTTTGTTTGTAAAACTTGGAACCAATCAATGTTAAATCTCTTGAGAAAGGAATAGGGTTGGGAATCCTTCCAAAATCATCCATCCTTATGTGTGTAGTGTGGGGAATGAAGATCCCATGGTAGAGGGGTTGAACTCTCTGGTTGAATGTGAAAGGGAGTGGGAAAACAAGGTCTCCCAAGCAAGAACATGGAACTCAAAAAACAACAAGTGCTTATCCTAGCCTAAGGACCTTGGGAAGGTTAGATAGGGTAAGAATTTTAGACACTTGGAGGTGTGAGGTGTAGAATCATTGGATGGTTCTCATGTAGCTTGGAGGAGATACCTAGACAAGATAACACAAATAGGTGAGAGACAACTCCCTCTACACCACAACCACATCATTGAAGAATAAGGAATTGGAAACTTGGAACATTAGTGTTATCATATCTCATTAGGGAATTAGCATCCTCTGACACATGATCTCAAAATTGCCAAATCACCAACTTATTCAGTTGAGCTCCCTCATTGGCAAAGAAATTTCCCATGCTATTGGCCTCATGGAAGGCATGAGATATTTTAGGAAATACCTTTTTTACATCAATAAAGTCAGTGTATATCCTTATGCCCCTAGTAGGCTTGGAATTGAGACTAAATCGGAAATCCATTCTACATATTCAATAGGTCTAATAAAATCCGCATCTAATAGTTTCTTCAATTCATCTTTGACTAGGCATGCAATCTAAGGATGCATTAACTTTTGTTTGATTGTCTTGACACTTGGTTGTAGTGGTTGTTAGGTCCCGGAGACAAATGAGAGAGGGGGGGGGTGAATCAGTTGTCTAACAAATTCAAACCAAAAACAACTTTACCAATTTAATGCTTAATACCGGTACACCAATCTTTAATGTCGGTAGATAGTTTTATCAGTTAATTGTAATACTGATAAAGATTAATGCATGAAACAAAAAGACAAAGTCATCCACAACACATAACACCAATATTTGTACGTGGAAACCCTGTAAGGGGAAAAACCATGTGGGAAACCTTACCCATAATCAGATGATACTACTGCAGATAATTTGTGTATACAAATGGGGTTTGCACATGCAGAAAGGCCAAGCGCCTAGAGCTCACTGCTCAAACACAAGTAGGAGTCACAATGACTACAATTGGATAGTTAAATCCAATAAGGATGTACTACTCAAATTAGCATCTTTCTATGCTGGATTTAGTACCGGTGTAATTATGATTGTCTTCACAAAAACCTTCCTTCAACCTTCAAATGATTTCCGCGTGTATAGCTCTGCTTAATCTCACATATACCTTCACACAATTATTTTTCGCATTCCACATATGATCTTACAAATAAGATCTTATATTTATATCATAACCTAAGACCAATTTTAGTAGGTCAGCTCTAAAGGATATTACAATAAAATCAATTTACAAACAAAACAATGTCCGATGCAATAATCGATTCAACATGTCGGCTTGATGCATTTACAACAATAATGAGACATCTCCATAACGTGTCGTGTTGATCTGGAAATGATAAACTTGCCGGTGTATATCTTGGACCTATTTGCCGGTAACAACAAATATGCAAATACGAATATGCCAATGAACAAAACTCCAAGACAAAGTGTCCAAATGATGTCTTCGACATAACTAGGTGTTTTCCATGCTATTTCAAGTGCCGGTGAACATTATATCCTACCGGTGTACCAGATACCGGTTACTGTGCATAAGTCACTTGCTTACCGGTGAATGTTGCTGATTCTCCAAAGTGCTAGAGTTTCTAAGTGTTTAGTAGGTGTTGACATCAATGACAAAACCATACCAAAATACCAACAATCTCCCCCTTTGGCATTGATGGCAACACAAGATGGAAAAACCATCAAAGTGCCAAAACAGAAATGCCAAATACCAAAAACCAATAATCTCCCCAAAGTAACAGTCTCTCCCCTTGAGAGTGACATGAGTTTTCCTTGTGTTTTTCCATACCAATCTCTCCCCCTTTGACATCAAATGCCAAAGCAATATAAATGCCATTTTTTAGATACAAAATACCAACAAATTCACTATACCAACTACTCCCCTTGAGAAGTAGCTTTCTCATTAAAGCCAGAGTAAAAGATTTCTCTATTATTTCTATTGGTTGATGACTATCATCAACTATCTAAGTTTCTACCAGTGGGGGTATGACCCCAAGCTTGTCTCTGAGATATTCAAAAGTCTCCTTAGGCAGAGGTTTAGTGAAAATATCTGCAATCTGCTCTTTAGTATTCACATAAACTAGTTTAATTTCTTTTGCTTCAACATTTTCCCTTAGAAAATTCAATTTGATAGAAACATGTTTGGTTTTAGAATGTAGTACCGGATTCTTAGATATATCAATTGCTGCAGTGTTATCACAATAGATAGTAATAGGTTCCTTGCATTTTACCATAATCCAAGATTTGTAGTGCCTTGTAAGTACTGGAAAATCCTTTTTACTACTGATTCATGATTTTCTCTAGGATTACTCTAAAATCTTGAAACAATACATATTGCATTCATGATATCAGGTCTTGTTTGTGTCAAATACAACAAATATCTTATCATAGATTTGTACCTAGTTGGATTAACAGGTGCAGATTCATCCCTTAGTGATAATTTGTCATTTGTAGTCATATAGGTGTGCTTACCGGTTTAGAGTTCTCCATCCCAAATTTATTTAATAAATCCTTCAAGTACTTGGATTGACTAAAGAATATACCTTTATTAGTCTATGAAATCTGCAATCCTAAAAGGAATTTTATTTCTCCAATCATAGACATTTCAAATTCTTGCTGCATTTCAATAGAATTTCTTTTACATAATCCATCTTCTCCTCCAAAGATTATATCATCAACAAAAACTTCTATAACCAAGATGTCATCATTTGTCACTTTATAATATAAGTTGCTGTCAACATTACCTTTAGAAAAACCAATCTTCAAAAGATACTTATCCAATCTTGCATACCAAGCTCTTGGAGCTTGTTTCAACCCATACAAAGCTTTCCTTAACCTGCAAACCATATCTTTGTTATCTGTCAAGGAGAATCCATCAGGTTGTTCAATGTAAACTTCTTCTTCAAGATCTCCATTTAGAAATGCACATTTAATATCCATTTGATATACTTTGTAGTTCTTGTGTGCTGCAAAAGCCAAAAATAATCTGACTGCCTCAATTCTAGCTACCGGTGCAAAGGTTTCATTATAATCAATTCCTTCTTTTTGAGAATATCCCTTACACACTAGTCTTGATTTATTCCTAATTACCTTACCATATTTATTAAGTTTGTTTCTGAATACCCACTTTGTTCCAATCACATTTTTGTCTTTAGGTCGGGGAACTAATGTCCATGTGTTATTTTTCTCAATTTGTTCTAGTTCCTCTTCCATAGCTTTAATCCAGTGTTTATCTTCACATGCCTCACTAATTGAAGATGGTTCAATTTGAGAAATAAGACATACCTCTTCATTTTCCAGTCTTCCTCTTTTCATAACTCCTTTATTCTTGTTCCCAATTATTTGATCTTCATAGTGATTCAGTCTTACATACCAGGGTGTCTTTGTTTGCTGCTATTCCTCAGTTACTGTGGAATTTTCAGATGATACCGATGTAACTGGATCTTCATTCTGTACTGGTGGGTTCAATGTAGGTTCATTTGTTAGAATCTCTATTGCCGGTTCAAAGTCTATATACCTTGAAGTTCCTCTGAATTGTTTATCAATCTTCACATTTGTACTCTCAACAATTTTCTGCAATCTTTTGTTAAAACATCTATATGCCTTTCTCTTAGATGAATAACCAAGAAATATTCCTTCATCACTTCTAGGATCAAATTTTCCAATATACTCATCCCTTCTAATATAGCATTTACTTCCAAATATTCTGAAATATTTAAGAGTAGGAGTAATACCAAACCATAGTTCATGAGGGGTCTTACCGGTTTCACCTTTGATGTGAACTTTGTTGAATGTATAGACCGTTGTACTTAATACCTCTCTCTAATACATATGTGGTAGATTTGCTTCTGATAACATACTTCTTGCAACATCCAAGATAGTTCTATTTTTCCTTTCAACGACTCCATTCTGTTGTGGTGTCTGTGGTGCTGATAGCTGTCTTCTGATTCCATTGACTTCACAGAATGCATTAAATTCCTTAGATGTAAATTCTCCTTCTTGATCTGATCTCAGACATTTGATTTCTTACCGGTTTTATTCTCTACCATTTCTTTGAACAGTTTGAACTTTCCAAGTGCTTCTGATTTTTCTCTGAGAAAAGTAACCCAACACATTCTAGTGTTATCATAAATGATTAGCATCAAATATCTATCACCTTGCAAACTTTTAGTTCTAGCTGGACCACATAAATCAATATGAATTAAGTCAAGAGCATTATTTTATTTTTCTGAAATACTTTTAAAAGTAGCTCTAACTTGTTTTCCAAATTGACATTCCTTACATATTGTATTGTGAGGTTTGACAATTTTAGGTAAATCTCTAACTGCCTTAGTAGTATTGATTTGTGCCATGCAATCAAAATTTACATGACAGATTCTCTTATGCCATAGCCAACTTTCATCAATATGTGCAATCAAGCATGTCTTTTCACTGTTATTCAAGTGAAAGACATTACCTTTGGTTTGATTACCGGTTGCAATTTCCAAACCAGTTCTATTCATGATTTTGCATTTTCCATTTTTGAATTGTAACTGAAATCCTTTCTCAACTAATTGACCAACACTCAAAAGATTATGCTTTAAACCTTCAACATAGTAAATATTGTCAGTATTATGCTTACCATCAAGAGATATTGTACCTTTACCTTTGATCAAACAAGCTTTATCATCTCCAAATCTCACTAGACCTCCATTAATATATTCCTGAAAGTTCAAGAATTTACTTTTATCTCCAGTCATATGATGTGAGCATCCTGAATCAATGATCAATTCATCCTTAACTTCAAATTTAGCTGCCAGGGCTTTCTCTACCAGTTGAATAGTAGGTTCCAGTTGATATTTCTATTATAGCAACAAAAACCCATCCATTATCTGCCGGATCTTCATTAGAATCATCAGTCACTCCTTCATCAGCAAGATAACAAGATTTATCTTTATTCTTCTTAAATCTGTATCTCTGATATTCAGGGTTAGGTTTGTATGTCCTCTTAGATTCTTCTCTTAGTCTAGCATGTCTATCAGGGCATCTAGAAGCCATATGACCAATCTTATTACAGTTAAAGCGTTTAAAGGGTGCTTTACGTTCATACTTACTTCTAACTGGACCTTTAGGCATTTTTCTTGCAAACAGTGCTTCAAGTTCTTCAAGTTCTTCATTTTCTCTCCTTCTTTCCTCAAGTTCTCTTGCATAAAAGGCTTTCCAATCAGACTTGTCAAATGATGGTGCAGATGATGTTGATGCCTTAAAAACTAAATCTGTCTTTATAGTAGCAACAGGACCAAATTCCTCAATTTCAAAAGCTAAAGTTTTCCAATCAATGTATCCCTAGTTACTGATGTATTAGGCATTGTTCTTAACTCATTTATAGCAGTAACCTTCATTTTATATGCCGGTGGCAATCCTCTTAAAACTTTTGAAACAATTTCATCTTCACTTAAGGTTCCTCCACAACATTTAATACCCAAAACAATTTCATTTACTCTTTCCATAAAAGCAGAAATCCTTTCATCTTCTTCCATTTTCAGATTTTCATACCTGACCTAGAAGCTTTAAAGTTTTGTAATTTTGACTATGGAGTCTCCTTCATTTAGTGTTTCCAAATGATCCCAAATAGCTTGAGCAGTTGATCTATCTGATAATCCCATGATTTGCTGATCTGTTAATGCACTCAAAAGTGCTTCTCTTGCTTTGCAATCATTTTCTTCATCTTTTCCTGAGGTAGGTGGATTAGGCTGACCAGGAGTAGGAGCAGTATAGCCATTCTTTGTAACTTCCTAGATGTCCTTTCCAACACAATTTAAATGTGTCTCCATTCTGATCTTCCATATTCCATAGTTGGTTCCATCAAGTTTAGGATTGTCCTTCGTGAAATAGTTAGTAGACATTGGATTTCTTCAAGCTGTTAAACTTCTGCAAAAAGAGGACTAGGCTTTGATACCAATTGTTAGGTCCCGGAGACAACTGAGAGAGGGGGGGGGTTTGAATCAATTGTCTAACAAATTCAAACCAAAAACAACTTTACCAATTTAATGCTTAATACCGGTACACCAATCTTTAATGCCGGTAGCTAGTTTTATTAGTTAATTGTAATACCGGTAAAGATTAATGCATGAAACAAAAAGACAAAGTCATCCACAACACATAACACCGATATTTGTACGTGGAAACCCTGTAAGGAGAAAAACCATGGTAGGAAACCTTACCCACAATCAAATGATACTACTACAGATAGTATGTGTATACAAATGGGGTCTGCACATGCAGAAAGGCCAAGCGCCTAGAGCTCACTGCTCAAACACAAATAGGAGTCACACTAACTACAATTGGATGGTTAAATCCAATAAGGGTGTACTGCTCAAATTAGCATCTTTCTATGCTGGATTCAGTACCGGTGTAGTTCTGATTGTCTTCACAAAAACCTTTCTTCAACCTTCAAATGATGTCTGTGTGTATATCTCTTCTTAATCTCACATATACCTTCACACAATTCTTTTTTGAATTCCACATATGATCTTACAAATAAGATCTTATATTTATATCATAACCTAAGACCAATTTTAGTAGGTCGGCTCTAAAGGATATTACAATAAAATCAATTTACAAACAAAACAATGTCTGATGTAATAACTGATTCAACATGTCGGGTTGATGCATTTACAACAATAATGAGACATCTCCATAGCGTGTCGTGCTGATCTAGAAAAGATAAACCTGCCGGTGTATATCCTAAACCTATTTGCCAGTAACAACAAATATGCAAATACGAATATGCCAATGAACAAAACTCCAAGACAAAGTATCCAAATGATGTCTTCGACATAACCAGGTGTTTTCCATGCTATTTCAAGTGTTGGTGAACATTATATCTTGCCGGTGTACCAGATACCGGTTACTGTGCATAAGTCGCTTGCTTGCCGGTGAATGTTGTTGATTCTCCAAAGTGCCAAAGTTGGTAAGTGTTTATTAGGTGTTGACGTCAATGACAAAACCATACCAAAATACCAACAATAGTAAGCAATGAAGTACCAAGTCAAGATCAAGTCCTAGCATGTCAACACAAGACCATACAAAATTTATCTTCCTTTCCAAGAATTTTTTTATGAATTGTACTTTTTATTTTTTGACAAAGAGGCTACCTTCGAGAATTTTCTATCCATAAGCACCTTGGCCCTTTTAGTAGACAACCTAGTGACTTGAGCAATGAATTATTTGTCAATGTCAAATGTTTGCACAAAAAGTGAAATCTTCTCATCTTTCCAACCTTGAGAAAATTTGGTTGTAATTTTTGGTTTGAAACAAGGGAGCCTCTCAAAGTAGGGGGTAACACCTCCCAACTTTATAATTATGCAAATTGTAGCATTCTATTTTAATTCCTCACAGTTTTTGGGTTCAATATTCTTACCTTCTCTACCCATCTTTAGATTGTTAGTAAAATTCATAGTGTAGGCTATTTAAAGTGGAACTAGGGCAAACACAAGCAATGTAATGAACACCTAGAAAGTGTGAGAATAGGAACACAAATAAAGTCTGGAAAATCTCCTTACCTTCATCCAACTCTACGCAAAATGAAAATGAAAATCAAGGTTGACAACCACATCATTGAAGACCACAGAATTGGAGACTCCGTGCATGAGTCCTATTATATTTCATCAAGGAATTAGCATTCTCTAAAACACAATCTCCAAAGTAACAAATCACCAACTTATTCACATGGAATTCCTCATTGGCAAATAAATTTGTCACCCTATTGGCCTCACAGAAGCATAAGATATTTTAGGATATACCCTGTTGACATCCCTAAAGTCAGTGCCTATATTTATTCCCCCAGTAGGGTTGGAATTGAGACTAAATTAGAAATCCATTCTACATAGTCAATAGGTCTAATAAAATCCACCTCTAATAGTTTCAGCAATTCATCTTTGACTAGCCATGCAATTTAAGTATGCGTGATTTTCCTTAACTTTTGTTTGATTGTCTTGACACCAAGTTGTAGTAGTAAGCAATGAAGGAAAAACTCAGGATCAAGTCCTAGTATGTCAACACAAAACCATAGAAAATTTATTTGCCTTTCCAGGAATTTTTTTTATGAATTCTATTTTTTCTTCTTCTAACAAAGAGGTTGCCTTCGAGAATTTTCTATCCCTAAACAACTTGGCCCTTTCAGTAGACAACCTAGTGACTTGAGCAATGAATTTTTTTTCAATGTCAAATGTTTGCGCATAAAGAGAAATCCTCTCATCTTTCCAACCTTTAAAAATTTTGGTTGTAATTTTTGTGTCAAAACCATGGAGCCTTTGAAGGTAGGGGTAACACCTCCCTTCTTTAGAATTACCCAAATTGTAGGATTGTTTTTGAAATCCTCATAGTTTATGGGTTAAATCTTCTTACTTTCACTACCCATCTTCAGACTGTCATTAAAATTCACAGTCCAGGCCAAGTAAATTGGAACTAGCTCGAACACAAGCAATGCAATGAACACCCAAAAAGAATGTGAAGGGTAATGAAAATAAATTCTAGAAAATATCTTTACCTTCACCCAACTCCACGTAATAAGGAAAATTAAAATCAGGACTCAAAACCACATCATTTAAGAATAGGGAATTGGACACTCCATGCATGAGTCCTATCATATCTTATCAAGGAATTAGCATCCTCTAACACACGATATCCAAAGTGGCAAATCACCAACTTATTCACATGACATCCCTCATTGGAAAAGAAATATGCCACTCAATTAGCCTTACAGAAGACATGAGATATTTTAGGACATACCTTGTTGACATCCCTAAAGTCAGTGCATATCCTTATACCCCCATTAGGCTTGGAATTAAGATAAATTAGAAATCCATTCTACATAGTCAATAGGTCTAATAAAACTCACCTTTAATAGTTTCTTCAATTCATCTTTGACTAGCCGTGCAATTTAAGGATGCATTTTCCTTAACTTTTGTTTGACTGGCTTGATACTTGGTTGTAGTGGTAAGTGATGAAGGACCAACTCAGGATCAAGTCTCGACATGCCATCAAAAAACAACACAAAATTTATCTGCCTTTCCAGGAATTTTGTTATGAATTCTATTTTTTCTTGTTCTGACAATAAGGCTAAAAAGTGAATGGTCTTAGGTTTGTCAATCATACCTAGATTAATTTCCTGTGTCATTTTCAAAAGTAGTGGAGACTTCTCCTAGTTTGATGAGGATATGTCTAGTATTCGATATTTGGGTGATTTAGAGAGGTATTCACCCTTAGATGTGTCTTTTATTTTTTATTTTTTAATGGTCTAGAGGTGCCTTGTGGTTTTTAGTAGGAGACCTATTCTTTTCTCTCTTTTTAAATTTTTTTTAATTTTATGACTAGAAGACAGAGCCGACTCCCCAAATTATGTTGTTGCATCTATATTTATACTGAACCATTGATATAGTTTCCTTGGAATGCAATTATCTTGCCTAAATCTTGAGTGAGAACACATCCAAACAAACATCATGGAAAATCCTACTCGAAAAGGGCTTTGATATAATTTTATTTTATTAAATTAATGATCTTTTGACCTCTTTTTCCTCATCTTGAGTGTTTGCTTGATTTTTGTGTTTCATTTGGTTTTATTGCTAATTCATTCATATATTGAGAATAAATTTCATCACACATACTCACATTTCAGATTTGGGAGACACATTTGAGGGTTTATCTCTCTTATTTGAGGTCGTATACATCATCATCAAATTAAAAAAATTCCAAAAACATTGCATAGTGACATGCCTGTTGAAACAAGGTCCAAATCCAAGAAATCACATGAATCAATGTATCAAGCCATGTCTTTTCCAATGGATAACATACCAAACACTCAAATTCAATAGTATCAAACTCAATCATTCGATCTGAATGTGGGTTAGTCAAGCAACACTATGCCACAATATGGGGTAATACAATTAGGACCGCCAACATGTTATGAACCTATCAGGGAGTGCACCATTTTATTTCAATTAGTTGAACCTGCAACATGACACACAACACTCAATGTCATATGTTGAACAAAATATTTTACAAGGATTTGGATCACAACAATATCTTCAACAAGGAATGGATCCAAATAACCCATTAGATTCCAATGACTTAGATGATATTGAGATGGTTGTTAACAATCGTAAAATGACGAGAAAAATTGATAAGTTCTTGAACAATGTGTTTAAAATGTATCCCAATAAATATAGAGATATGATGGACACTTCTACAACCTCGAATGATCAGACTAATGTTCAAACACAATGTGAGGTAGATAATATTTTAAGTTTTGAACCTCATCCAGATGAAGGAAATTTACAATAAGAAGTTCCAATCACACTACTTGAGAAACACATCTCTAAATCTTTAAATGTGAATGTTCCACCAAAATCAATGTTTAAGGCAGTCAATAATCCATTATACAATAGCACACTATTTCCACAAGATCAAATGGTGATGGAAAAGACAATGAAAAATGTGACACATCCAAGGACATCACAAGTTCCTCAAAGTGGATTGCAATCACAAATGCAAGAACATTTTACGATTGGGATGCTTAATATCACTAATGTTCAGACCAATTCAACGATGCAACAAAATGTTTATGTACACTTTAGTTAAATACACGTGACAAATATGCATCCATAAATGACACAAAATTTGTCAACAAGACCTTTGATCATGGAAACAAAAAGAGAAAATAGTGGCGCACAAATGCAACAAGTATTACAACAACTAAAAAGTGCACAACATGCACCATTGAGTGTCCAAATGCATAATGCACAACAATAGTATCATACTCAACAATAAATGGCAGTGAAATCCACACCTCTACAAGTAAATACAAACTTGAAAAAACAACAATCATTTAGACATACTTCACAACAGGTTAATGCAAGTAGAATTCTGCATGTAAAAGTGAAACAACCTAAATCACATAAGCATAGCTTTTTGAAACTATTGGGGTTTGCACCAGGGTAGCAACAAATGGTACAAAATCAACAATTTCCAATTCAACATCAACAATATCAGTACCAACAATATTACACACCTCAATATGCAAAACAAGGACAAACAAGTTATTATATGCCCCAACAACAACAATTATAATATACAAATGTGCATTATCGATCACAAATGTAGTTTCAATAGTCCAAAATGCAATATCAACCTCAAATGTAGATGGAAATTCCATCTCAATTGGCACAACAAAATGATCAAAGCATGGCAATCCCTTAATAATAAGAACAATGTTAGAATGTGTATTTGCTAGAGGCACCAAAGACGATGATTTTGAAACATCAAAATCCATTTGGGAGAACTGTGTATCAATAAAGAGGACATCCAAGGATGAATGATGAATCTCCAAAGCCCTCACAATCTAATGCATTGGCACAAAAAATTGAAAATATGCAATGATAAATTGATGCATTACAAACTAAAGGACAAATAAATTATATAGAGAACAAGATTTGTGTCTGAATCCATTTGATAAAAGTTTTTACATGCCTCCCTTTCCTAAAATTTTTGAAGCACCAAACTTTGAGAAGTATAAGGGAAAGGGTAATTCGAAAGATCATATAGGGGTCTTTTATGCAACATACACATAAGCGAATTACAACGATACATATCTTATGCGCCTATTCCTGCGAATTCTCACAAAACAAGCTATGTATTGGTATGCTCACTTGCCTGGCAACATAGGATCATGGAATGAGGTGGCTAAGAAGTTCATTTGTCACTTTGCATTTAACATAGACAATGAGATAACTATATCGGATTTATGTGACACAAAGAAAAAGCAGGGAGAACCTTTGATGACTTTCCTACAAAGATGGCGAAGCGTGGTTAGTATATGTTCTCTTGATATCCCCGAGGAACAAGTTAGCTTGTTCATTTAGAATTTGGTACCAGAAATTATGTATGAGTTAAAACTAAAAATTCCAAGTACCATTGAGAAGATCATCAATAGAGGAATGAACATTGAAAACACCCTTGTCACTAAGGGAGTTATTGAAGTTAATAAGGATAATAACAACTCAACCAATTCTAGTGACAAGAATAAATTTTGGTCCAAGAATAAGAATGTCGCTAATGATGGAGTTGTAGATGCATGAAAGGTGAGCACTAATCAACCTAATTTTGTTAGAAAAGGATTGAATCCTTCCAATACTCAGGCTCCTAAAAAACCTCAATAGCCACCAAATAAAACAAGGGAAAGAGGAAGAGGATAGTGGCAGATTCAAATATTTCAGAGTCTGAGGCCGAGTCCTTCGAAGGTAAATTCATCAAAAGCAAGAAGGGTAAAGGTAGCGGAAAGAAAACCCAGAGGAAGAAGAACATCAACAGGGGAGGTAACAAAGATATTAATCAAATTTTGATTGATTCTAATGAGGAGGTAGAGGAGGATAAAAATGATAATGGGCAGGGTAAGGAGGGGGATGATATCCCAGTTGTAGGTAGAAATGAGGATCTGAATACTCAAGGTTTGCAGAAAGAGGATCAAGAGGACAAAAGGGGCAAATCTAGTGATTGTGTTGGAGAAAATGAGAGTATTAAGGGTTCCTGTGATACCGTCAGCATAATGGTGAAAGACATTGGCAGCCTGAAGAAGGATATGAATGTTGTCAAAATAGCCATGATAGGCGACAAACCTCTGTCTAAAAATGTCAAATAATTGGCGGTGGCAATTAATAATGCCGAAGACATTGAAAACATGGTGAGTAAAATTATTTAAAATGAAAAAAAGGTTAAGGAGATGGAAGGAAATAAAGAGGTGAAAGGGATGGAAATTGCTATGAACAATCTAGGCAGTAGAGTTGACAGGATGGAACTCACTGTAAAGAAGATAGCTGAGCAGAACTTCCAGATTCTCAAAGCCTCGATGGACAATATGAACATGTTGATTAACAGATTTGATAACATCAAAGATAAAGAGGGCGACAAGGATCAACTGGACAAAAAAGGTCACGAGAAGAGGACTAGAGCCAACACCATGAATAAGGATGACATCAAGGGTCAAGAGTTGGATGATTTAAATACCTCTATGAATAACATGAAGCAGATGGTGCTCCATGCTGAAGATCATGAAAAATATCTAGCTGTCTCAGTCTTGGTCTCTGTCTTAGTCTTTGCGCTGTCTTTTTGCTTTCCTTTTGCTGTATTTTTGTGGTTCTTCATGTCAAGTGTGTTGAGATCCCTTTTTGTTTAGGTGGGATCAGTTTTTGTTGTTGGAGTGATTAGGCACGGTTCTTTCAAGCTCTTTTGCTCTCCTGATTTGTAAAAGGTTCGGGTTCCTTTCAAAAACCTGTTTTTACTTAATCAAAACAACCACAAAAATCAATAGCGCAACCAACAACAAAAAAATCAACAAGGTCAAGAACATAGACCTTTTAGATCAAGAGCTGGGCCTCCCCAGTAATTCACATCACTGGGAGAGTCGATTGAGTTGGTTATGAAATAATTGATTCAAGATAATATTATTAAATTACTAGATATCAAAGAGGAACCACCAGTAAAACCACACTGGTGGAATGATAATGCATCTTGTGAATATCACCAATCCAAGGGACATAAGAATTTATCATCTTTTCAACTAAAAAACCTCATCCAAGACTTGCTCAGTCAAGGTGTAATTGAGGTTGATCCTTCCGCTGGAACTTCTAATTTTGATCACACTTTTTTTAAGACTCCCTTACTTGATCAAGACAAGGGAAAAGCCTCTGCATCAAATTCAAACCAAAAGGACAATACAAATTACACCAACACTTCCCACAACTATACCATTAATTTCTTTAGCACAACTGATGATTATGTCAATTCTATCAAATTTCCACAATCCATGATAATGAAATAAATCGCTTCTAGATTTTATTGTGTAAATTTTTACCATCAACATTTCGGATCACCCTTCGTGATCCATCATCAGGATGAATGAGAGTTCAAGGAGATGAAAAAATGGTTGGTTGCAGATTATGTGTCCGCCATAAGGATTAAAGAACAAGATCCCTCATGTGCAGTGACTATTCATCGATCCAAAATAATATTAAAAGGAGTGCCTTGTGATTCTCCTAAGCCAACCTCAACGAGTCAATATAACCTACTTGACCATCTGGGAAAAACACCTGCACAAATTTCATCTTGGAATTGTTGAAAATGTCTCCTAGGCATCGATCTGTCTTAGACTAAGCTTTGATTGAGTCAACTGTACCTACTAACATTGATGTTGACTAATTTCAAGCTAGGATAGGGCATATTGCTACTTCCTAGAACATCGCCTTTTCAAATAATGATATCCCTTGTAATAAATTCCACCATAATGATCCCCTACACCTTGAAGTATTGCCCATAATTGTAAAATCAGATGAGTTTTGATAGATGGTGGAGCAGGCTTGAATATATGACATTCATAACTGGTCTCGGTTACAATGAAAGTGACACAGATCCTTCTAGGAAGATAACAATAAAATCTTATGATGATGGTGAGTGCCCTTCTAAAAGAGTGATCATATTACCTATTAGAGTGGGTCCTATGATAGAGAGCACATTGTTGCAGGTGTTAGGCCTTGATCTTTTGTATAACATGATTCTTGGCTGCCCTTGGATCCATGAAATGAAAGAGGTTCCTTTAACCTATCATTCATGTCTGAAATATCCATACAATGGAATCGAGATAATAGTTCTTGGGGATCTCAACCCCTTTCAATTTTATGCAAATTTGTAGAACACTCTAGAACAACAAGTGCCAATAAATAAAGATGCATCTTCCCCTAACTATGTAGATCCCCAAACATTGTTAGAATCTGTCAAAGGCAAGATGAAGAGCCAAGATCAAGGATGTGGTGAATATTCTATGACCTAGACATTTATCATTGGTAAGCTCTTGTCTCACCTAAATCACATCCTTTACACAAGGAGTCTAAGACTATCATCTAGTATAATCCCTCTACCACATTTACAAATTAGGGCAAATTGATCAAAGAAACTTTGGATGAAGATGTATTGGATTGGCTTTACAAAGATGAAGCAAACACAATAGACACCCCACTTATCCAATTTCCAGTGGAACAATATGGCAAAGGTTTTACCATAGTGCAAAAAAAGGATATGATGGATGTAGTGGTTTGGGACCAGACAAGAAAGGAAGATTAGAGCCATTCATACCTAAGATGCGACATAAATCTTTTGGTTAGGTTTTGTACAATTGTGAATTGGAACGTAATCTACCAAAGTGCTTGCATGTGAAAAAGGGTGTGATTCTGATGATGAAACTACACTTGATGATATCCACCTTGAAACTGACTCCAATGAATGGGAATGAGATTCTTATTCATATAGCCCATCTATCTTAGATGATGTCTTCATTGACCCTGATCATTTACCTATGGAAGACAAACATGAAATTACTCCCCATCCTATCAAAACTTGTCCTAAATCTTGGATAGAATATATTTGGAATCCTTGCATTGAATTCAGTTCAATTAGTTCAGATAGTGACACAACCAACATTTATGTCTTTACTATCTCTACCCAAACTTTTTCCAAAACCGATGATGACATGCCCCGTGTATACCTTCAACTTATCCAATGGGACTAAGTCCTAGTCTAGATTACTTTGAGAATGATGAAGTAGTTGCAAAAAAATTTGAGCTTCATGAGGGAATACCACAAGGTGATCAAAAAGCCAAGTTCGCTATTGATTTGGACTCTACAACATATTTTGGGGAGTCAACTTCGTCTTTGAGTCACAAAATCAAAGAGAAAAATAAAAAAAGAAAAAAATGAAAAGAGTAGGCCTCTGGGTGAAAACCAAAAGGTTCCCTTAGGTTGTGAAAAAGTAAAAACAAAGGACATATTTGAGGGTGAAAACTTCTCTAAGGTGCCCAAGGATGGAATATTGGACATAGCCTCGTCAAGTTAGGATAAATCATCATTGCTGGTATAAATGATCAAAGAAATCAATTTGGTTACACTTGACAACCCCAATTTCATCCATTTTGCTGCCTCATTGTCATAATAAGAAAGAGAAAATTTTGTCACATTTTTCCTTGAGAAATAGATCAAATTTTCATGGTCTTAATAAGACATGCTGGGACTATATCCTGAACTAGTCGTTTGATCTTTTTCTATTGAAACTAGGCTCTAATCCCGTCAAGCAAAAACCGAGAAAGATGCATCCACAAGTTGCTCTATTGGTAAAAGAAGAACTTAAAAAGTTATTGCATGTCAGATTTATATGACCAATTGATTATGCTAGATGGATATCAAATCTAGTACTAGTCCAAGAGGCTATTGGGGGCATAAGAATTTGTACTGATTTTAGAGACTTGAACAAAGGATGCCCTAAGGATGATTTTCCTCTACCAAATATTGATATCATAGTAGAGATGACAAATGAATATGAGATGTTGTACTTTATAGATGGCTTCTTTGCATACAACCAGATCCAAATATCTCCCAAAGACCAACACAAAAATGCATTTACATGTGCATGGGGTACCCACTGCTAGAATTTGATGCCTTTTGGCCTTAAAAATGTAGGAGCGACATATCAAAGAGATATGACAATAATATTTCATGAATACATGCATACATTGATGGAGGAATATGTTGATGACCTATTATGGAAATCAATTACAAGGGATAGTCATCTTGGCATTCTAGGACCGATCTTTGACCGAATGGAAGAATATAAGCTTGAACCCAATCCAAAGAAGTGTGTCTTTGGGGTAATAGTCAACAAACTAATTGGGTACATAATTTATCACAAAGTTATTGAAGTGGACCCTACAAAAGTGAAAGAAATTATGGATATACCTCCACCTAAAAATTTGCATCAACTGAGAAGCCTTCAGGGAAAGTTACAATCAATTTGGCGATTCATAACTCAATTGGCAGACAAGTGTCACCTCTTCGAACATCTTCTTCACAAAGGGGTAGTTTTTAAATGGACATAGAAAAACCAATAGGCATTTACAACTCTCAAAGATTATCTCCTATCACCACCTATGTTGATGCCTCTAATAGATGAAAAGCCTTTTATTTAATACAACTCTGTAACTGCTACAACACTAGGAGCTCTCTTGGCACAATAAGATGAAGAAGGTAAAGAGAGTGATTTATTATATCAATCATACCTTAGTGGGATATGAATTAAATTATTCTACTATTGAGTGAGCATGCCTAGCAGTGGTATTTGTCATCTAGAAGCTTCGCCACTACATGCTAAATCATAAGACACTATTAGTAGGAAATATTGATCCACTAAAAGTTTTGCTTAATAGAGAAAATCTTATAGGACAGCTAACAAAATGGTTTATGATCCTAAGTGAGTTTGATACCAAGTAAACTAATAGAAAGGGAATAAAAGGACAAGTAATAACTGATCAACTCACAGATGCACCTGATCAAGACGATCACCCAATGTTGACTGATGAAGCTATTTTTGCACTGACCCCTTCTAATCCATGGCATAATTATTTTGATGGATCTCATAATAGATTTGGCTTGGGGGCATGCCTATTATTTGTAACCCCTCAAGGTGATGCCATTCCAAATTCATACTAGATCAATACTTTTGATTGTACCATTAATATTACAAAGTACGAGGCTTTGATCACAGGGCTTCAAATAAAAATGTAGTCATATAACACATCTTCAAGTCTGTGGGGATTCTCAGCTGGTCATCCAACAAGTCAACGATGATTATGAGACAAAAGATGACAAACTATTTCTCTATAAGAACTTAGTGGAGTTCTTCAAAACAAAATTCACAGTTATTTGAATTAAATCAAGTCCCAAGATTCCAAAACAAATTAGTTGATGCCATGGCCACTATTTCTTCTATGCTGCATATGCCACAAAACATGGACAGATGTGAATTCTTGGTGGAGAAACTATTGATCTCATCTTTTGAGATCCCACAATCAGATCTAGTGTGTGTACTTGTTGATCTGAATTCCCCTTGGTATCATGACATTTATGAATATCTAAAGTCTCAAACCTTACCTCCAAACTTCTCCTCTAACCAATGTTGATCCATTTGTAGCATCCTAAAATTGCACCCTTGTACAATTTTGACTGATCCCTACCTTAGTGTTTGCACCCTTAAGCCTGGCTGGGACTTGATTCTGCTCATATCACTCAAGAATGACTGGATTTTTGAATTTTACATCAATATGACACCTTTTCCTAGCCCTAAATTGGGGTAGAACCAGCGCACCATGCTCTGGTCCTCCCTAATTGGGCCCTCTTTAAAACCCTCTTCCTTATTTCAAAATTGAGTAGGAATTCTAGCTCCATGTCGGCTCCTATCGAGAAAATTGCAAGTTTTCTAAAAGAAAAGTATAAAAGGAGGTTTTCCCCTCTCATTTTGGGATTGATGAACAAAGAAAACACACATGAGATCAAGCATACACATTAATTCAAGCATTCAAGTAATAGAGAAAGTAATCAGTATTCCTTCAAGCTTAGGAGTAACAACAAAGTCAAGATTGAAGCATTGAAGTGGAGATATACATCCTATTTTCTCAAAGACTTCATGAAACCGTAATCCCGTGTAATGACAAAAAAGGCTTCACAAAGAGGTATATCATTTGGTTTTCAGTCGTTATTCAACATCTACCTCAAAAGGAGAATATTCAATTACAACAATTCAATTATCTTTTATCTCTATTTTATGGTTAATTCCAAAACCGGGGTTTGACTTAGGCAATCTCCTGTTCCTAACCTATTTCCCTTTCTTTATGTGTGCATGAAACATGTATGAAGCTGTGATCTTCAGAATCAAAATTATTTGCAGAGACAAATCAACCCTTTTTGGTGTACGAAAAGTTAGGTGGAATAGAGCGAAGAGAATTCTGGTCCTGACATTTTTGGAACTTTTTCAGGGATCAGATCCTAATCTGCTTATATTCCTCAGATCCAAGTGTGTGTCTCAGTCTCACATTTGTAGCTCACTGTTTCTACATTTTTACCTTCATTTTTAGCAGTTTTCCCTAATTTTAGCAGTTCAACTCACAAAAGAGGGCAAACAAATAAAATTCCTTGAAATCCAATCAACATTCAGTCCTTATTTTTTTGGTTTGTGACTAAATCTATTGGGTTTCACCCCTCTTTTGAATGCAATGGTAAATTAGTGGGTTTCATACATCTAATGGTGGAAACCCTAATTTATCACCATTACATTTTGGGGAACCCAACTCCTTTCACCTTTAATTTTGATTTATGTTCTCATATTTGACTGTGTATGCAATTTAAAATTCAAATTTTCATATACAAGTTTGATTTCAAAGTGAATTTTAAAAATTTAGAGGTTAGTTTCAAAACCCTAATTTTTAAATCTAAAATTAAAGTTGTGAATTGTTTAAATTTTGGATTAATTATTTTATATCTGATTGTTAATGTAATTCAAATCCAAAATTGCAATCTTAGATCCAATTTTAAATTAATTTTAAAAAATTAAGAGGTTATTTTCACAAAACCCTAATTTTTAAAATTTAAATTTACTAGTGGATTGCATGCTCTTTATGCATTGGTATTTTCAAAATCACAAATCAATTTGCTTAATTAATTGAACAATCATTTTTACCCAAATTTTGTATTCTTTAATTAGTTTTAAATTAAAATTTCAAATTTCCACTTTCCCTCTTTGGTGCATGAATTTTACTATTATTAGTCCTGTTGTTCCCCAGAATGGGGTTTACACTGCAACGAGACAGATACCAAACTGATCATTCCACTATCTATGGAGAAGCCAACTCCAATTATTGGTAATTTCTCGGGTTTGGACCAACTTTCAAGGATATATCAAACCCTTCTGCACTTTGGGCTATGCAAAACTCAGGAGGGAGATCCCCTTAACGCATTCAATCTCTACATCATACTTGCAAATGACATTAAAACAAAGCAAATAATCTCATTTGAAAGGGGCTCAACAAAGGGGGAGAATGCTACAAAATGGCTAGTTCTCAGTGATCCTCAATCGTCTTTGGAGCATAAGATATCTTTAGTAAACAATGATATGCGTATAAATGAAAAGATATTATGATATTTAGCAAATTAATAGCAAGACGTCGGTGAGTTTTGAGCACAAAAATGACATAAAGGACATTTACTGGTTGTGATCAGTGCCTTATCCATTGGGCACCTGAATTTGTAAGACATAAAATGAAAATGTAACATAATTTTATCTAAATAGCATGATATCTAAGAAAATATTGACTTATAATATTCTCATATGTATATCTAAACCCAAAATGCTTACTTGAATCCCTGCATAAGCCCCATCACTCTGTAATTTTACCCAAGCATTTTAATTGACCCCTTAGATCAAAGCATGAACAATAAATACATACACCGTAATAGTGCAATGAATGAGAAAACCCTTGATTCTACTGACTCAAAACATGACATAATTACACATTGGAGAAATGAATTTGAAACATATTTTCATTTATTTAATCTGCTACTTTATGTTACAAAATATTTTACATATAACTCCTTCAAGAACCTACATAAAATATGACATAAGACTCTTTTTATTCGCTCTGTAAATGACTTTTACAACTTACTCATTTCACCTAGACTCACTATACATGACCAAGGATTTGGAACCAAAATTTGGACCAAATTTCTCGACCCCGTCTCATGGCCTTGAATTCCCTTTTATAGAAACAAGGGAGAAAATAAGCTTCAGGCCAGAGGAGACACCTATCACAAGCCCATAAGACTGCTTGTGATTCTTCACAATCTCTAAAAAAATTTCCCTTACTAGCATTCATGATGAGGTAGAACAAAAATTCTTAACTGCATTTTGGTAGAAACAAGACTTCTTGAGCCGTGCCACTATCATCTTTGATGCTTCCGGATGGACCATGAGATGCGTCATTTTGTTCTATAGAGTATTTCCCTTCGGGAAGGAAAATTAGATCCCGACAAGAAGTAAAGTCGCCCCTAAACAAGAGGAGGAGCTTCAACCTTCATGCCTAGGATCAGAAAAAGTGAGAAAAGGGGCTCCTAGAGGAACATAATAGGAGAAAAAGGGGTTCAACTTGCATGTTGTTGTAAAGATGGCTGGCTGCTGCCTTCACCCCAACCCTGTCCTATTCCTATCCCTTTGTGAGACTAGTCCTAAAACCCCCTACCAACCAGTGGTAGAGGATAAACATAGGATATGTCATGTAGGGCTTTTTTAGATGAAAAATGAATTTCAAGCCTCAACTAACCATCCTCCCAACTTTCAAGGCTCCATTGACTATAATAATACTCACTCAAAAAGGATTTCCATCCAGTGTCATAGAGCTCACTATAACTCCTAGCACGATACTGCTCAAAAACCATCCTTATCATTTTTGAAACCTTCTTAGAAGATAATGAGGTTTCTTTTCTTTCTACCAACTGAAGACACCACCTAGCTGTATTTATAATCAAAATTACTTCACTAGGCGGTGTTCATGCATGCAAAAAATCATCATTTCAATGATTTATACTCATCCTACTAGCAAATGGACTGAAGAAATCATATCCATCAAATCCAAGTGACTGTCAGATTCAAACTATTAATCCACTGCCCTCTGACAAAGCTCACCTTACGTGAACGATTTTATTTTAATCACATTATTTTCTTGACTGCAAAATTTATGCTTTAGAATCTCCTTTTTGGATATTGAGTCCTTATCTTTTGAAATTTTCTCAGAGATAGTTTCTTGATTCTTACCTTACTGTGAGAATCCCTGACAGTACGCAACCTATGATCTTGTTGATAGGTCCCTGATCACTTCATTGCCAACTCATAAATTATCCTTATCCCCTTATGCCTCTGGAAATGTCAATCTCTCGTTGTCATGGCAATGAAACTTGCTGAGATAGCTCCCTAAAAATTTCCAGCATTGCTTGCCAATTCACTTTGACTCATAAAACAACCTTTAAAATGGGTCTTTTGAAAATCAGTCGGAATCCACGTGTCTCAACTTGTCTTCCTTCATCCCATGTCGACAAGCTCAATTATTTTTGCCTTTATTTTCCCGAGTGGGTGATGAGTAGGTAGCCTTAATCCCCTTGTCGAAATACATTATGAGTTTACACCGTAGATCTTATCCAGCCTGGCGCATCATATGATCATCATCAGTCAATCTGATATTGACCCTCCACTATGGCAAGTGGGTCCATCAAAAACCTAACTAAGCATCGTCAAATCATCTTCCAACTCAACTTTATCAGTGGTCCCACTGTCGGTCTTTCTTGGTTTGCCTGGGGCATGTGGAATCATCTTGCGATGCCACAATCCTTAACTTCCCTGCTTCTGCCTTCGCGGGACTGCTGTCATATTTATTCACTCTTTACAAGTCGACTACAATGACCTCTTAACATTTGCTAATATTGTTCGAGCACCTTTCTGCTTGGGTCATAACATTGCCATCCTTTTGATGCATGTGTAAATTTATGAAACTTTTAGTTGCTCGATAATTAATCATAGAGACATTGGCTAGAATATTAAGGCTGGACTTAGGAAAATAACACTTGCTAAAATATTAAAGGGGCCCAACCATAGGAAAAGGATGCAGACTTAATAAAATTTTAAAAGGCCGACAAAAGAAATAACGCCTAGGAAAGAAATTAAGTCCCTTCAACGATGAAAAAGATCCTTACCTTTAAGTGAAAAAGGTAAATTAAGAAACATAACAAGCTTTAGGTTTTTAACAAAAGAATTATCCAGAAACACACAGACCTTAAACCCTAAACCTTGAGGGTAAGAACATAGAGCATCATTAGTTCCAAATGACTAAATTGTTTGACAAGGACATCAAAAAATTTTGCAATCATTTTCAGGACTATCAAGCCCAACCTATAACATCCCTATGAGAAGAAGTTGTAGAATTAAGGCTTCCCAAGATTTAATGATCGAGGAGATTGAGCCTAATTTGGGTAACTTATTCCATGAGGATGTTGGTGGTTTTTCCAATCCTACAAATGACCCTGTTTATCCTCATTATTTTTTTAATACTCATGATGTGGATGAATCACTAACTAGGGTTTCCGTTGACCAATTGGTGAAGATTTACAATCAATTTGAAAATATTCAATAGTGGACGAGTCAACAATACCTGCAACTTGAAGCTTTACCATTGATTGAAGGATTAAAAAAAATGGTTCAAAGTATTAAACTTGGTGTTGATGTGTTGCACTGTATTTTCTCTTATTGTTGATACTAATATTATGCCTATGAAGAGTTGTGCTAATGTCCTTGGTTATATACAACTTCCTAGTCAAGTTAATCATTCCTTCCCTATGACTACTCCTATGACTAGTGTTTCCACCTTTACATCCAACATCATGGCTACCTCTACACAAAATGTCATACCTACACATGTTAGTCAAGGGAGAAACTCCTCTAATCATAATTCCTTCATCTCTCATCCTTTGAGTCTTCCATTTGTTACCCAATCATCTCCCATACCTACCTATCATAGTTTCCCACCTCCTTATTCTCAAGCTCCTCCTTTATTTAACAATGTTACCCCTCCTTTTCAATCAAACATTTCCAATTTTAATCCTTCCACTGAATCTACCATCAATAATCTAGCCCAAACAATGTCTTCCTTACAACAACAAATACCTTCCATGAATCAATCTAAGTATAATGTGCCCAAATTTGATGTAGCGAGCCCATTATCGAATGACATTGTTCATGTTGTCCCTCCTAAACATGCATAAGTCCCTGATTTAATAATGGAAATGATGATCCCTTGACTCATGTTAAAACATTTCAAACTTTATGTAGTGACTTTTCTCATGACCAAAGATTGTTGGCTAAATTGTTTACTAGAATACTTAGGGATAAAGCTTTGCAATGGTATTATTAAAGAAAAAGTGTTTACTTTTACTAGTAGATATAAACATCTGTATTCACAAATTGGTTTTCCTATGCCTGATCAAGATATTCAAAGAAATTACATTTGTAATTTGCAAAAAGACATTAGAGATAAACTTCTCTTTTCTGAGTTTACTTCCTTTATGCACTTGTGCACAATACTTCACAATTATCACATTACCGTGAGTCAATTAGAACAATCATCTCTAATGGCTGAATGATAAAAGTGAAAGTGCTCAACAACCTTTTATGAAGTTCAAACTGAATTAGGGATTCATCAAATTCAATGGCAAGAACAACACTCAAGTACTAGCCACAACAACAGGTGTGACTCCTTTGTCCAAATACTTTAGAAAATAATCCACTCCTCTTAATGAGTCTTTTAATAGTATTATGATGCAATTATTACAAAGGAATGTGTTGAAGCTTCCCCCTATTAAACCAATCGACACAACTAAGCCTTTGTCACCTACCTTTGATTCCAAATCTTTTTGCCAATATCATCATTAACTTGGTCATGACACTGAAAAGTGTTATTCTTTAAGGAGTAAGATTCAAGACTTGATTGATAACAATACCATATATGTGGCTGATGTGTATGATAAAAGAAATAAATCAGTAGATCCTCCCAATCAAATTCTTCAGATTTTCATTGATCCTTTACCTTCTCATTCCACTAATGTGATTGAGACTAATTGTCTTGCCTTCTCTCCTAATGATCTTGGCCTTGAGTATAATAATGTGGTGAACCTTATTGATAAAACTCAACCTCCTAAGGACTTATGCATTACATTTTATCCTAGTAAAACTATTAAGGCACCCGATGACCCATTATATATCACTACGTGAATCAAAGACTTACCCTCACGAGGGGTGCTCATTGATCCAACTTGTATGGTTAATGTGATAACTATAGAATATTTATACCTTACAATTGCATGAAGTGACATATGATAAATTTGATGTGGTGATTAAAATATTTGATGGCTTCACTTATCTTGCTATTGGTTCTATCACACTTCCTATTGAGGTTGACACTAAATGCTTAGATGTTGTCTTTGCTATTCCTACATTCGATCAATTTTGTGTGAAGTTGGCACATCCTCAGATCTCTTCCATAAAAGAGATCGCTTCTACTGTTCATAAGTGTTTGAAATTTCCTCATGATGATAAAATCATAACTATTAATCAATAACACGTATCAACCTATGATGAGGAATGGAGATGTTTGTCTTGACTATTTCTAGTTTAAACAATTACAACCTTTTAAGCCTAGAAGTGATGCTTTTTTTCAATCCTATCAAAGATGGAATAATGACATGATTTTATCCTTGAGTAACCTAGAAAACTAACACTTAGTCTTCCTCCTAGTAATGAACATATTCCTTCCCCTAAGGATGCTCTCCCACTTCCTTTTATGGACGAACCTACTATTCCTCCTAAGGATAAGCATATTATTCCTCCTAAGGATAGACCTATTCCTCCTCCTCATGATGGACCTGGCCTTCTTCCTACACCTTCTATTCTTTCTTTATATGGTGTAGTTAGACCTCCTACATCTTAAAAAGGGAAGCACTCAACATCTCCTATTATTCAACCTAAGAGATCTTCTCCTATGCATCATTCCTTAAAGGAAGAGAATAAGCCTATACCTATTGAACCTAAACCTTCACAAACTCCAAATATAACTAAAATAAACCGTTGTGAAAGAGAACATGGATGAAGACATCATGCTAGGGTTCGTGAACTTGCTTCTCAAACCATTTATTCTTCAAAGACACCAATTGTTGACATAATAACATTTCCTCAATCTTCTCCTAACCAAGATGTTCAACTCAAATATCCAAGCTATAAAATGATTAAGACAAATGATGGTTCAAGTTCTATTCCTATTAGATCTCCTCTTCTTATTAACCTTGATGAAGAAATAGATGAGAATGTTGTTCATGATGAAAATTTTGATGCTAATAATTCAAATGATGAATATAAATATATTTATTATTGACAATGATTTATTTGAACAATTTTCAAAAGCATTAATCCTAGCTCCTAGTAACAGACAAAGTGACTCATCATTAGAGCATGGTCCTTGTTTGGAACTTGTGATAGCTCCATCTGTAGTGCTCGACGTGGCTCCTCTTGCATGTTGTCCACCTTCCCAAAACAATGATGAGAAAGATAGGGAAGCTGATGATTTGCATGATTTGTCATAGATTCTCACTCTCTCCTCTCTTGCTTTTTTGTGATCTTCTTCTATTTGTCTCTCAATTATTCTATTTGTTGTCCCTAGTGTTGTCTACTTGAGGATGATGCAAAGTGTTGGGATCTCTTTTGGTCTCTCCCATGTTGACTCAAAAGACACATGTGCCTTTCTTCCATGGTGGTTTTTCTTTCTTTGGGGGATGAGGACAACTCTATGCAAATATATATAAATGATATACATTATTTATCATAAAAAGCATACTGACCCCAGAGTTAAGTGAAACCACCTATTGTTTTTGTCTTGTGATCATTATCCTTTGATTTTCCCTTTTTTTGGGGCATATTATTGTGATAACATGCTTGTCTCTTTGGGTGTATCCTACCTTAAAGCAATTGCTCCCGATAAGGCATACACTCAACTCAATGTCGCTCGTTTTTGCATATCTTGATACTTAAGTTACTTAGTGAACTTAGTATTTTGATTTGTAATTTTGGTATCCTTCTTTTCATGACTCATAGTAAGAGGACCTTACTAGTTTGTAGTCATTGTTTTCTCTTTCTCTTTCTCTCATGATCTCCCTTTTATCTTGTCATCAAAGTTGTAAGATCTTAAAGTCCACTGGGGGCTTGGTGTATCTTTCCTTCTTGGTGACTTGGTGAAAGCTTTTCAATATAAACCCTTGAACTTTACTAAGAGTATGATTGACTTCATACTCCTGCTAAAGTGCGGCCTGAATGTAGTATCCTAAAATTGCACCCTTGTATAATTTTGACCGCGTTTGAGTCCCTACCTTAGCGTTTGCACCCCTAGGCTTGACTGAAACCCGATTATGCTCATATCATTCAAGAATGACTGCATTTTTTAATTTTACATCAATATGACACCTTGTCTTAGCCCTAAATTTGGGTAGGACCAGTGCACCACATTTTGGTCCTCCCTAATTGGGTCCTCTTTAAAACCCTTTTCCCTATTTCAAAATTAAGCAGAAATTCTAGCTCTATGTCGGCTCATGTTGGAAAATTATCAAGTTTTTCGATGGGAAAGTATAAAAGGAGGTTTTCCCCTCTCATTTTCGGATCGATGAACAAAGAAAACACACAAGAGATCAAGAATTCAAGCATTCAAGTAATAGAGCAAGTAATCGGTCTTCCTTCAAGCCTAGGAGCAACAACAAATTCAAGATTCAAGAATTGAAGTGGATATTTACATCCTATTTTATCAAAGACTTCATGAAACCCTAATCTACTTATATTTCTCGGATCTAGGTGTGTGCCTCAGTCCCGCATATGTAGCTCATTGTTTCTGCATTTTTACCTTCTTTTTTAACACTTTTCACTAATTTTAGCAATTCAACTCACAAAAGAGAGCAAACAAATCAACTCCCTTGAAATTCTATCAGCATCCAGTCCTTATCTTTTTGGTTTGTGACTAAATCTATTGGGTTTCACCCCTATTTTGAATGTAATGGTAAATTAGTGGTTTTCATGCATCCAATGGTGGAAACCCTACTTTTTCACCATCACACCATTATTTGACAATCTACAAAATATGTCATCATTGCTGATACCCTATATTGTTGTTCCTTTGACCAAACACTCCTCAGCTATTTGGATTCTGACGAAGCACAAATGACTTTACACGAAGTTTATGATGGTATATGCGAGGGCCATTTCAATGGTATTAGCCTACCTAAAAATTTGGTCCGAGCTAGATACTACTGGTTGGCAAAGGAAAAATAGGCCCATGATTTTGCTAAGAAATGTTATAAATGTAAAATGCATGGAAATTTAATTCATGCAATAGCACAAGAGCTTCAACCTGTTATATCTCCATGGCCATTTTCTCAATGGGGATTTGACCTCAATAGTAATATTCATCCGACATCAAAAAATGGACACAAATTCATTATAAATACAACAATATTTCAAATAATGGATTGAGGCTATATCTATGACCTATATCGCTGACACATAGATATCCAAATCCATTTTTAACTATATCACATGTGAATATGGGGTTCATCTTGCTATAGTCACTATTAATGGCCATCCATTTAAAAATAAAGATGTCCGAGAGTAATGGCCAAGTGGAGGCATCCAATAAGACTATCATTAAGATACTAAAGAAGGTTGTCAATGACACTAGCCAAGCTTGGCATGTGTAGTTAAATCCAACCTTGTGGGCCTATCACACTTCCATCTGCACCCCTACTAGTGCAACACCTTATTCCTTGGTGTATGATGTAGAAGGTATTCTTCCCTTGGAAGTGAAGATACCATCATTGAGAGTTTCTTTGCAACACCTAATTGATGATGAAACATATAGGGTATCCAGATTACATCATTTAGGGATGTTAGATGAACGATGTCAGCAAGAATTGACCCATCTATGGGCTTACCAAAATCATCTTTGTCGCAGCTATAACAAGAAGGTCAAAGGATGACATTTTGAAATTAGAGACTTAGTGTGAAATTAAAACCATAAGAATTCCCTATATGTGCAAATCATTAAAAGAAAATTTGAGCCAAACTGGGTAGGTCCTTTTGTTGTGATTGTAGCATATGGCTCGGGTGCATATCATTTGGCAACCTCAGAGGGAGAACCATTATCATATTTTGTCAATAGCATGCACCTCCAAAAGTAATACATATGAGTCTTTTCAACAATTTTTCTATATGATCCTGAAAAAATACAAAAAAATGAAAAAGTCCAAAAATACAAAAAATTTGAAAAATTCAAAAAATACAAAAAAAAGTAAAGAAAAATCATTCGCCCTCTAGTGAAAACTTGGCAAATAGGCGCTTTGGGAAAGTAACAAGGTGAAAACCTAGGAAACACGCGCCACGTGTAAAAAGGTCAATGCTTTCATTGTCTATCTTGATTCTATCTATACATAGTACAAAGCTTTATCACGCCTATCCATTCTAATTTGACCCTATGTCCTTATCCAGACCTGTGATTAATCAACATCAAATGTCATTTTCTAGCTCACTGCCAATATGTATATATGTTTTTGTCTTGGTCACTGTACATACTGGGATCCAAATTGGGGGCAAATCCCTTGTCATGATCAATTGATGGAGTTATCACTAAGAATATCTCAGAAGCTACAACATGTATATAGGTTTAAAAGTCTTGAAAAAAACAACTAAAAAGCAAATAAAAGTCATAAAAAAACAACTAAAAAGCAAAAAAAAAAGTCCTAGAAAAAGTCACTTAAAATCGAATATGATCTTGAAAAAATTAGTAAAAAATTGGAAAATGTCCTGAAATAACACACAAAAAATGCAAAATGTCTTGAAATAACACAAAAAATTACAAAATGTCTTGAAATAACACAAAAAAATTCAAAAAAATCTTGAAATAATCCAAAAACATCAAAAAAATGTCTTGAAAAAAAAGCAAAATACTTAAAAAACCCTAGAAATTTTAAAACATAAAAAAATTCAAAAACATTATTTTTCATTTCATTTTGCTAAATAAATTGTCCCTCTTGTACATAGACAGACACATACGTGGACAACAAACAAATAACACAATAAAACACTAGGCTTAAACAAATCATGCAACAACATATGAACTATTCAAGCAAGCCATGATTCAAACGGATCGAACTTGTCATATCAATCAAAACAACATTATCATTATCGGTCATTTGTCAATTATCATGGATCTTATACAAGGTGTGGTATACTCGAAACCAAACCATGTCCTATCTTAGATGGGGTACTGCATTCCCTAAAACTAGACAACATGATCATCCTATCATGAAAACAACTACCACTTTTAACAACAAACATCATAATGGTTGTTTGACCTTTTTAAATTTGCGAGTCTTATCTTTCATTGATTTATCTTGGATCATGTTCCTATGTTCCTCGATGATGTCACTAAGTGATTTAGAGTGGTCGGGATGGTTCATGATCATTTTTGGTTTTCGTTTGCGGAGTGTTTCGTAGCATTCTGGGGCAAGTTTGTTTTGGGTGTCTGTGTTGGGATATGTCCATATCATGGTTGTCGCACATACCTCAACCCTTGACACACCTAATGTCTTAGGATAGTTGGACCATTCCTTATCTACGATATGTCTGTTTTATGCAAGGGAATTGCATTATTGCCTTGGCCTTCATTGCCATGGTGTACTACATCCATCTTTGCCATATTAAATATAGGTTCTCACGTACTATTTTGCATTTGTGAAAGCAAGTTTTTCTTCATCACTAACTATTCTTCATCTAGTTTCCTCTTACTAACATTTCTTCTGTCAGTCCTTGCAATCAGTTTGATCTAGTACTCCAATATGCCAAAAACACTTTTCATCCTACATTCATTGGTTACCACATTTGCATATTATAATTGTTCATTACACAACACATTACAACAACATAAATACATTTGCATACAATCATTCCTTATTACATTACATATAAAAGCAACAAACAAAAGCAAGGGCATCTTTTATTCATTGCATCATACACAACATACAAGACATTCATTCATATTCATGTGTAAACAAACAACATACATATCATAAACAAAGATGCATATCATATCATATCTATATCAAAAGTTCAATAAGACGTTTTGTCTCAAGGTGGCCCGCAAGCTAAGTACATGATAAGCAAAAGGTTTCTACATAAAAATGGGCAAGTATGTCCCTATCACAGGGTGCTCCCTCTGTCCTCCTAACCTCTGTCCTATCCTGAGGATGAAGTGATAGTTCTGATATTTAATGTAAGTATAGATCCAATAGCCAACAAGATGAGAGGGGAGGTGAATCATACAAACTTAATCTTCCATAAAAACATTAGATTCAACCTCGATAACATATACTTCAGTAATATAACCAAAATAAAAAAAACATGCAAACTCAAAAGCATATAAACATCATAAACCTCATAACACCAGATTTAACGTGGAAACCCAAATAGGGAAAAACCACTATGGGATTTTGGACCCACTAAGAAATATACTCTTCTAGAGTATGCTGGGCTAAAAGCAAATCCTATTAAAGATTACAAACACATTGCTAGATGTGACCCAGTTAAGGGATTTCCCTCAGATCTGTTAGGATCTTCACCTTTTTAGAAGTCACCTTGTTAAAGGATTTCAAACACTCAATCAGAATGTCACCTTGCTAGAGGGTTTTACAAATAAGACTGTTAAGTCCACTCGATTAAGAGATTTTCTATCACTTTCACAAAATAATAGTAATAAAAATCTATCTGCAATTTCACATCTAAAATGCTAAAGCAGATTCTTATTTGCTCAATACAATCTAGACATAGAACTAATCTTGTCCATCTGTTGGGCTTCTATACTTTGTTATTCAAACAGGTCTTCAAGCATCTGTGCTCGGTAATCACTATGTAGCATCCCTGTGCATACACTTGCCCGCATGCATTGTTTATCAATAGTTCCCTATTTACAAACAATTAGCTACCCGCTTAATCTCCTTGATCATATTTCCCATGATCAATCATAGCCATCAGATCTTCATGCTTGACCAGGTTCAATGCATCTTTCGATCTGAAAAAAGTTTTACCTCACCTTGGAACTTGCATATATTTCTTGGAACTTGTGCTAGGATATTGCAGTTCAATCTGAGCTATATATCTTCCTGCCGATCTTCCATTGCCATAGATTCTTAACAAACTTTATTTACGACATACCAATCATTTAATCAGTTCCATCTCATCAGCTTCCTTCATTAAATAAAACATGTAAACATTTAATGCATTCAATTACACCTCGGTTACAACTTGGTAACAACTCGGTAAATACTAAACTTCACTCGATAGACATTCCGCCTTCATTAACTGATAGCGATAACCTTAGGGTTTACCGACTAGGTTCCTTAGGGTTTACCGACTAGGTTCTTTGCTTGGTAACATAGTATAGTATTTATCTTACAATTTACAACATATGTATGATGTCAAAAGAAAATATAAACATCATGATCTCATCATTGTCTGACTCTATAATAGTTGCCCTTTGAATACCTTATTCATCCTCTTATTCATCATAATCTTTCTGTGTCTTTTACCGACATCTTTATACTCTTCAAATCATACTTCTCAAGATATGGCAACATCATACTGAATTAGAAAATCAATTTCTTGACATCAATGACAAAATAATAATATCAAGACAATAAACATCCTTAATCAGTTATATCCATAATCATCAACAACCTTCTCAATATCCTTATTGAAATGCCAACAATCTTCCATTGTCTATTATAATGCCAAATGCTAACAATCTCCCCCTTTGGCATTGATGGCAAAACCAATTGATTTGACCTTAAAAGATTTGGATTGCTGTGATTCTGAAATGTTGAAATTCTCTCTTCCTGTCATCAGACTTCTCCCCCATACATTAAACTCTTCTCTTTTTTGAGTCTTCTTTCCAATCTTTAGTCTTCTCCCCTTTCTCAGTTTTCTCCCCCTTTGACAACAATGCCAAAAAGTAAAGAACTAAAACATAATTTCTTCCTATATGAAGTGAATTCCTGGTGTAATGTGTCAATTCAGTCTCGGTCAGAGCATTTTGTCTTCAATTCCTATTCCTTGTATGGTATCCTGTATTGTTGGCTATAATATGTCCTGTACACCTTTAGAAAACATCCTAAAGTGTGTAAGTCAACATCAACTCCTAAAAGATATTCAATAGAGTCATCAGATTGATGCTTTCACCGAACTCGGTCAGTGAGTAGAAGATAGGGGTAGGACCCCTAACTTACTTCTGAGATATTCAAAAGTGTCCCTTGGTAGTGACTTGGTGAAGATGTCTGCTATTTGTTCCTTTGTGCTAACATACTCCAACACCACTTTCTTCTCTTGAGCTTCTTCTCTAAGATAATGATATTTGGTAGAGATGTGCTTTTTCTTAGAGTGCATAACAAGATTCTTTGAAATGTTAATGGCACTAGTATTGTCATAGAATATAGTTACTGGCTCGGTAACTTTCTCATTTATACCTTCCAACAGTTGTTTGATCCATGCAATGTTGGTACAATTCAATGTTGCAGCAACGTATTCAGCTTCTGCTGTTGACTGTGAAACACATCCTTGTTTCTTGCTAAGCCAACTCACTAGTCTTTCTCCTAAAAAGAAAGCTCCTCCACTAGTGCTTTTTCTGTCATCAATGTTGCCTACCCAATTAGCATCAGTATAAACTTTTAAATCAAAATCATTTCCTTTCTGATATACTAAGCCATAATCCTCTGTGCCTTTCAAGTATCTAAAAATTCTTTTGATTGCTGTCATGTATGTTTCCTTAGGATCTGCAGAGAATCTTGCAACTATACCTACTGCATGTGCTATGTCTGGTCTGTTGTGAACAACATATTGTAGCTTTCCAATCATGGATCGGTAAAGTGTCTCATCAACATATGTAGATTCATCATTCTTTGATAATTTATAGTTGGTAGTCATAGGAGTACTTATTGGTTTTGAATCCTCCATTCCAAATTTCTTCAAGATTTCCTTTATGTACTTGGATTGAGTAATGAAAATCTCATTTTTCATTTGCAATATCTGTAAACCTATAAAATACTTTATCTCACTGATTAATGACATCTCAAATTCTTTGCTCATTTCATTTCCAAAGTTCTTGCATAGAGAGTCATTTCCACAAAATATAATATCATCAACAAATATGGCTGAGATCAGTATTCCATTTTCATCATTCTTCATGTACATATTGTTGTTCTCACTTGTCCTTAAAAAACCAGTCTTAATCAAATAAGAGTGCAATCTTTCATACCATGCTCTAGGTGCTTGTTTCAAACCATATAAAGCTTTGTTCAATTTACATACTTGATCTTTATTCTTGTCTTCAACAAATCCTTCAGGTTGTTCAATAAAAACTTCTTCTTCTAATATTTCATTCAGAAATGCAAATTTGACATCCATTTGATATACCTTGAAGTTTTCGAAAGCAGCATATGCCAACAATGTTCTTAAACCTTCAAGTCTAGCAACAGGTGCAAAAGTTTCACCATAATCAATTCCTTCTTCTTGAGCATAACCTTTGCAAACTAGTCTTGCTTTATTTCGAATGACCTCTCCTTTTTCATTTAGCTTGATTCTAAAAATCCACTTTGTACCGATTACATTTTTGTCCTTTGGTCTTGGGATTAGTGTCCATGTGTCATTCTTCTTGATTTGATCAATCTCTTCTGTCATAGCATTTATGCAATCTTCACTGTTAAATGCCTCTTTCACTATTCTCGATTCAAATTCAGATATCAAACATGTGTTCTATCTCAGTTTGTTCCTTGTCATCACTGGATCATCCTTATCTCCTATAATCTGACTTGGTGCATGATGTCTTCTGACATACTTGGCTAATATAGGCTCGATAGGCTCTGTATGATCTTCTTCATCACTCGGTAACTGGATATTCTCTTCATTTTCTTCAACAGTCTTCTCGGTAAGACTTGTCGGTTGAACATAGACAAATTCATCATAGTCTCCTGGTTCCTTGGAATTTCCTTCATCATTTCTTTCTGCAAATTCATCAATTTTCACATTTGCACTTTCTACTATTTTGTTAGATGATTTGATCAGACATTTAAATGCTTTGCTTCTAGAAGAATAACCTAGAAATGTTCCTTCTTCACTCTTTTGATCAAACTTGCCATTTCTATCATCTGTGTGAACATAGCATCTACTTCCAAAGATTTTAAAATAAGTTACATTAGGTTTCTTGTCATACCAGATTTCATATGGTGTCTTCAAAGTACCTTTCTTCAATTGTACTCAGTTCAGGGTGTAAACTGTTGTGCTTATTGCTTCTCTCCAAAATGTTTGTGGCACTTTCTTTTCAATCATCAGTGTTCTAGCACAATCCATAATAGATCTGTTTCTTCTCTCAGCTATTCCATTTTGCTGTGGAGTTCTCGGTGTAGAGACTTGTTTTCCTGTTTCATTTTCAACTCTTGCCTTGTACCATTTAAATATTTGAAAAGCTTCTGATTTATTTTTTAAAAACATTACCGACATCATCCTTGAATAGTCATCCACAAATAATATGAAATATTTATCACCATAATAAATTTGAACTTTCATAGGACCACAAAGATCAGTGTGCACAAGATCTAAAATTCCCTTAGAAGTGTAAGACTTACTTGTAAAGCTTGATCTTGTCATCTTACCCATCTGGCATCCTCGACAAATAGCATTCTCAGGTTTTTCAAGACTTGGTAGACCTCTTACTCGGTGCTTCTTGCTTATTTTGATTAGATTATCAAAATTTACATGACAAAACCTTTTATGCCATAACCAGGTATCATCTATCTTTGCATACAAACACTTGTTCCGAGTTGAGTCAAGGTGAAATGTGTTACCTTTTGTTTGTGTCCCGGTAGCAGCTAACTTTCCATTCTTGTCATGAACTTTGACAATTCCTTTTTGAAATTCTATTCAGTAACCTGTGTTGTTTAGCTGTGCTACACTCAAAAAATTGTATTTCAAACCTTCAACCCAATAAACATCATTGGATCTTGCATTTTCAAGAAGTGTTATAGATCCTTTACCTTTTACTGGACATGGTGCATCATTACCAAATCTTACATAGCCTCCATCATAATCTTCAAATATAACAAACTTGTGTCTATCTCCTGTCATATGATGTGAGCATCCACTATCTGTGATCCAAGAATCATTAGTGTTTATGTGAGATATTATGGCTTTTTCTTCATACTTTTCTTCATCTAATCCATCTTTGATAGCCACATAAACTACTTCCTCTGTATCAGTTTCATTTGATTTATCATCATTGGATTCCTCATCAGCTATTAAGCATGTCTTTCTATCTCTTCTTCTGAAGTCTCGGTGTCCTCTGTAATGATTATCTTTTTGTCTGTCATCTCGGTAATCTCTCTTTTCAATAGAATCTTTGTCAGGATAGTTAGAAGCTATATGTCCTATTTTATCACAATTGAAACATTTCAAAGGTAGTTTTCCTTTGTACTTACCTTTGCCTCTCGGTAACCTTCTAGCTAATAGTGCTTCAAACTCTTCTTGCTTTCTGATTTCCTCATACAGTTTGTGTACTTCTTCCATGTTCTTACAAAATCTTTCACTTGCTCCACTGTGATCTCCTTCAAAGTACTTATACTTTATTTCATTGTAAACATTAGATTCATCAAGATGAAAAGAACTAAATGCAGATTCAACTTTATTTACCGAAGATCCACTGTTATCAAAGTTACTTAACTCAAATGCATGTAGCTTACCAATAGTAGCATCTAAAGAAACTGGCATATTAGGTACAGACCTCAATTCATTAATCGCAGAGACTCGGATTGCATAAGCTGGTAGAAGGGTTCTTAACAACTTACTTGTTATATCCTTTTCTTCAATAGTTCCACCTGCTCCTTTGATTTGATTGACAATTTCCTTTAGTCTTGTACTGTACTGAGTTATGTTCTCACCTTCACTCATCCTCATGGAGTCAAGTTGTCCTCTTATAGTATCTACTTTTTCTCTTTGAACATGTTCATCTCCTCCATATACTGATATGAGCTTATTCCACATAGCCTTTGCATCATTGTAGCCTTCTAGATCATTAAACTCTGAATCGATCAATGCAGATGTTATTTCAATCATTGCTTGGATATGTTCTTGCTTTGCCTTTATCTCTTCCATTGTCAATGGATAGGTGCTTGGTGTGATGAAATAATTGTCCAGATAATATAAAGCATATTCTCCAACTCCTGATAGATGCAACTTCATCCTTTTCTGCCATGTAGAGAAACTTGACTTGTTCAGCTTCGGTGCATCCCTCTTATACATCTTTGGATCATTAACTCAAGTGCCTTTAAACTTTTCTTCTGGAGTCCAAAGCTCTGATACCAATTGATAGTTTTGATACTTAATGTAAGTATAGATCCAATAGCCAACAAGATGAGAGGGGGGGGGGTTGAATCATACAAACTTAATCTTCCATAAAAACATCAGATTCAACCTCAGTAACATATACTTCAGCAATATAACCAAAACTACTAAACATGCAAACTCAAAAGTATATAAACATCATAAACCTCATAACACCAGATTTAACGTGGAAACCCAAATAGGGAAAAACCATTGTGGGATTTCAGACCCACTAAGAAATATACTCTTCTAGAGTATGCTCGGTTAAAAGCAAATCTTGTTAAAGATTACAAACACATTGCTAGATGTGACCCAGCTAAGGGATTTCCCTCAGATCTGTTAGGATCTTTAGCTTGTTAGAAGTCACCTTGTTAAAGGATTTCAAACACTCAATCAGAATGTCACCTTGCTAGAGGGTTTTACAAATAAGACTATTAAGTCCACTCGGTTAAGAGATTTTCTGTCACTTTCACAAAATAACAGTAATAAAAATCTATCTGCAACTTCACATCTAAAATGCTAAAGAAGATTCTTATTTGCTCAATAAAATCTAGACATAGAACTAATCTTGTCCATCTGCTGGGCTTCTATACTCTATTATTCAAACAGGTCTTCAAGCTTCTGTGCTCGATAATCACTATGTAGCATCCCTGTGCATACACTTGCCCGCATGTATTGTTCATCAACAATTCCCTATTTATAAACAATTAGCTACCTGCTTAATCTCCTTGATCACATTTCCCATGATCAATCATAGCCATCAGATCTTCATGCTTGACTAGGTTCAATGCATCTTTCATATTGAAAAATGTTTTACCTCACCTTGGAACTTGCATATATTTCTTGGAACTTGTGCTAGGATATTGCGGTTCAATCTGAGCTATAGATATTCCTGTCGATCTTCCATTGCCATAGATTCTTGACAAACTTTATTTACGACATACCAATCATTTAATCAGTTCTAGCTCATCAGCTTCCTTCATTAAATAATGCATGCAAATATTTAATGCGTTCAGTTACAACTCGGTTACAACTCGGTAACAACTCGATAAATACTAAACTTCACTCGGTAGACATTTCGCCTTCATTAACCAATAGCGATAACCTTAGGGTTTACCGACTAGGTTCTTTGCTTGGTAACATAGTATAGTATTTATCTTACAATTTACAACATGTGTATGATGTCAAAACAATCTAAACACCATGATCTCATCATTGTCTGACTCGGTAATAGCTGCCCTTTGAATACCTTATTCATCCTCTTATTCATCATAATCTTTCTGTGTCTTTTACCGACATCTTTATACTCTTCAAATCATACTTCTCAAGATATGGCAACATCATACTGAATTAGAAAATCAATTTCTTGACATCAATGACAAAATAATAATATCAAGACAGTAAACATCCTTAATCAGTTATATCCATAATCATGAACAACCTTCTCAATATCCTTATTGAAATGCCAACAATCTTCCATTGTCTGTTATAATGCCAAATGCTAACATGAAGCTCCTCTTGTCTCTGGTCTTCCCAACCCGATTAATCCCTTGCTGCTTTGTATCCTTTAAGAGTGTGATTTTCTCTTTGTCTTGGACTGTGATCGATAGGATGGTTCCCTCTGCTTTGGTGGAAATGCACTCTCATATAATGATCTCCAATATTTCACTTTCTCTCCTAACTCAAATATCAGGAAACCTAAATCCGAAACATTGATGTCTCTAATGGAGCTAATGAACTCCCTTATGTCCACCTCTTCTCTCTAAGCCTAGGATATCATATTTTCATGAGAAGCTATTAGACTAGCTATCTCTATTGTATATTTATCCCTCTTAGCTATGTATCTATCTTTGTTTATTTCTCACTGCTCTCACTCGGTCCTGAACTTCTCTATCTCTATCTATAGGTCAGATATCTGTCGTTGCAAGTCTACAATCAACTCTCATTGACTCATTAATATTGCAAGGTATGTCCCTAGATCCATGATATGATCTATGTCATCCCCGATCGATACATCCTATAATGACTTGTCCTCTTGTTGATCAATTTGTATATGCATGGGACTCATGACTCCCTCATCTCAATTGTATCCCTCATCCTCTCTATCATCATCCTCATTCTCCTCTCCATCCTCATTCTCCTCCTCTTCCTCATCCTTCTCCTCCTCCTCCTCTCCCTCCTTGTCCCTCGTCCTTGTCATCCTCATCTATCCCCTCCTCCCTAAGGAACTCTGATTGTCACCTAGGTAAAGGAACTTCTAGATCTATCAATGGTATTGACCAATGTTATGCAAACCATCTATCATATTCTATTGTCATGTTTGCATCTGCAATGTCTGAGTCCCATGCCCACTGTCTAGCCTATAACTATGCAATTTATACATAAGCTATGTGAGATTGTACTAGTCTCCACCATCGTCTAACCTCTCTGCTAGATCAAGAAAAATATGTTGTTCCCATGGGCACATCTTGTTGCTCTCTAAACTGTTGTTTTACCCTCTTTGGGAACTATAGCTCTATCACTCTCTGGTGGTTCATTGATTTCCCTATCAATATCTTTAATAATGATAAAAGGGTAGATGCTCTCTGTCCTCTAGCTATCTAGGGCAATCTCTATATGGTCTCCTTATGAAATCTTTGAGTCTATCTAGCTCATGTCATGACTAAAATGTGTATCCATACAGACCCCAAGTCACCGATCCTTTGTAACAATATACATACGGTCTATCCGAGATGACCCGTTTATCTAGAATCAAACTAAACATTTCAATATGCTCAAGGGGAAAAGATGCCTTGAAGATGAAAAATCTATACTAGCTTGATGTGATGCACAAAACTATTTTTGTTTTTTGATGTTTTGGAATGTCTGATTGCAAGATCAACTTAGAAAATAACTATTGTTCACAACTCATTCATACTTAAATGGAACATAAGCATTTCATATGAAGAATACCTCATTTCAGTTGCATATAGATGATAAATTTCATACAATATTTCCTACTGAAACTAAATTTCTACATGACATATGATTTGATCAACACTTAAAATTTCTTTCCCAAATCATTGCAAAGATGAAATGAAACTAAAGGATTATGACCATCACAAAAGATTTCATCAATACCATACAAAAACAATGAAATTGACAAGATGAATCAGAAGGAACAACTACTTTCTCATTAATCTTGAAGAAGAGTTATATTATAAAGCATGGAACAAACTTCAAAACTCAATATATTTGAGTTACAAGACAAATTCTTTGTTGTATATACACAGAAAAGAGAAAGCAAGAACTTCTATACAAATGAATTGAAGTTGCCTTTTATTGGAGCTGTTCTTACAATTTGAATTTTGAAAACTCTGGTTGTCTTTGACTTATTTGCTGACTGCAAAATTAGGTGCTAACTAATTTAAAATTTAAAATTAGACCCTTGTTGGGCGAGCTCATTTGAAAATTCCTCAAAAGTAAGGCTAGAACTGAGGTTCACAAGCTACCAACTATTTCTAAACTCCCCTTGGGATGATGACTAACCCTTGGGGACCTTCAAATTAGGTATTAGACTGTTGATTTTGTCTCAAAATCCCCCTCAAATCATGTGATTCTCCTCTTGGGCAACCCTCTTGATTATCTCTTTCTCTTTCTCTCATGATCTCCCTTTTATCTTGTCGTCAAAGTTGTAAGATCTTAAAGTCCACTAGGGGTTTGGTGTATCTTGCCTTCTTGGTGACCTGTTGAAAGCTTTTCAATATGAACCCTTGAACTTTACTACGAGTATGATTGACTTAATACTCCCGCTAAAGTGGGGCCTAAATTTAGTATCCTAAAATTGCACCCTTGTACAATTTTGACCACATTTGAGTCCATAGTTTAGCATTTGTACCCCTAGGCATGACTAGAACTCAATTATGCTCATATCACTCAAGAATGACTGCATTTCTAATTTTTACATCAATATGACACCTTGTCTTAGCCCTAAATTTGGGTATGACCAGTGCACCACATTCTGGTCCTCCCTAATTGGGTTCTCTTTAAAACCCTTTTCCCTATTTCAAAATTGAGCGGTAATTCTAGCTCTATGTCAAATCATGTTGGAAAATTATCATGTTTTTCAATGGGAAAGTATAAAAGGAGGCTTTCCCCTTTCATTTTGGGATCGATGAACAAAGAACACACACATGAGATCAAGCATTCAAGCATTCATGTAATAGAGCAAGTAATCAGTCTTCCTTCAAGCTTAGGAGCAACAACAAAGTCAAGATTCAAGAATTGAAATGGATATTTATATCCTATTTTATCAAAGACTTCATGAAACCCTAATCTCATGTGGAGACAAACAAAGCTTCACAAATATGTATATCATTTGGTTTTCATTCATTATTCAACATCTCCCTCAAAAGGATAATCTTTAATTACAACAATTCATTTATCTTTTATCTCTATTTCATGGTTAATTCCAAAATTGGGGTTTGACTTAGGCAATCTCCTATTCCCAACCTATTTCCCTTTCTTTCTAGGAGCAGGAAATAGTTACGGAACTGCGATCTTCAGAATTGAAATTATTTGCAGAGATGAATCAACCCTTTTTGGTGTGTGAAAAGTTGGGAGGACAAGAGTAAGGAAATTTCTGGTCTCGTCATTTTTGGATATTTTTTTAGGATCATATCTTAATCTACTTATATTCCTTAGATCCAGGTGTGTGCCTTAGTCCTGCATCTGTAGCTCATTGTTTATGCATTTTTACCTTCATTTTCAACACTTTTCACTAATTTTAGCAATTCAACTCACAAAAGAGAGAAAACAAATCAACTCCCTTGAAATTCAATCAACATCCGGTCCTTATATTTTTGGTTTGTGACCGAATCTATTGGGTTTCACCCCTCTTTTGAATGTAATGGTAAATTAGTGGTTTTCGCGCATCCAATGGTGGAAACCCTACTTTTTCACCATCACACCATTATCTGAAAATCTACAAAATATGTCATAATTGCTGATAACCTATACTGTCGTTCCTTTGACCAAAAACTCCTCAGGTGTCTGGATTCGGACGAAGCACAAATAACTTTACACGAAGTTCATGATGGTATATGTGGGGGCCATTTCAATGGTATTAGCCTAGCTAAAAACTTGGTCCAAGCTAGATACTACTAGCTGGCAATGGAAAAATAGGCCCATGATTTTGCTAAGAAATGTTATAAATGCAAAATGCATGGAAATTTAATTCATGCAATAGCACACGACCTTCAACCTGTTATATCTCTAGGGTGTGGTATACTTGAAACCAAACTATGTCCTATCTTAGATGGGGTACTGCATTCCCCAAAACCATACAACATGATCATCCTATCATCAAAACAGTACCACTTTTGATAACAAACATCAGAATGGTTGTTTGACTTGTTTGAATTTGTGAGTCTTATCATTCATTGATTTATCTTGGATCATGTTCCTGTGTTCCTCGATGATGTCACTAAGTGATATAGAGTGGTTGGGATGGTTCATGATAATTTTTGGTTTCTGTTTGCAGAGTGTTTCATAGCATTCTGGGGCAAGTATGTTTTGGGTGTGTGTTGGGATATATCCACATCATGGTTGTCGCACATACCTAGACCCTTGACACACCTAATGTCTTAGGATGGTGGGACCATTCCTTATCTACGATATGTCTATTTTATGCAAGGGAATTGCATTATTTACTTGGCCTTGATTGCCATGGTGCACTACATCCATCTTTGTCATATTAAATATAGGTTCTCACCTACTATTTTGCATTTGTGAAAGCAAGTTTTTCTTCAGCACTAACTATTCTTCGTTTAATTTCTTCTTACTAACATTTCTTTTGTCAGTCCTTGCAACTAGTTTGATCTAGTACATCAATGTGCCAAAAACACTTTTCATCCTACATTCATTGGTTACCACATTTGCATATTATAATTGTTCATTACACAATACATTACAACAACATAAATACATTTCCATACAATCATTCCTTATTACATTACATATAAAAGCAAAAAACAAAAACAAGGGCATTTTTTTTTCATTGCATCATACACAACATACAAGACATTCATTCATATTCATATGTAAATAAACAACATGCATATCATAAACAAAGTTGCATATCATATCATATCTATATCAAAAGTGTCAGAGTACAGAATCCTCTTGTCCCTTGTCTTCCCGATCCAATTACTCCTTTGCTGCTTTGTGTCCTCTGAGTGTGTGATTTGCTCTTTTTTCTGGACTGTGATCGATAGGATGGTTTTCTCTGCTTTGGTGGAAATGTACTCGCATATAATGATCTCCAATAGTTCACTTTCTCTGTTAACTAAAATATCAGGCAACCTAAATCCCAAACATTGACATCTCTGATGGAGCTAATGAACTCCCACATGGCCACCTCTTCTCTCTAAGCCTAGGATATCATAGTGTCATGAGAATCTATTAGACTAACTATCTCTACTATATATCTATCCCTCTTAGCTATGTATTTATCTTTGTTTGTTGCTCATTTCTCTCGCTCGGTCCTGAACTTCTTTCTCTATCTATAGGTTAGATATCTGTTGTTGCAAGTCTACAATCAACTCTTGTTGACTCATTACTATGGCAAGGTATATCCCTAGCTCCTTGATCTGATCTATGTCATCCCCGATCGGTACATCCTATAGTGACGCGCCCTCTTGCTGATCAATCTATATATGCATGGGACTCATGACTCCCTCATCTTAATTGTCTCCCTCATCCTCTCTGTCATCATCCTCATCATCCTCATCCTCCTCATTCTCCTCTCCATCCTCATCCTCCTCCTCTTCCTCATCCTCATCCTCCTCTCATTCCTCATCCCTCGTCCTTGTCATCCTTATCTATCACCTCCTCCCTTAGGAACTCTCGTTGTCACCTAGGTAAAGGAACCTTTAGATCTATCAAAGGTATCGACCGATGTTGTGCAAACCATCTATCATACTCTATTATCATGCTTGCATCTACAATGTCTGAGTCCCATGCCCACTGTCTGGGCTGTAACTATGCAAATTATACATAAGCTATGTGAGGTTGTACTAGTCTCCGTCATCGTCTAACCTCTCTACTAGATCAAGAAAAATATGTTGTCCGTGTGGGCACATCTTGTTGCTCTTGAAACTGTTGTTTTACCCTCTTTGGTAACTATAGCTCTATCACTCTCTAGCAGTTCATTGATTTCCATATCAAATATCTCTCCCGACGATTAAAGGGTAGATGCTCTCTGTCCTCTAGCTATCCAGGGCAATCTCTATATGGTCTCCTTATGAAATATTTGAGTCTATCTAGCTCACATCGCTAGTACAATGTGTATCCATACAGACCCTGTCACTGATCCTTTGTAACAATATACATACTGTCTATTCAAGATGGCCCGTTTATCTTGAATCGAACTAAACATTACAATATGCTCAAAAGTCTCTACCTAGAGCAATGTCAATCCATAATTGAGTAACTACACACCTTGATATGTGATCTAGTGTAGTTGAAAGGATAGCATCCCAAGCATTCTTGGTACCCATGCAAATTCTATTCTCTTTGTGCACATGTGCTCCAAAGATCTCCCCATCCAATAGGAAATCCATGTCCTCGTCTATCTAGCGCTACTAGCCCTACTATAACCACTGCAATCACGACATATAATCTGTTGTACTTTGTTGGTTGTTATCACTAAGGTCTGAACCCCAGCTAAGCCTAGAATCAACTAACCTGTGATGCAAGGGACTACCTCTAGGTTGTGGGTACCCTATGATGGAAGTAGACCTCCAGAGAGAGCTAGTTCCCTTTGAAATTTCCTACAACTATTGATTTTGCTTGAGAAAAGGGGAAAAGATACCTTGAAGATGAAAAATCTATACTAGCTTGAGGTGATGCACCAAAATATTTTTGTTTTTTGATGTTTTGGATTGACTGATTACAACAAGATCAACTTAGAAAATAACTATTGTTCACAACTCATTCATACTTAAACAGAACATAAGCATTTCATATGAAGAATACCTCATTTCAGTTGCATATAGATGATGAATTTCATACAATATTGCCTACTGAAACTAAATTTCTACATGACATATAACCTGATCATTACTTTAAATTTATTGCCCAAATCATTGCAAAGATGAAATTAAACTAAAGGATTATGACCATCACAAAAGATTTCATCAATACCATACAAAAACAATGAAATTAACAAGATGAATCAGAAGGAACAACTACTTTCTCGTTAATCTTGAAGAAGAGTTATATTATAAAGCATGGAACAAACTTCAAAACTCAATATATTTGAGTTACAAGACAAATTCTTTGTTGTATATACATAGAAAAGAGAAAGCAATAACAACTATACAAATGAATTGAAGTTGCCTTTTATTGGAGCTGTTCTTACAATTTGAATTTTGAAAACTTTGGTTGTCTTTGACTTGTTTGCTGATTGCAAAATCAGGTGCTAACTAATTGAAAATTTGAAATTAGACCCTTATTGGGTGAGCTCGTTCGAAAATCCCTCAAAAGTAGGGCTAGAACTGAGGTTCAGAAGCTACCAACTGTTTCTAAAATCCCCTTGGGATGATGACTAACCCTTGGGGACCTTCAAATAAGGTATTAGACTGTTGATTTTATCTCAAAATCCCCCTCAAATCATGTGATGCTATGACTAATAGTGTTGATATGAGGACTGGTCTTTATTATACAATAGCCGCTTTTTTAGACCCTGTGTTGATTGTTGTAGCTTTATATGGTCATTTTTTGCTCTTTGACATGTTGCAAATCTCTCACTACTCATAATCCTATATTGTTTCTTTGACTGTGATACACCTTTGGTTGAATCACATTTGAGATTGCATATGTCACTGCTACAATCATTTTGAGGCTTAGACCTTGTTGATCTTAATAGAGGACTACCTTTGTATCTCTTTTCTTTTGTTATTCACATCATTATCATATGGTATAATGTGGTATCATTGTTAAATTTTTTTGAGTGTTTTCTAGACTTCAATGTACTATATGCCTTTGTGTCAGATCCATGCGTTTACCTTTGTGCACTAAGTCTTGTCTTTCATTTAATGGCATTGGAAACTCTTTTTAAGGTATTACTAGTGTGGTACTTTTTATTTTGTCTGATGTTGTTGACTATCCTAAAGGCCTAAAGATGTTATTCTGAAGAAATCTTCTCCATTGTAAAGAGATCCTCTACTCATAAAAGGCTTGTCTACTAGTATCTCAAATATTTATCATTATGGCTACTCTACTCCTAAGGCTAGAAGCATGCTTTCTCATAATGACTATCTTAAATAATATCCTTAGGTCACTATCATTTGTTGTGACTGCCTCTGTAAGGATTATACTCTTTTCTCTATGATGCTATGTTGATCTTTAGTAACCTTGTGGCCTTATGACTACATCTTGGGATTGTTGTCTTCCTTGATCATGACTGCCCCTATGCTTGGTATATAACAGGGACACTAATACAAGCCCACTTCTGCCTCAGGAGATTGCTAAGTACTACCCATCTGCCTTTGGGACTGTGTATTTCTTTTATTGCTTTGGGTTGTCAATAATATCCATTGTGTTTGATTTCTTTCTTTCTTCTTTTTGTTTTCCCTTTGTGTTGCACTTTGGCTATGAAGGCTAGACATTGGAAATCAATTGCATAACTCTTCATGATTGCAAATGTATTACTGTCTATCAACTTACTTGTGGCTCCATCTTTGACAATTATTTCTTCAATATGATTGCAAAAAATATCTTTCAACTCTAATCTTATATCATTCACGAGACTCGCTGTTACCATGCCTCCTTTCATGATTCTTGGCTATTGGCATTTTCAATAGAAAGATTGTTGATATTCATTAAGGATATTGAGAAGGTTTGTTGAAGATTATTTGATATAACTGGACAAAGGATGATAACTATCTTTATAACATTATTTTGTCATTGATGTCAAGAAATTGATTTTCTGATTCAATATGATGTTGCCATATCTTAAGAAGATTGATTTGAAGAGAATTAAGTGGTCGGTAAAAGACACAGAAAGAATGTGATGAATAAGGGGAGAAATAAGTTATTCAATGGGCAACTATTACCGAGTTAGACAATGATGAGATCATGATGTTTAGATTGTTTTGATATCCTACATATGTTGTTAATTGTAAGGTTAATACTATACTATGTTACCGAGCAAAGAACCCAGTTGGTAAACCCTAAGGTTATCGATATCGGTTAATGAAGGGGGAATGTCTACCAAGTAAAGTTTAGTATTTATCGAGTTATGACAGATCGCATTGGATGAATACAAACATTTTTTAATGAAGGACAATGATGAGCTAGAGATGTATAAATGATTGGTATGCCGTGCATGAAGTTTGTTAAGGATCTATGGCAATGAAAGATCGGCAGGAAGATCTACAATACAGATTAAACTGCAATAACCTTGTGCAAGTTCCAAGAAAGGAATGCATGTCCCTAGGCAAGGTAAAACATTTTCAAATCAAAGGATACATTGAACCTAGTCAAGATTGAAGATCTGATGGCTAAGATTGATCATGGGAAATGTGATCAAGGAGATTCAGTGGTTAGCAAATTGTTTATAAATAAGAAATTATTGATGAACAATGTATGTGGGCAAGTGTAAGCACAAGGATGCTACATAGTGATTACCGAGCACAGAAGCTTGAAGAACTGTTTGAATAACAGAGTAGGGAGCCCACCAGAGGGACAAGATAAGTCCTATGATAGGATTGTTTTGAGCAAATAAGAATCTGCTTTAGCATTTTAGATGTGAAGTTGCAGATATATATTTATTACTGTTATTTTGTAAGTGACAAAAAATCTCTTAACCGAGTGGACTTAACAATCTTATTTGTAAACCCTCTAGCAAGGTGACATTCTAAATGAGTGTTTGAAATCCTTTGATAGGGTCACTTCTAACAAAGTGAAGATCCTAACAGATCTGAGGGAAATCCCTTAACTGGGTCACATCTAGCAATGTGTTTATAATCTTTAACAGGATTTGCTTTTAACCGAGCATACTCTAGAAGAGTATATTTCTTAGTGGATCCAAAATCCCACAGTGGTTTTTCCCTATTTGGTTTTCCATGTTAAATCTGGTGTTATATGTGTTATGATGATTATGTGTTTATGAGTTTGCATGTTTAGTAGTTTCTGGTTATATTGCTGAAGTATATGTTACCGAGGTTGAATCTGTTGATTTTATGGGAGATTAAGTTTGTATGATTCACCCCCCTCCCTCTCATCTTGTTAGCTATTGGCATCAGTTCTTTACATTTAGTATCAGAACTTAGACTTGGCACTAAAGCTTTCTTTTAAAAAATAAGTGGGCTATCCTAAACAGTTGGCTATCCTCAATACATAACCTTTAATCTTTGCCTTCAGTTTGACAATTACTGTACTTCTTTGATTATTCTTTCTTTTCCCTAGGTCTAAGATAATGTTTTACCTCTATTCTATGTACATTCTTTATACACCATGAGTGATTGCAACCATCGATGATCGGATCACCTTACATGTTGTATGTTGCTTCAAGCTTGAAGATGAATACAAATTCCTGTAACTAGCATTGATTGTGCTAGATCATCTTTTACTTTTCTTTTGATTCTCTGAAACTATTTTCTAAAACTTACTTTTTGATTGGTGAATCTTTGTCTTTTTCACTCCACCCATATCATGGTTCATCCATAATTTTTATTTGGGGTTGTAACTGTTCTTTTGGCTTTTGGTCTATCACAAAAGTTATCTCCATTATGTAACATCTTTGCATTTTGGTTGCTCATAGGATGAATATAAATGTGATCTACTTCATGGTTCAGGGATTGATATGAGGTAGAAACTGTAATCCCAATCTTGGTTATTGTTAAGATCAACCTTGTGAATCACATTTTGTTTGTCTAGGCTTCTATTATTGTCACTTGGCCCCTTTTACTGCCAAGACTCTACTACTACTTATAATCAAGAGAACACTTCGGGCTTTTCTCAAAAAAATATTACTGCTCTAAAAACCTTCATTTCTAATGGGTACATTTAGTTATGATTCTATTTCAAGGGCATCACAATAGATAAATCTTTATTCATGCATAGAAAGAAAAGCCTACTTCCTGCTCAAAGACTATGTGATAATAAGGCAAAAAGGAAACTTGCCTTAACAAATTGTTGCATGCTTTGCCTTTGAAGATAGAAGCCCCACTCATTAAAACTCGAAGACTATTCTCCAACTTCCTGAAAGCTAAGAGATTCTTTAAAAAACTTCTTCTCTACTGATGATAAATTGAAGATGTGCCCCTTGATATGTGCAAAAGTCTGATTTTTCAAACTTCTGTTGGAGGCATGAGAGATCTTGGGTGCATGCATTCCTTTGCAATCAATGAGAAAATCCCCAAAGAATAGGGCTTCCCAATAGAATTTTGTGAAAACCCTAAAATTCCTCATTCTAATACAAAACCTAGACTCATATCATTGTAATATAAAAATATCACCCCTACCGATTATCAGGACAAATGGCACCTTCCTCCATGTCGTCAAAGGTTGAGCTTCACCATCTTTATCCTTTTGTTCACTCAGATCATCCTTGTTAGCTTAAAGCATATGCATTACCAACCCTGCCAACATGTCACCTTTGGGGACCAGGGTGCGATGTGAAGACATCTGCACGGAGTGCTCGTGTCCCGTGAATTTGACAATCTACAGGTGGTCATTTGAGCATTACCCTTGCACCCGGAAGGAATCATAACACCTCTACATAAACCCACTAACATCCAGTTTCCTTCCAAGGTCTCTATCTTCCATTTTTGAAGGAATTTTGGAGGAGTCTCTTGGCAAGTTGATAATCTTTTGCAAGTTGGAGCTCCTGACGATATTTTGGGACATCTTCTACAACTTTTGACACCTAGAACGCCATTGTTGCAACTCTTCAAGCGACTCATGCCATCATTACCACAAGAGTTGTGAAAGGGGAGTTATCTTATTCCCTCTCTCTTTCATTTTTCATATCATTCTCTAATCTTTTACTTTATTTTCCAATTATCTTCATCTTTTTATTATTCTCATGGCTTCTTGGGTTGTCCGTGGACGTGGAAACACCAAAACAAGGGCCTGAATCAAGCAGACTTCAAAACACAACCACAACATTTTCCTTCTTGGGTGTGTGTAGGTACATTATCACGAGGAGGAAATTATCTTACGAGAGACTTTGTATTGCTGATGCTTTGAAAGAATTACTTTAATTTCTCTTACTTTGTCACTTTAATCCATATTCCGCATTATCTATTTATTTCAGTATTTTCTCGCAATTACCTAACTTTTTTCAGCTCATCTAGAGCTTTCTGTTCAGACTTTGTACTCTATCCATACAAGATGATAGTGTGTTGTGCTAGTGTCCCATCTCTACGTGCTCATCCTGAGGATAGAGGCTTAGTAGAGCCTCCCAAAGAGTCCTCTTGGCTTTCTATCACCCTAGTATAACTTTGTTATCCCCTGCCTCACCTTAGTGCCAGTTCGAGGAGGTATCAAAGGGAGAGTTTTTTCTCGAGGATTAATCATTCTTGAGATAGAATATTTCCTCTATTACATTTTGGTGAACCCCACGTGAAACCTTTTTTGCTTGCATCTAATTTATTGCATAAGCTTTTAAGTTTTCAAAAATCTAAAAAAAATAACATTCACATTTAGCTTAAATTCCTGCATTTCCTTTTAGCATTTGCATATAGTATAGCTCATTTGTGCTTAGTTTAGTTTCATCTTTCAATAAAGACTTTATCTGAAGACATAATACCTCATGTCCCTGTAGTGAAGTCTTAGCATCAGAAGACTTGTTTATGAGATTTACAAACTAGATTGCCACAAGAGCCATAGTCAGGAGGTCATTTAGACAGAGTTTTCCTCTTGACCGTTATAGTCCTCCTTTACCTAACACAATGTTTCATGATCGAGTGCCTGAACCAAATGATCTCTTCGCTTCTCATCCCCTCAAGTCCATTTTGACAGGGGGCCCCTCTCCACCTGGTTCGCAATCCAACTCTCAGAGCAATTTTCCAAGAAATTCTACTCCAACTTCCCCTGCCGCTGTTGATCATGACTTTTCTCACTATTGATTTTGAGAAAATTGACATGCTTGAGCAGAATTTGAGAGACTTTGAGGGTTTTGTAAATTGGGAGAATGTCCTCCCACAAGTTGGAAATGTCTCTAACACTTTGAGAAACATGTTGATCCCAGACAGGAGAAGCTTGGAAATGTTGAGGGCCTTATTTATGATTGTCAAAAGTCATGTGCCTTTGGCTGATGCTCCTCCCTAGGATGGGTAGTCCATTACTTGTGGACCTCTTCTTAGTGTCGGTATGCTTGGTTCAACAATGCACATGGTTGATCCTAGGCCTACTATTCCTAGTATCACTACTTCATCTACCCCCTTGGGATATACGGGTATGTCTAGTGGATCAACCTTTGCCTTCGTTGCAGCTCAGATGTCTACAGTTAGCACTAACACTATATATGTCGGTGACACTGGTCCTTTTGGAGGTTCTGGTGGAGGTGGTGGTGGATTTGGCCAACCTCAACCTCCTCCACCTACTAATCTAGTTTTGAACACCATCTTACAAAACATGGGTAAGTTATAGTTACAGTTAACCAACTTGGCCTCTGCCTTTGGTCAGTCATCCATGTTTGCATATTACAAGAAGAGCCCCTTAGATATCACCATCCTAAAAAATATCTTTCCTACTACTATTGAGCCTTTGAAGTTTGATATGTTCAATGGTGATGGGGGCTCGAATGTGCATATAGATTCCTTCACAACTATGTGTAGTGATTACCATAGTCTGGATTTTTTTTTACTCAAGTTGTTCTTGTGTTCCCTCAAGGGGACAATATTAGAATGGTATTTCTCTCTACTTGATCATTTAATTTGTACCTACAATCAACTTATGTTTCTATTCCTCAAGCAGTTTTAGACAAACATTAGTAGCAGGGTCACTATCACTGACCTTGTTCATTGTAAATAGAAGCCTAATGAAAAGGTCACGAATTTCATCTCGAGGTACCAGGAAATCTCCACTAGGATCCCCTTTTCTCTTCCAGATAGTGAATTGTAGAGAATGTTCATCGATAGTCTATAGACAACATTGAGGGAGAAACCATCCCTTAATTGATATTATAACTTAACAAACATGTGCTCTGCCCTTACAAATTGCCAACACACTTTGTCACAGTTCGGAGATGTCACTTCGAACTCTCGTGGTGGGTTCTTTGCAGGCACATCAATGGAAGGGTCTCGAAAGAATAAAGCCATCGCTAATGTTGTGGTTGTTCCTCCAATGGCTAATACACAAGTCCCAAAACAAAATAGAGTCTTCACTAAGTTAAATGACTCTTACTTGAGCATAATGCAACAATTGTTGATAGACAATCTTATCACCCTTCTGGAGATTAAACCTCTATCTGATAGTCGACCCTACCCCCGCTGGTATAATGGATCAAAGTTTTGTCATTATCATCATGTTCTTGGTCATGACATTGAGTGGTGTTATCATCTTTGTCATGTTGTGGTGGATGTGCAAAAGCACAAATCAAACATGTATGTTGATAAAACCAACTACGACTTGTAGATTTATACTGATCCTTTCCCTCTGCATTCGACAAATTTTATCTCTGCATCAGATCCATCTTCAGATGATGGTCCATATGTGAACAAGGTCACTATCACCCCCATTAGCTCACCTCTGACCTAGAAGGGGAAGGTATCTTATCTGTCCTTGCAATTTACCCCTTTGGATGCCCCATATTGCGGAGAGCCTTCTCCTCTTTACGTCCTTGCCAAACTGAATAGTCAAACTGTCACGGGTGTGATGGTTGACCCATTGAGAAGAGTCGACTTTATCATAGAGGAGACTCTCTTTATGAATGGTTGGCATAGGCCAACTTGTGATGAGTATTGTGCAACCTTGCGGATGCATGACGGGCTTTCCATCCGCCCCTTGGGTAGTATCACCTTGACAGTCCTCATAGGGCCTAAGGCGGTATCCTCCGTATTTGGAATAATTACCAAGTCAAACCTCTTTTGGGCTAAGCTCGACATTCCTTGGGTGATGTGTATGGAGGCGATCCCTTTAGTTCTCCACAAATGTCTAAATTTCCCTCATGAGGGCATTGTGCATGTCATCCAGGATATTAGATACCGAACCCTAATTGCCCATGGGGATTTTTTGTTGGACCAATTTTGGCCCACTCCAGTGGGGCCCATGCTTCCCCGCAGTGATTTGATGTACCACGCTTACTATTAGTATAAGATGGGGTGGAGCCCATGCTTCCTCATGATGATTTGATGTACCGTACTTACTATCAGTATAAGATGGGGGAGTCAGCCCCTAAATTTGTGCAACCTAGTGTTTCATTGGTGCCTCCTACATCAACCCCTCCTCTATCGATTCTGGTCTTGGAGTGGGTAGTGCCTTATATCCCCTCATCATTGGGGGCTCAGGCTAAGCCTTCTCCCTTGATTAGACCTTCGCGTCCACCTAGGCCTGCACAACCTCCAACTAATTTTTGTTGTTCCTATGACTGTACCTAGCCTAGCCAAGAGAAAGGCACCCATGTTGTTGAAGTTCGCATCCCACCCTCCCTTTGAGCTCCCGATCATGGTCGGTATTCCTCAACCCTCTCCTTAAGAGAGAAGGAAGCTCTCTTCTCGTATTCCTTTGTCCTCACTTGCTCCTTTGTCACCACCTATGTTGGCACCTTTTGTCCCTTCGACTGCTTCTCTGATGAAGTGAGGTAGGGCACCCATTGTTGTGAATGCGGTGCCTCTCCAAGATGCACCTCCCATTTCATCGACTCGACATTCCCCTATCCTTGAACTGGTTTCAGAGGACTCTTCTATGGAACATGATGCTCCTAAATCCTCTCGCCCTTTGATTGGTGGTCCTCACCTCTATCAGAATCAGCATGCGTGCGAGCATAAACACTTTCGATAGGCTAGAGCTCGAGATTGTGAAGCTTCTTTATAGTCTATTGGGGCATCCTCGACACCCAACCTTGTTGTCTCAAAGCCTATCTTTGTGGCTGCTCATGTCTCTAGATATGCTTTGCTTCTAGCCATTCTAGGGCCTGCTGATGAACCTCCCCCTAAGTGGGTACAGGTTTTCATTGCTCCTTCATTAGAGCCACCTCTTATCACTTCTTTGTTGAACATACCTCCCTTGTCCTGACCTCTTGATATGTTTCATAGTTAGGTGGTGCCTAGTGCAACTTTGTTTGCCCCACTTGTTTCACCACCACTCTAGCATTCAAGTCTTTTTGGGGTCCTTTAGCCTGCTATGGTTGATAGGAGGCCTGACACTCCTGACCCGTATAAATGTAAGTTCGAGCAAGGCCCTGTTCCAGAGTTTCGACAATACAAGTCTTCGTAGGTGTTCTCCTCATCCCTTCCTTTGCCTATCTTAATACCTACCAATCGACTTGTTTCTATATGTGTGATCGAGAAGGCCTCGCCTTCTCCTGAGTTATTCACTACCCCTCTTCCAGAGGCTGACAGTCTTCTTTTCATTTCATCATCTCCGAGTGAGTCACCAGCTTCCTCCATGGGGGCCTGCATGTTTAACTCCTTAGAGGATATCCTGACTTTTTCTATGATCTTTTCACGATCGTTGACCCTCACATCCTCTGAGCTTGTGGATTTTGATGTTGATGCGGCCTTGTCCCTCACTCTTGTTGCGAGTGAGGCATATGGTGCCACTCTCATTGTTTTCCCTCTTCAAGATCTTCTGCCTTCTCCCTATGAGCTAGATTGGGAGGATGATGATCTCTTATGGGACAACCTTTAGATGTCTATATTTTTATCTTCAGCTTCTTGCATGTGCATGTGATTGTGTTCCATCATTCTTTCTTTATGTGTTTGTTCCCTCCTGCGGACCCAAGTTACTCTGTAGGTACTTGGATATGGTAGGTTGACTATCTTTATCCATTGTGCTATCCTTTAGGACCCAAGTTACTTCGTATGTGCTTGGATACAGGAGATTTTATGTCATACACATTCCTTTATTTGTCTATATATTTCTTCTATTTGTCGTATCTTTCCTTTCAACATTCGGGAATGATGAAAAGCGTTGAAGGCCTCCTCTTGCCTTCTTCCATATTGACCCAAATTTTTATGTTATCTTTGTCTTCATGTGCTCTTCTTCAGATCCAAGACCTTTGGTAGTATGATGATGCACCCATCTCACCGTGATCCTATATATCTTTTTTACACTACTATGAGTTTTGATGCCAAATTACTGGACCCCCCTGTCCTCTTGCATTTCATCCTTGATGTTGTAGACATCTATGTGCCACCTTCTCTTGGTGGCATTCCATGGAAACATCTTATATGTTGACATACCAAAACCACTCTTCTCCTTATAATAACATGCCTTCCATGCATATCATTCTAAGGGAGGGCCATCATATCTGCATTTGTCTTTTTAGCTTTTGCATCGATATCCTTTATTAGCTACTTTTTCATGTTTGCCTAGGTGGGGGCCAAACCACTCGATCTTTTTTGTTTTCTAAGATCACCTAGGTGGAGGCCAAACCACTTGATCTTTTTCTTTTCCAAGATTGCCTACATGGGGTCCAAACCATTCTTGATCTATCTCTCTTTCTTGCCTTTGTATGGGCCAATCTACTACTTACCAAATTTCTCTGCCCTATTGCATGGCTATCTAGTGTGTCACTACCCATACTTACAAATATATCTTTTATCTGCCCTATCAAATGGCTATCTAGTGTATCGCTACCCATGCTAGCAATTATCTTGCCCTATCGTATGGTTATCCATATCAACATATCACGCCCAATCATATGACTATCTAGCATAACACATATTGCTACCCCATACTGACGTACCTTATATCTCAGTGGCTGCTTATCTTGTATCTTTTCATAACCAAGGGCTTTCTGCCAAAGTAAAGTTGAATTATGTTACGCTATCTTATCCACTTCTTTATCTTATCATCCATCATGCTAGTATGCAGCTACTGTGTTTGCGATATACCAAATAGCAATATCTATTCCAAATCTCAGCATCATCTTGTTGCGGGCAACCTTGTCTGATCAATGAAAATATGCCTCCCTATCATGACTTTCTTTTTCTTTATCTTCCTCTACTTTAGCTTCGGATCTCTCAACAAAGACATGCTCACTAAAGTGGGGGAAAAATGTAATATCAAAAATATCACCCCTAGTGATTATCAAAACAAATGGTGCCTTAATCCATGTCATTGGAGGTTGGACTTCACCACCTTTGTCATTTTGTCCACTTGGATCATCCTTGTTAGCTTCAAGCGAATGCATTACCAACCATACCAACTTGTCACCTTTGGGGACTAGGGCGTGACATAGAGACGTCCACACGGCGCGCTCGCCCCCCACCAATCTGATAGTCCGTAGGTGGCTATTTGATTGTTATGCCTGCACTTAGAAGGAATCATAACGCCTCTGTATGCACCCATCGACATCTAGTTTTCTTCTAGATTTATCTTTCATTTATGGTGTTCTTGGTGAGATGAGATGAAGGAAAAATTCTTCGCAAATTATAAAGATTACTGTAGAGGAATGGATAGACGTCGTGATGATATCTTCTAAATGGCACAAAAAGAAGATGAAAGTCTGGAGGATTATCTTGAGAGGTTCCTATTCAGTGTCAAGAAGTCCGAGCACAACACCTTGAATGAAGACTCTATGAAATTAATCTTTCTAAGGAGAATAAATGAGGACTGTATTGAAGCACTTGATCTCATGGGAGGAGGAGACATTACTCAATTTTAATGGTATGATATAAAGAAGATTTTTTAGAAGTACTCCAGAGCTTCTACCAAGAAAGGTAGATACTATAGACTTGGGTCTAGATCTGCAAAAGAATCTTCAACAGTCTCTAGGATGAAGATAACTCATTTACTCAAGGATTTCAAGGAAGATATTATCAATAACATGGCAACACAATTGGACACACTTCAGGCTAATAAGAAGCCATGTTGTCAAAGTATTGCCCCCATTGTAGACAGAAGAAGAGGGATTGTAGATGAAAGAATATTTCCAGCATTGAAAGCAAGTGAAAGTATCCAAAATTCAGACCAATTGAGGATGAAGAAGGACAAGTTTTCGTTGTTGCACAAAGGAGACCATGGGAACCAAGACAAGGTATGCCTTGAAACCCTCTCTCTTTTAATCATCCTTATGCAAATCCCAATGCTAGTAGCAATTGGTAGTCCCAAAATACTGCTAATTGGTCAAATTATGGGCAAAACTATTGGGAAAACCAAAATCCTTCATGACCAAATTACCCAAATATAAACATGCAACAACCACAAGGGAATTGGCAACCCCTTCAAGGGAATTGGTAATCAACACCTCAACGGAGAGGAGAACAACAATGACAAAATCAATTTGCTGGTACCATGCAGCCACCTATTCCTCCTCCTCAACAAGCCCTATTACCTCAAGCTAGCCCAAATGTAAGTCCACCCAAACCCACTCAATTGCTGACACAACCTATACCAAATCCTAACAGTAAACCACAACAATAGGTGTTTGCTACTGACCTTGTCTAATACCCTTCTTATGTTGTGAATATCAGCAACATGCAACTCTGCTCAAGATAGGACTTGAGGGTTCCTCATTCACCAATTATTATTGAACTCTCTCTTGAACAAGAGGAATAGTTAAAAAATGATCACCCTCAAGTTGCACAGTCTACTCCTAAAGGATACACTGAGAAAGCACAAGTTCAGGTGACTTAGACCCTTCATTTCCTCATAAGTTGGCAGTCAAAGAACCGAAAGTAGAGCCAGTCTTTGACTTTTTAGACTAGCTCAAGCATGTTTGTGTTAAAATGCCCTTATTTAAAGCCATTAAAGATGTTCCCATCTATATTAAAGCAATAAGGGAAATGTGTCTCAAGAAACCAGGAAGGAAAAGAAAAGACCCAAAAACTGTCCATGTTCTAGGTCAATTGGCAGATATTATGTTGGGTAAAGTCATCACTCCTAAGTATTCTGATCCTGGTAGTCTAGTGGTAGAAATAACCATTAATGGAACTTTGGTTAAAAATGCTCTTATATATTTGGGAGTTGCTATAAATGTTATGACCAAGAGCCTGATGCAAAACTTGAATATTACAACTCCAAGGCACACACCTATTGTGTTGCAAATGGTTGACAGTTCAATAGTTTCCCCAGAGGAGTTGTTGAAGACCTTATTGTCACCTTGGACTCTTGGGAGTATCCAACAGACTTTATGATTGTATCCCCTTGTAATGGTGGGAAAATAATGAGTGATAGATCAAGAGGAAAACTAACCCTTTCCCTCAAAGAGAGATGAGAGTTTCACTATTGATTATCCTTCAAGCACTTTTCACCATTACATTAGGAAGATAAGGGGTAATTCACTAGATTCAATCTCCTCACAAAGATGATAGATTGAATTCTGAATGAATTAAGAATGTTAAGTTGATCCCCTTATTCCTTTGTTTGATTTGGAAAGAAAATTGATTGAATTATGTAGTGAAAAGTGACAAAGAATCAATTATAACTTGAGATTTGAATATGGGATGAAGTTGTGCACTTGGATTTGGCAGTAAAATGTCAAAATGAAGTTGCCCTGCAAATTTGATGAAAATTTGTCTAGACCATGGCGGGAATGTACACGGTCCTCCGAAAAATCTGTGAAATGAAAAGGGTTTTTCTGCCTCTGCAAATGAAGCCCGAATCTGAAAGTATAGCTACACACTTGCAACCTATACACAGAAAAGAGAGGGAAATGTGTTGGGATTGGGGGTTCACCTTCAGGTCAAACCCCAATTTTGGAATTAACCAAGTAATGAAAGAAAGTACTTGCAAGTAGATTTAAATGAAAGACTGAATTGTAAATCACCTCAAGGGAGGTTGTAGTAGCAATGTTGATAGAAATTCTTATATGGAATTGTATGTTGAAATCGATCTCCTCTTCAATGGTTGAATCCTTGACTTGAATGCAACACCTAGCCTTGAAGGGAGACTTGAGAATGCTCAATGTTGGAAAAGAATGCTTGAATGCTTGAATGCTCTCGAATACTTGATTTCTTGTGCATACTCCAATCTTATCTAACTCCAACTTATGAAAATGAGAGGATTAATGCCCCTTAAATATATGTTAGTGGATTTTATTTTCATCACGGGTCAACATTGGGGAGATTTTTTGCTCACTGCACAACCCACAATGCATGCTTTAGAAAGGTCCTACCCCAAAATAGGGTAGGGACAGGGGCCCCTGTCCTAGGAGGACATGGGTGCCATGCCCCTATCTAAGGGGGGAAAGGGGTGCCATGCCCCTCTCCTACCCCTGTCTCCAAGGAAGAGTGAAGACAGAGTGATGAAGAGGGCAAGGAAGAAGTTGTTTTCACAAGCCAAGCACTCTCCAAACTCTAATCAGGCTAGAGGATTCGATTTCACATGCGTAAGGACCCTAATGTAGTACTAAATTGCTAGGGTCACAATTTTATGACACTCTGGGAGGATATCCTGCTATATTGGGAAGACCTTGGCTGGCTACTGTAGATGCTTACATAGGGTGTAGGTATGGAGATATGACAATCTCCAATGGTAATAGCACTAAGAAACTTGTTCTCATGATGTTGAGGAGGTTAATTCACTATAGTCAATAATGATGATTGGAAGGAGTTCTATCTTGCAATTTCCAGATGAAGATGAGATATTATCCCAGCTTCTCTAGAACAATTTTCAAATAGATGATTATACTTCACGTCCTTTGCAAAAGTTGTTACCATCATCTTCTACTTTAGTACCACAAAATCAAGCACACCTGTTGCATGCATTACTTCCACATGAAATAAAGATCTCTGTTGTCAGTTAAGCAACCATGATAGCACTGACTGAGCAATTATAAGTCTCCCCAAGAAAATTTCTCAATGTCAACAACAAGTTGTCCACAACACAACATGAATCTTTGGCAACCCTCGTAAAAACCCACCACCATGCATTTTCTTGGGACTATCATGATATGAAGGGATTGGATCCTATGCTTTGAACACATAAAATTTACATCAACAAGGAGTGCAAACCAATCCGGAAAATAGAGAGGAGAGTAAACCCTGCAGTAAGAGAAATTGTCAAGCAAGAACTACAAAATTGTTAGATGCATGATTTATTTATCCTATCTCTGATAGTCAGTGGGTATCTCCTTTGGTAATTGTACCAAATAAAGGAGGTAAGTGGAGAGTGTGTTTTGATTATAGAGAACTGAATGCAGCCACAAAGAAAGATCACTTTCATTACCTTTTAATGATTAGGTATTGCATAATTTAGCAGGAAATCAGTAATTCTCTTTCTTGGATGGATTTAGTGGATATAATCAAATTAATATTGCTCCCAAGGATCAAGAGAAGACTAACTTTACATGCCCTTGGGGCACATATTCTTATTCAGTCCTTCCTTTTGGTTTATGTAATGCCCCTTCAACATTTCAAAGGGCGGTTATTAGCATATTTTCTGACATCTCTCTCAACAGAATGGAAATCTACATGGATGATTTCACAACCTATGGAGACACATTTGATGATTCCTTATCTAATCTGGAAAATTTTTTGAAAAGGTGTGAAGATCATCATTTATCCCTAAATAGTGCAAAGTGCTTTATGACCATAACAAAAGGCATAGTACTATGTCACTATATATCTCAATCAGGCATTGAGGTGGATCCTGCCAAAATTGAAGTGATCAAGAATCTATCAGTGCCCTCAAAGAAGATAGATGTAAAGAGCTTCCTTGGAAATGCAAGTTATTACAGGAGATTCATCCAAGACTTTAGCAAAATGGCAGGACCATTGTATGGTCTCTTAACAAAGGATGTTGAATTCAATTGGACTGGCTCTTGTGATCATGAGTTTTCCACTCTAAATGATGCTCTAACTAAAACACCTATTCTTAGAGGGCCTAACTATGAGCTTCCATTTCATGTTCATACAGATGCCTCTGATTATGCAGTTGGAGTTGTCTTGGGGCCAAAAGAAGGAGCCAGTGAACATGCTATCTATTTCATTAGTAAGAACCTACAAGGAGCTAAACTGAACTACACAGTGATAGAAAAGGAAATGCTAGCAGTAGTTTATGTTTTGAACAAATTCAGGCATTATATCATTGGGTATCCAATGTTTGTCCATACTAATCATGCAGCTATCAAGTACCTAATGAATAGACCTTTGGTAGTAGGCAGGTTGGCTAGGTGGTTGTTGTTACTCCAAGACTTTGATAGTACAATAGTAGACAAACTAGGGAAAGCCAATGTAGTAGCATATTTTCTCTCATGACTTACAACATTTGGCCCTGATATTGTCATTGATGATTCATTCCTAAATGAGAACCTTTTTCCTATCAGTACCTATACACCATGGTATGTTGACGTAGCAAATTATTTGACTTCAAGAAAGGTTCCTCCCTATTTATCCCCTAAAGAGAAGAGGCTATTGGTTCAAAAGGGTTTTCCATATTCTTGGATCGCAAGTTGTTTATACTATACTGGACCAGATCATGTTATGCATAGATGTGTTAGAGAAGATGAGACTTATGATATTCTACATGCTTTCCATGATGAGCCATATGGAGGCCATTTTGCTGTCAAAAGAATTTCCATGAAGATTCTTAACACTCGTTATTAATGGCCAAGCCTTCACAAGGATGCCATTAAGTATACCAGAAAGTGTGGTCGCTACCAAAGGATGGGACAACCAACTAAATCTGATGAGATACCCCTACAAACATAGGTAGTTGTTACACCATTTGATAAATGGGGAATGGACTTCATTGGTCATATTGATCCTCCTTCTAATGGTAAGTCTTATATACTTGTTTTTGTTGGCATTATGTGAACCGGTATGAGGACATAATGATATTGTATGTTGTCATTGATGTCAATATGTGATATGAAGAGAGAACTGACATATGTGAGAACCAGTATATATGCCAAAGTAAAGTGGTATATTTGTTCAAGGTGAACCAACATGTCAAGGTGAACTGACATGTAGTCATGGGAACCAGCACATGGAAGCATTGTATGACTACCGGTTGGTAGGTAGTTTCCACTTCAGGATCTCCAGTTGGAGTATCTTAAGCCTGTGTGACTCAATCGGTGATCTTTATGTGATGAAGTTAGCATGATAACGAAGAACAAATAGTGTTTCCACGTAAGCCTTGTGCGTGTGAAGGATCTTGCATAAAGAAGAGTGTTCCTATCTACCTCGGGAATGTGTGAAGTCTGTAAATGGTGATAACATGTGATGGGTTATCAGCTGCCATGAAATTGGTGGAAAATGAACGATGAAGAATGTCTTAAGATTGGATCAAGACTGTTGCATTCAATACAGTATGATCAACAGTCAGGATTGAACCGTTTTAATTCCTTAACCTAATAGGTCTAGGGTTTAGGGTTTATGCTACCAACCTGTCTGTTGTCCTATAAGGTCGATGTTGTGATTCTTTCAAAGTTGTTGGCAAAAGTTGTGTGTGTGTATCTAAGAGAAGAGATACGTGATTCTTGCTAGACCAGAGGAGAGAAGTCATATCTGTAGAGTGTAAGTGCAGAAGGTGAAGAGGAGCTTAAGCGGATCTGCATTGGCATTGAGTGCTATTATCAGGTCATTGATATACCTGTTGATCTTTAACTACATCAACAGTTGTGAAATCTCCTAACAGGGTAGCCTTAACTAGCTTGTTGAAAATCCTCTAACAAGGTAACTCGAAGCTACTAAGTCATTGATATCCTTTAGCTATTGAGTTCTTGAAATCCTCTAACAAGGTACCCTTAATAGGGTTTAACCCTTAACTGGGTATTGTAGCCATCCCTTAACCGAGTGATCCCTAACAGGATCAGTTCCTAACAAAACCTATTGTATCTATCTTTAACTGGACAAGGCTCCTAACAGAGCGGACTTCCAAAGAGTTCAAAAACAAGCTTGTGGGTATTCATCCCCATCGTGGTTTTTCCCAGTTGGGTTTCCACGTGAAAAATATGTGTGTCATGTGTGATGTTTTCTTCATGTGATGTTATGATTGTTTTCTGATTAAGTGGTGATGCATGTTGATCTTGTTGTAATATGTACATCTTTGATGGTAGATTGCCTGTTCATGCATTAGAGTGAAATGGTAATGAAGAGTTAGATTATATGAGAAGATAAGTGTCAACCGGTCTTTGCTTGTCTTAGTTACACTGGGTTTTGCCAGTTGAACTCTGTTGAAGGACCGATGCTGATGTTTGTCTGTCAGTGCATAAGTGTTAGTTGACAAACCAGTTTAAGGTTGGATTTTTACCTGTACTGATTCAACCCCCCCTCTTAGTACCAGTTTGGTACTATTCATTCATCATTAAGTTATCAATTGGTATCAGAGCATCCTCCAGGTCCTCTGTGTTGTAAGCTTAACCACTTGAGGGAAAGATCCTATTGTAATGATGAAGAGGGAAGGTCCAAAGTTTAACAAAGAAAATTTTAGTATATGGAAAGACAGAATGAAGATATACATCAGAAGCATGGGTGCTCAACACTAGAGCTATGTTGAGAATCCCTATGTTACCCCTACTGGTACTCTCACCGATGATCAAAAGAGAGAGATATAGGAGAATGGGCAAGTCATGGAAGCCCTAATCAGTAGTCTATCTGATATTGAGTTCATTGATGTCCAAGATAAGTTAAATCCCAAAGAGGTATGGGATGCTCTTGAAAATATCTATGGAGGTGATGAGAATGTAAAACAAGCTAAGGAAGAAAGCCTTAGAGGAAAGTTTAAAGACATGTGAATGGTTGAAGGTCAGACCATTCAACAGTATGGTATTAGAATCAAAACTATTGTCAAAGATATCAAGAGTGCAGGTGGTAAAATGGAAGATTCCACTATGGTAAGCAAAGTCCTGAGATCCCTATTGCTGATCTATGCAATAAGGGTTTCTGCTATTCAGGAGCTGAGATCAATAGACAAGACTAAGGTATCCTTGGACTCCATCATAGCAAAGTTGACAGCCTATGAGCTAAATAGTTTTGATGGCAGTGTTCAAAAGACTGAATCAGCTTTTAGAGCTTCTACTATACCATCCAGGAAAGGAAAGAAGCAAGCACTAGTGGTGAACCAAGATAGAGCAGAGTAATGGATGATGAGGAGTTTCTGATGTAATTTGAAGCTCTTCTTGCCAGGAAATTTCCAAAAGGAACTGGTAAATACAGAGGTAAGCTCCCTTTGAAATGTTTTTTGTGTAACTGGATAGGACATATTGCTATGAACTGTCCTAATAGTGACAACAAGGATAAACTAGAAAGATTCAGGAAATTCAAAGGAGGAAACCAAAGAAACTGTTTTGTTGCAGTTGATGAAGGTGTCATAGATGAGGAATCAGAAGATGAAGAGAATGAAGACATTGTGTTTGTTGTTGTAAAGGAAGATGTGTCAGACAAGAAGGCTCTTGTCTCCTGCTTTGATAATTCCAATGAGTGGATTATTGACAGTGGTTGCTCACACCATATGACTGGTGACTGGAGAAAGTTTCTATCCTTGGAAGAGTATGATGGTGGTGTGGTTCGTTTTGGCAATGATGCACCATGTATGGTTAAAGGAAAAGGGTCCATCTCTCTGAATGGAAAGAGTAGTGCTGACAATGTGTATTGGGTTGATGGTCTCAGACACAACCTTCTGAGTGTTGCCCAGCTGAATGATAGTGGCCTCACTCTGGAATTCAAGAATGGAATCTACAGAATCAAAGGAAAAGATGGTGAATTGGTGGCCATCGGCATGCAGACCAAAGGTAACCTATTTCATCTGAATGCAAATATAAGTACATGTCTTATGGCTAAGTTTGATGATAGCTGGATATGGCATAGGAGACTCTGCCATGTAAACTTTGATAACATTGTGAAGGCTAGTAAGATCAAGGCAGTTAGAGGATTGTCGGTGCTAAGCATAATGGATAATACCTTGTGCAGAGAGTGTCAATTGGGAAAATGTCTTCCTCAACCTTTAAAGGTAAATCTTTCACTGCTGACAACTTGCTTGATCTTGTGCATACTGATTTGTGTGGTCCTATGAAAACTAGAAGTGTGCAGGGTGATAGGTACTTCATGATTCTCATTGATGACTACTCAAGAATGATGTGGGTCACATTCTTGAAAGACAAGTCTGAAGCCTTTGTGAAGTTCAAAGCCTTTAGAGCATTAGTGGAGAAGGAAAGTGGTAAAAGGATCAAGTGTCTCAGAACTGATCAAGGAGGGGAATTCACTTCCGGTGAATTCAACAAGTATTGTGAAGAATTTGGCATTAAGAGGCAACTGTCTTCCCCCTGGACTCCATAGTAGAATGGCCTAGCAGAGAGGAATAACCAGACTATGGTTGAAGTAGCTAGAACCATGTTGATTCAAGGAAAAGTAGCTCACACCCTTTGGAGAGAAGCGGTAAGCACTGCAGTCTACACAATGAACCGAGTACTCATCAAGAAAGGTAAGGATAAAAATCCTTATGAGTATTGGACTGGTAAGACACCTGTGGTTAGCTACTTTAGGGTATTTGGTAGAAAATGTTACATCAAGAGGAGTGAACATCAGGGCAAGTTTGAAGCTAAATGTGATGAGGGAATATTCCTAGGATATTCCACCAAGAGTAAAGCTCTTAAGTGTTTCAACAATAGGACTCAGAGAATTATGGAAAGTATCAATGTGAGAGTTGATGAAACCTCTGAGAAACCGGAAGAAATAGGCAATGAGCAAGCTATAAATGAACCGGTTGCAACCTTCTAGGAACCGGTTGTCAGTCAACCAAGTACCAGTAATAGTGTTCCTGAACCGGTGAATGTTGATACTGATGAAGATGAGGATGAAGAGGAAAAGCAAGAAGAACCAGTCAAGACTATTCCTCGGTATGTCAAGCTGAATCATGATCCTAAGAAGATCATAGGAGATAAGGATGCAGGAATCCTTACAAGAAGAAAGATCAGAGAAAACTCATGTTTGATCTCTGAATTTGAGCCTAAGTCATTCTAAGAGGCTCATAAAGATGAAGACTGGATCAAGGCAATGGAATAGCAACTTGACCAGATAGAGAAAAATGGTTCATGGTCCTTGGTACCCAGACCAGAACATAAAAATGTCATTGGCACCAAATGGGTGTTCAGAAACAAGCTGAATGAGGATGGCACAGTGATCAAGAACAAAGCCAGATTGGTGTGCAAAGGATATGCTCAAGAAGAAGGAGAAGACTATGGAGAAACCTTTGCTCCTGTAGCCAAATTGGAAGGAGTTTGTATGCTTCTTGCATATGTATCTTTTAAAGGATTCAAGGTATATCAAATGGATGTAAAATCTACATTCCTAAATGGTGTACTTGAAGAGGAGGTGTATATAGAGCAACCGGATGGGTTTTCCCTATCTGAAGACAATGATACGGTGTGCAGACTACATAAAGCCTTATATGGTCTAAAGTAGGCACCTAGAGCATGGTATGAACATCTATATTCCCATCTTGTGAAGATTGGATTTGAGAGAACAAGTGAAGATAGCAATATCTACTTGAAATCTGAAGGAGATCAGATCTTGATCTGTGAAGTTTTTGTTGATGACATTATCTTTGGTGGAGATGACAAGATGAGTCATGAGTTTGCTGATGAGATGAAGGAAGAGTTTGAGATGTCACTTATAGGGGAGATTAAGTTCTTCATTGGACTACAGATCTAGTAGATGAAAGATGGAATCTTTATCACTCAGTCCAAATATGTCAAAGAGGTGTTGAAGACCTTTGGCATGGAAGATAGCAAACCGGTTGGTATACCGATGGTGACCGGTTGCAAATTATCAAAAGAGGATGATTCCGCATTGGTTGATGAGAAGGAATACTGATCAATGATTGGTAAGTTGCATTATGTAGTGTATTGCAGACCAGATATTGCACATGCAGTTGGCATTATTGCAAGGTTCCAGAAAAATCCAAGAGAATCCCACTTGGTTGCAGTCAAGCGAATTCTTAGGTATCTGAAGGGAACAGTTGACTATGGATTATGGTACCCATATAGAAATGATTTCAACCTGAAAGTATTCACAAATGCTTATTGGGCAGGTAATGTGGATGATTGAAAAAGCACAACCGGTGGTGCATTCTTTCTCAGTGGTAGACTGCTCTCATGGATGAGTAAGAAGCAGAGTTGTATCTCTTAGTCTACAGCAGAAGTGGAGTATGTTGCAGCTTTCATGAACTGGACTCAGACAATCTAGATGAAGCATGTATTAGATGGCTTCAAAATCCCTATATCTGAACTGATAAGTATATTCTATGATAACACAAGTGCTATCAATATTTCAAAGAATCCGGTTTTACATTCTAGAACCAAGCATTTTGAGCTTAAGTATCATTTCTTTAGGGAAAAGGTTCAAAATAAAGAGATTGCACTGGAACATGTTTCCAATAAGGAGCAGTTAGCAGACATATTCACCAAGCCTCTCCCAAAGACTACATTTGTGTATTTAAGAGGTGAATTGGGGGTACTGCCCCTTCATGAGGTAAATTAAAAGTATTTGTTCCACATCAGTCAGGTATTGCATAGTCAAAATTTTTTTGATTGATGTGTTGAAGGATGCTACTCCTCAAGAGGAGTAGCATAATGGAATAGGGAAGTTTGTGCCTCCACTTTGGCATTGTTGTCAAAGGGGGAGAAGAAGTGTAGCAGAGAAGATATCTGCAGAAATTGGGGAGAAGATGAGTTTGCAGAAAGATATCTTTGTATATTGCCATCAATGCCAAAGGGGGAGATTGTTGGCATTATGTGAACTGGTATGAGGACATAATGATATTGCATGTTGTCATTGATGTCAATATGTGATATGAAGAGAGAACTGACATATGTGAGAACCGATATATATGCCAAAGTAAAGCGGTATATTTGTTCAAGGTGAATCGGCATGTAGTCATGGGAACCGGCACATGGAAGCATTGTATGACTACCGGTTGGTAGGTAGTTTCCACTTCAGGATTTCCGGTTGGAGTATCTTAAGCCTATGTGACTCAAGCAGTGATCTTTATGTGATGAAGTTAGCATGATAACGAAGAACAGATAGTGTTGCCACGTAAGCCTTGTGCACGTGAAGGATCTTGCATAAAGAGTGTTCCTATCTACCTTAGGAATGTGCGAAGTCTATAAATGGTGATAACGTGTGATGGGTTATCAGCCACCATGAAATTGGTGGGAAAAACAAACGATGGAGAATGTCTTGAGATTGGATCAAGACTGTTGCATTCAATACAGGATGATCAACGGTTAGGATTGAACCATTTTAATTCCTTAACCTAACAAGTCTAGGGTTTAGGGTTTATGCTACCGACTTGTCTGTTGTCCTATAAGGTCGATGTTGTGATTCTTTCAGAGTTGTTGGCAAAATTTGTGTGTGTGTGTATCTAAGAGAAGAGATACGTGATTCTTGCCAGACCAGAGGAGAGAAGTCATATCTGCAGAGTGTAAGTGCAGAAGGTGAAGAGGAGCTTAAGCGAATCTGTATTGGCATTGAGTGCTATTATCAGGTCATTGATATACCTGTTGATCTTTAACTACTTCAACAGTTGTGAAATCCCCTAACAGGGTAGCCTTAGCTGACTTGTTGAAAATCCTCTAACAAGGTAACTCAAAGCTACTAAGTCATTGATATCCTTTAGCTAAATCCTCTAACAAGGTACCCTTAACCCTTAACTGAGTATTGTAGTCATCCCTTAACTAGGTGATCCCTAATAGGATTGGTTCCTAACAAAACCTATTTTATCTGTCTTTAACCAGACAAGGCTCCTAACAGAGTGGACTTCCAAAGAGTTCAAAAACAAGCTTGTGGGTATTCATCCCCACCGTGGTTTTTCCTAGTTGGGTTTCCACGTGAAAAATATGTGTGTCATGTGTGATGTTTTCTTCATGTGATGTTATGATTGTTTTTTGATTAAGTGGTGATGCATGTTGATCTTGTTGTAATATGTACATCTTTGATGGTAGATTGCATGTTCATGCATTAGAGTGAAATGGGAATGAAGAGTTAGGTTATATGAGAAGATAAGTGTCAACCGGTCTTTGCTTGTCTTAGTTACACTGGGTTTTGCCGGTTGAACTCTGTTGAAGGACCGGTGCTGCTATTTGTCTGTCAGTGCATAAGTGTTAGTTGACAAACTAGTTTAAGGTTGAGTTTTTTACCTGTACTGATTCACCCCCCCCCCCTCTTAGTACCGGTTTGGTACTATTCGTTCATCATTAAGTTATTAGTTTTCACTAATTATATCACTAAATGGGTGGAGGTTAGAGCTATGACACATGCTAGGGATAACAAAGTTGTATAGTTTCAGTATGAAGAAAGTTTTACTAGATATGGAGTCCCTAGGGAGTTGGTCACTATTCAAAGGCCACCGTTTACCTCCACCTTAATCACAACTCTCATGAATGACTATAGCATTCACCATAAAAAGTCTAGTCCCTATCATCCCTAAGCTAATGGCCAGGCAGAGGTCACCAATAGGGAAATTGAAGCCATTCTTACAAAAACTATGAGTCTCCACGAGAAGGATTGGGCCTCTATATTACCAGAGGTAGTATGGGCTTCCCGAATTTCATGGAAAACAACTATTGGCTTCACCCCATTTGATTTTCTCTATGGCAAAGCAACTATCCTTCCAACTGAATTTGAATACAAAACTCTAATGACAACACTAGACCTGGATATGAAAATTTCTAAAGCATAGTCATTAATGATGATTGGAAGGAGTTTTATCTTGCAATTGCAAGATGAGGATGAGATATTATCATAGCTTCTTCAGAAAAATTATGAAATAAATGATTATACTTTATGTCATTCGCAAAAGTTGTTACCACCATCTTCTACTTCAGTACCACTAAATCAAGCACACCTGTTGCATGCATTAGTTCCACATGAAATAAATATCCCTCATGTCAGTCAAGCAACCACGATAGCACTAACTGAGCAATTAGAAGTCTCTGAAGGAAAATTTCTCAATATCAATAGTAAGTTGTCCACAACACAACATGAATCTTTGGCAACACTCTGAAAAATCCGCCAGCATACATTTTCTTGGGACTATCATGATATGAAGGGATTGGATCCTATGATTTGCACACATAGAATTTACATCAACAAGGAGTGCAAACCAATCCGACTACCATAGAGGAGAGTAAACCCTACAGTAAGAAAATTTGTCAAGAAAGAACTACAAAAATCGTTAGATGCAAGATTTATTTATCCTATCTCTGATAGTCAGTGGTTATCTCCTTTTTTTCTTATAGCAAAGAAAGGAGGTAAGTGGAGAGTGTGTGTTGATTATAGAGAACTCAATGCACCCACAAAGAAAGATCACTTTCCATTACCTTTTAATGATCAGGTATTGGATAATTTAGCAAGCAAGCCATATTTCTCTTTCTTGGATGGGTTTAGTGGATATAATTTGATTAGAATTGCTCTTGAGGATAAAGAGAAGACTACCTTTACATGCCCTTGGGGCACATATTATTATTCATCCTTCCTTTTGGTTTATGTAATGCCCCTCCAACATTTTAAATGGCAGTTATTAGCATATTTCTGACATCTCTCTCAACATAATGGAAATATACATGGATGATTTCACAACCTATGGAGACACATTTGATGATGCCTTATCTAATATGGATTTGTTTTGCAAAGGTGTGAAGATCATCATTTATCCCTAAATAGTGAGAAGTGCTTCATGATGATGACATAAGGCATAGTACTAGGTCACCATATATCTTAATTAGGCATTAAGGTGGATCCTACCAAAATTGAAGTGATCAAGAATCTAGTAGTGCCCACAAAGCAAAAATATGTAAGGAGATTCTTGGGACATGCAGGTTACTACAAGAGATTCATCCAAGACTTCAACAAAATAGCAGGACCATTGTATGGTCTCTTAACAAAGGATGTTGAATTCAATTGGACAAACTCTTTTGATCATGCATTTTCTGTTGTAAAGGATGCTCTAACTAAAACACATGTTCTAAGAAGGCCTAATTGGGAGCTTCCATTTCATGTTCATACAGATGCCTTTGATTATGTAGTTGGAGTTGTCTTGGGAAAAAAAGAAGGAGACAGTGAACATGCTATCTATTTCATCAGTAAGAACCTGGAAGGAGCTAAACTGAACTACACAGTGATAGAAAAGGAAATTCTAGTAGTAGTTTATGCTTTAAACAAACTCAGGCATTATATCACTGGGTATCCAGTGTTTGTCCATACTAATCATGCAGCTATCAAGTACCTAATGAATAAAGTTTTGGTAGTAGGCAAGTTGGCTAGGTGGTTGTTGTTACTCCAAGACTTTGATATTACAATATTACAAAAACTAGGGAAAGCCAATGTAGTAGCAGAATTTCTCTCATGACTTACAACATCTGGTCTTGATACTATCATTGATGATTCATTCCCAAATGAGCAAATTTTTTCTATCACTATCTATACACCATGGTATGTTGACCTAGCAAATTATCTGGCTTCAGGCAAGGCTCCTCCCTATTTCTCCCCTAAAGAGAAGAGGCTACTGGTTGAAAAGAGTTTTCCATATTCTTGGATTGCAAGTTGTTTATATTATACTGGACCAGATCATGTTATGCATAGATGTGTTAGAGAAGATGAGACTTATGATATTCTACATTCTTGCCATGATGAGCCATGTGGAGGCCATTTCGCTGCCAAAAGAACTATCATGAATATTCTTAACACTGGTTATTATTGGCCAAGCCTTCACAAGGATTCCATTAAGTATACTAGAAAGTGTGATCACTACCAAAGGATAGGACGACCAACTAAATTTGATGAGATGCCCCTACAAACACAAGTAGTTGTTACACCATTTGATAAATGGGGAATGGACTTCTTTGGTCCCATTGATCCTCTTTCTAATGGTAATTCTTATATACTTGTTTGCACTGATTATGTTACTAAATGGGTGGAGGTTAGAGCTATGACACATGCTAGGGTAAACAAAGTTGCAGAGTTTCTGTATGAAGAAATTTTTACTAGATATGGAGTCTCTAGGGAGTTGGTCATTGATCAAGGGCCACAGTTTACCTCCACCTTAATCACTGCTCTCATGAATGATTATAGAATTTACAATAAAAAGTTTGGTCCCTATCTTCCCTAGGTTAATGTCTAGGAAGAGGTCACCAATAGGGAAATTGAAGCCATTCTTACAAAAACTGTGAGTCTGCACAAGAAGGATTGGGCCTCTAGATTACCAAAGGCATTATGGGTTTATTGAATTTCATGGACAACACTAGACCTGGATATGGATATTTCTAAAGCACAACAGGACCGCATCATGCAAATTAATGCTTTAGATGAATACATGAAGCAGACACTTTAGCGTACAAAGCTCATACATCACCAACAAGTTCAATGGCATGACAAACATATTAAAAGAAATGAATTTCCCCCTAGAGATTGGGCATTGTTTTATGACTCCAACTATCAAGAAAACCAGGGCAAGCTATAAACACATTGGATGGGACCATATGAAGTGGCTGAAGTCTTTGACAATGGGGTTGTTTGTCTCACCATAATAGATACAGTCCATTTCAAGTAGTTGGTGAATGACCACAAACTTCACCTTTATCATAGGCCCATTTCAAAGCAGAAGTTCCTACAACAATTTATGGATAATGCAAATTTCAAATTTGTTGTAGGATAAAATGGTGGGCTTCCAAGTTCACCACATGCTTACTAAGTAATTTTCCACCTTCTCAAAACGTTACCATATCCACATGGCAACCTTTTCTTCTTATCTTCCGTCATCATTCCAACTCATCTCTCTAACGCCATTCATATGTACTCATTTTCCTTTCATTTTTTAACTTTGTTGTTTTGCACATATATCGACCATCACATCAATAGCGATAATTATTATTTCTTATGGATCGCACTTCAGGTATGCCTTAACACATATTGTACTTATTATTCTTAATTGCCTCTTATTTCAGTAATTTCATATCATTGTATATTATCATATCATTTCCCAACCTATTTCTATTCCTATCCCTTCCCATGTATGGACCCATGTAAAATTTTGGTTGGGGGGAGGGTAGATGATGTGTTCTTTTTTTTCACATGCAAAACTGAACTATGGAATTCTCATATTGGCCACCTTCCGAAAGCTTTATTTTTTTTAATTTTTCCTAAGTATGGAGTTATTATTTTCCTTCAAACTATCTTTCTTGTCATCTTGACTTCTTCAGTTCGTATGTGTAACAACAAAGGTGCTATAATTAGCTCTGAAATGTGTGAAGGTTATGGTTTGCAAGTTAGAAAATTTCTAGGAACATTCAAAAGGAAAACTACTTTGTGAAGAACAAGAGGGAATTGCTATGTGAAGCAAAAGTGATAAGCTCTATAGGAAATGAAAGGACCACCAACCAGACATGAACCAATAGACCACGAGCTTATTCTCTTGGATGCAAATTGTGTGCTAGTATTTTAAGCCTCTAGATGGTTGGATTATTTTTTGAAGCTCAATAGTCTTGATCATGGTGTAGCTCATGAATTTGCATCAACATTTTGAGAATGAGAAGCCATGGTAAGAGGGGTTAAGATAATAACCACAAAAGAAAAAGTTACTGAGGTAACTGGTCTTCCTACAGTTGGGGAAAAGTGTTTCTACACTTTTGATGCAAGATCAACCAGAGCTGAATTTACACATCTTAGGGATCCTCCATTAGTGATTTCTAGGCAAGGGACAAGTAGGAGATCTTTGTATCTAGACTGGGCTCCTGTACCTATATATATCATCAAATTCATTACCTGTGAATATCGACAATCTCTTCTTCATGCTATGCATTTCAAGCTTCTTTCTCACCTTTGCCATGTGAGACACATGAACATCTTGAGCGTCTTGTACCACATGCTAAGGAAGATGTCTTTTGAGACACAAAAAGGTAGGGAGAATTTTCTGTCTCATCACTGTTTAATCAAGTTATTAGTATAAAGAATTATTCGGGACATAAACCCTAGACTGTCTTGGGATAATTTCTTCAAGGGGAACACGTTTAGAATTTAGGGATTGTAGCTCAACCTTCTTCTTCTAGAAAGGGGTTGTTGAGGAAGTATGTTGTAGGGGTTTCCTCTTCAAACCTTGATAATAGAATTGAGGCAGAAACCATAGCATCCTCAACCCTTGTTTCTGATGAACAGAAAAAGAAGAAGCCTATGAAGGATAAAACACCATCAAAATATTTACCCAAAGAACAGAAAGAGATATACATAGAAGAGGTGTCTAGTGTTAAAAAGATAGTCCTTCGAAGCCTAAATCGAAGAAAGTCAAACCCTCACCTGTAGTCTTTCCTTCAACCAAAACAAGCATAAATATTGTTGAACCCTCTAATTTCCACTTGAGACGTAGCAATTGAAATCAATGTAAAACTAAAGGTAAAGCTAAGGTAGACCCTCAACAGGTGATTATTGAAAGTGATACTGAGTTGGATATTAGTTCTGTAGGGGAATCGGTAAAATTGATGTATGACAAATCACCTCCCAGAGCTCAAAGTCCTCCATTTCCTCCTCATAACTTTTCATCAAAGAATGTAGGCATGGAAGAGGAGGGAGGGATAAATATGATAGTTAATTTAAATGTGGCATGTCATGATCCTAATCAGCTTAAAACTAATGAGGCAGCTAGCCTGGATAAGCTTGCAGCCCTTGCAGAGCAGATGGATTATCCAAGGCAAGTTGAAGTAAGGATGAATTTTCCAATACCACCTACATTCATATGTCAAGAAGTATTATTTCAAATGTGCCAACTTATTCAGGAAGAACAAAAAACAAGGAAACAAGAAAAGAAAAAGTTGCAAAAGGAAATTGATAGGAGAGATAATCAAATTTTAAAATTGAAAACCAATATGGGGGAGGTCATGGAGTTAGTTCCCCAGATTGTGCAATGCTGACCTCCTCCAAGAGTGTATTATCCATACCTAAAGAAATTATATCTTTCCTATCAGCTATCAAGAGAATTTTCTAGTTTGCATTCTTCATTTTTAACCCCAAAGGAATTCATGTGTACCTATGAAACATCCAGTGCTGCTGATAGAAATCTACTTTGTGAATTATATTTACATAATTATGTAGTGCCAGTGGATACTCATTGGAATCCACTATTGTAAATTGGTGACATCTAACTAAGAGCATTCATGACCTTCATACAAAATTAGAATAATTGGGGACAATAGTCCAGAAAATATAGAGATTTAAAGTTAACTTCTCCATTAGAACTTAGAGCTGAAACATCTTTCTCAGATATTGTATTGTGTGAATGGAACCAGATTTTGAGTAGTAACTAGAATAAGGATCTTGTCTTGACAAGAAGGAAGTAGGTATATAAGGAGTATGAAAAGATGGCTAAAACCTCAGCCTATTTAGTGTTTGGTTACTTTGCACGGCATGGAATGATTTGACAGATGAGTTGAAACAATGAGAGTTGCACTCTTTACAAAACTATCATGCCATGTTGAGGAGGGCAACCAGGTATCTGTAGATGGGAAGATCATTACAGGAGAGGTAGATTCCTTTCACATTCCATCCTCCACTCTTACTATACCATGTTCAAGATTAAAAGAACTTGCAGACTATGGATAAGGAAGCCAAGGATGCTCAATGGAAGGAGATAGATGAAAATCAAGGTTTATATTGGGATCCATATGTTCAGGCCATAGGGGAAACTGAAGTGACATATTTTAGGGTGGAAACATTAGAGGAACATCAAAATGGTTGAGGACAAGCATTAGTTAGGTTGGGGGGAAATGATAGGTAGTCTTTTTGGTTGTTTTATATGGACTTATGGTATGTTAGAACTATCATTTAATAGTTTAGACATTTGAATTAAGATGGATATAAGTCTTTTTGCAGCTTGAACCTATAAAATTTGCCATCTATTAAAACAACCATAGTGATATGATAAATCTATTTTATTGATATGGGAATGCTTGATGAGATGTTAGTCAAAAGTAATATTATGCGAGTATGTGTTTTGTGCATTAACTTTTGTGTGTACAAATTGAAGAGAGACTAAGCCAATGAAGAGACATCGGTTGTTGTTTTAAGTGAATTGCAATCCTACTCAAATAAGGACTGTTGAACCAGTCAATTTGGTAGTTGACAACCCTAGCAGATCTCCCAGTTGCAATTGATCACTTGTTGTTTTAGAATGTGTGTCAGTTTGTTGAGAAGATCTAGAGGGTGTTATGGCCTATATTCATGAAATGGACTAAGTACTGGATGATTCACCCTTATATGCTTTTACTTTTAGTAAAAACCATCCTCCTAGTCTATTGGGAGTGGATTGGCTGCGTAGTTAGTTAGTTGTTGAATTTCCTATAAATCCATCAGTTATGGATGAAGTTTGTAATGCAATTTTTATCTTTCAAATACTTAATGTACTTTGCTTTCACGATTTAATAAAGTAAGAGATTTCAGTTTTGTCATATTTTTTTATTAGAATTTCAATGTGCATGAGATGATGTTATAATCTTTAGGTCTAGTTAGAATCTTGGAGGCTCAACCAAGGGGGCCCACCTGGGGAGCATCCACACTTGTTCATTTCTATGATTTGCTAAGTAAGTTTACTGTCGAGCTTAAGTTTGTTGTTTAAGTTATTTCGGTTGATTTCCCTATAGCCACAAAAACTTCATTCTATGACTATTCCTGCAACCAAAGAAAAGTAGAGTTTTAGTTACCGGCTGAGTTAGTTTATTTCTCACATAGAATTATAAGCTTCATATTCAATAGGTCAAGTTAATGTCAATAGAAGAAATGTTAAAATCTAATGTTTTCCACTACTTTCTTGTTTATTTGTTTCAAGTTTGAATTAGTGTTCCTCATAAGTCTCTTAGTGCACATACAATGCAATCCTGTTTCAAGTATACGTTCCCAGGTTGACAATTGAATGAATTCCTTATAAATGAGTTAGTGATAGCAGAGAATTGAGACTTCTAATCAAGGAAATCAATCTTTATTACTAAGGCATTGTAAGAAACCAACACTCATCCCAAGGACAGAGGCTTAGCAGAGTCATCCAAAGAGTCCTCTTGGCTTTCTATCACCCTAGCATAACTCTGTATCCCTTGGCTCACCTTAGCACTAGTTCAAGGAGGTATCAGAGGGAGATTTTTTTCTCGAGGATTCAACATCCTTGATGTAGAAAATTTCCTTTGTTACAATCACATGGGAGAAGCTTCCAATACAAAGTCAACCTTAACTCCATGCAAGAAAATAATGCATAAAATTTTTGAATAAAAAATCCCCCCAACACTAACAAGTCCCACTTTTTAAAATTTCAATGTGGATAGACTTTGAAAGGTTTGACTCAACAAGAGGGAAAGAAGCTTTAATATTTGATATAAAATTTTGACTCCCTAAATCATTTTTAAAACTCCTTAAAAATTTGAATAAGGATAGGATTATTTTACAAAGCTATTTTTGGGCTTAAGATAAAAATAGGTAACACTATCATCGTATCTCATTGGATCTCACGCTTTACAACCTCGAAATCATATGGATCATAGTCAAACAATTGGCCCAAGGCATCTCTACCTGTCGCAGGATCATATATCACCCTCTCTCCCTATATCATAATGTTGAAGATGTGTTATACATCCTCTAGAGTTACTGCCACCTCACCTATCGGGAGATGAAATGATGAGGTCTCTGAATGCCATCACTTTGCTAGTGTAGTGATCAGCCCTATGTTTTCCCTAATCTTGGGCATGTATGTGCTGCACGCAATCCTAGTGCCTCTGTCCCTCTTAGTCATCCTCAGTTGGTATCGTAGCTCCAAATAGTTTGGTCTACTCTCTCATGTGATCACGAGGTAGTGGTGAACCCACATCCACATCGAGGCATCACCTTGTCAGTTTTTAGGGTTTTTTCCTAACATTTGCATTTCATTATTTCAAGTGCAAATTCAGTTCATTTTTATCCTATCCTATCCTATTTAGGTCCCCTCTTCCCTAGAACCCTTTATGGCTTTATCAGCAAGCCTTTAGCCCCTTCCACCTAGCTCGACAACCTAACTCTGTACAATTACGCTTGTGTCCATGACAAGGGTGCATAAGTAAGTTACTAGAGTGCAAATTGTGCACACAAGGGTGCAATTGTCAGGTTTTCCCCTCAAAAAATGTCTTACAATGTCCTACATGCATGTGCAATCAAGAAAAATTGAAACATGAGTTTTTGAGGTACTTACTGGTGCTCTTGTGCCCTCCGATCGTTTGAATGTGTATACACATTCTTCGAGGAGATTCTCCACTGGAATTTCCATCATCCTATTGTAGTCTACTTTGCTCCATAGCTCCAAATTCACCAAATTAGAGGGTAAAAAAGAGCCATTTTCACCCCTCTCACCTCCTTTTATAGCCTTTTGAGGTCTCTAGATGGACATGCATCCTCTCCAAGTTGTATTGGTTATGATCTTTTTCACCTTGCAATGCTTGCATCTTTTGCATCCAACCTTCGATTTTCCATCTGTTTGAACCAATGGCTTCCTATCATTTTTGTGTATCAATTGGCCTCTTTTCTGGATTTTTCCAGCCAATTCCTCGAGGGGGCATCCATATACCATGTCATTGTCTGGGGCATATTTCTTGATTGTTCTTTGAAATAACACTCATAATCTCATTGTCTCAAAGAGGGGAAAAATGTAGGCATCTAAAAATGGTTAACACCTACAATATCATACTCTAACATGTCTAAATGACCTTATTTTAGGGTTTTTGTATCTTATTGAAAGTTACTCTATGTCGAACACTTGATCTTTATCATTTGTCGACATCATGTCATTCCTCTGCATTTGTTTACCCTTTGATTCTAATTCTTTCACATTTTGAATTAGGTCTTGTTAATGTCAATTTCGATTCTTAATCATTGGTCGTGATCAATTTGTCATATCAATTGGACATCGTTTTAATCATAATTGATGTTAATTAGGTTTTTTTCCTAAACCTTGTTATTTGCAATATCAATGATCTCTTATCAATTATCAATCATTTTGGATCGTCTTGGTCTCGTTCAATTTTCATTATCAATCTCTTATCAATTTTGATCGATTCGTCATAGGTCTTTGTCAATCCATTTGTAATTCAACCTTCATCAAATCAACCTTTTATTAATCCTTAATTGATTTGTCATCATTCTAAATCAATCATCCATATTCGTCAATTTTGGATCAATTAGTCATTGATCCTTTATCAATTGTCTTATAGCAATGCAATCTTCTTATCATCTTTGACCAATTTGTCATTGGTTTTTGTCAATCGGTATCATATCAATATCAAATTCTTGTCATTTATCCCTTTGATCCTGATTGATGTCATTTATCTATTGCATTAATTGTGTCATGAGCTAATTGTGATCTCTTTCCTCTCTTTTCTATCTTCCAAGGTTTTAATAATTCTTTAATTAATAAATTCCTCTAACATTCCTTAGGTTAAATGAGTGTATTCATTTATCCTATGTCACAATTAAATTGAATATTGAATTGGCTAATTTTTTCCCTTTTGTGAGTTAATTAATAAATGTAAATTTATTAATTAATGCCACCTAATTTTCTACCACCTTTTTCTCCTAACATTTCCCACTAATTTCTCTACCAATTTGGACTCCACTTTTCATGCTAAATTTTGTCATAATTTGCAAGCTATTTCCTCTGTAATTTGTCATCAATAAATGAGATAATTTCATGGCTGATTTGTCATAAATGGTCTTAGAAATGTGGCATGATTTTGCATAGCAATGTCTCATATTTCTTGCATAGAAATTTTTCATAAATTAACATAGCATTTGTCATGCTTTGTCCCCCAATCATGTCAATTTCGAATTACTTGACTCCTTTAATTTGATCATTCCAATTCAATTTCTCCGTCAATTTATTTATAAATTGAGCTTATTTCTTCAATCATGAACAACCATGCTTCGAGTAACCTTACGTTGCAAATTTCACTTTGCAATCTACTTGCTTTCACTTTTTGCACTTGTAGGTGAGATCCACACATCAAATTTGAAGGAGAAAGAAGGACAATGGAGAATCATGGAGGAGACACTTTGTGATGATTTGTATTTTGTTTTAAATGCTTTGTCTTCGTGTCTTTATTGAATTAGGAGTTATTCTCATTGCATTTTAGTCTTCATGGTTGGCTAATCTAGTGCTTTGATGCTTGTACTCAATTTCCTTGTTACAAGTCTAATCGCTAATGCATATCTATAATTTATTAAACTTATTTACCTAAATAAAAGAGTTTCAATTTTACAGCAAAAGTAAAATGAAAAATAGAATAACTTAAACCACGTGAACTCTTTCCATGCATTCACATTGAACCTATGTCAAAATTCTCATTGGAGCTAAAAGTCAACACTCCCTCTTAGTGCAAAAGGAATTCTACACCAATCCACTACCCACTAATCTACTACTTTTTAATAACTGGAAGGCTTTATGATGCTACTCATCAATACTATATAGTTAGTAAACTTCCTTAGGAGAAAACTCTCATTGAATGTGCTTGTAGGAACCTCAACATTCTCCTAGGCATGCCTAATGTATGTTTGAACCATTGAGGTCTAGAATTAGAAGGGGCTAAAATCTCTCCCTCCTCACTTGAAGGTTGTTGTCCTAAAATGGAAGCCACTAGTGTCTTTGGAGACCCAAATTTAACCTTCAAAGATTTTTGCTTGTCGTCCTATGTCATTGGGAAGATCTCATGAGTCTTCTTCGATGCATTAAATTTTCCTCAAACTTTACATCCACACTTACTATAATTTCCTTTAGAATAAAGACCTTATAGGCATTTGAAGTCTCACTATGACACACAAATAAACCCTTCTTGTTGGAAACCTCCAACTTGGTCCTCTTCTTTACATGTATATTGGGTATAAAGTGGAGAACCAAAGATGCTAGCTTCACACCATTAAATGCCTCTTCTAGTGTCTTTTCGTCTTGAATCCTATGTGGACATCTATTCTAGATATACATTGTTTGAGACATGATAAAGAAACATTAGTAAGTCTAGGTCATGAATCGTGGTCTTAGCAACCCCTATTATGAATCAATTATTCTTCTTTGCAACCCCATTTTGTTGTTGGTTGTACAAAACTATGAATTCCATCTTTATCCATGATTTCTTGCAAAAATCCCCTAACTCTTGTAAGGTATACTCTCACCCATTCTATATTCTCAAGACCTTGATCTTCTTCACTGTCTAATTTTCAAGTAAAGCTTTGAACTTCTAAAACTTACTAAAGACCTCATTCTTGGTCTTTAAGAAGTAGATTCATGTCTTACGAGATAAATTATTAATAAAAAATGATTCCCACAATTGATCCTATTGACATTGGTCCACACACATCTAAATGCACTAAGTCCAAAATTTCCTTATGTCATGTCCACCCATATATACATATACAATATGCCCAATACAACTAACTTTTTGTTGTTACGATACTTACATACTAATTGTTACACCACTATATCTAGTGAATTATTCACACCTAACATTCTCACACATATAACTAGAATAAGGGCTCACCACTTGAGACAAAGAGAAATGATAACAAAATAATTATGACAAAAACATCATTCATATCACTTAATAAAAGTGAAGGTAATATAACACGATACAAACATTATTATGCATGGAATTGGGAAAGGAATAACACTCACGAGTAATTTCCATCTAATGTTTTTAAGAGTAAACCATGAATCTTTGTTTACCTAGAATGCATTGACCGATAAATTATAGGGATCTAAATAAAACAAACAAAAAAATAATTTAACATTGGATCTAACCAAGTATCTAACATTATTTAAATAGTCTTTGAACTAGCTTTAAAATTAAATTAAATTGATATGATTTTATAATCTAAAATCTAAGTTATGGTAACTTTATGAAGTGAGAAAATGGGTATGGATTACATAGGTGAATTATCTTAAAGTGATAATTATTATTTTAGTTTATTTATTATAGATTTATCTTATAATTTAGAAATAAATGATAAAACATAACAAATAGATCATCACACAATTAAGACATTTAATTAGGCACCAAAATGATAGGGTTGTCAACTATAAGCTACATAGCTAATTAATTGAACATTAATGAGATGACTACCTATTTAACCACCATTCTCTTTTTACACATTAATCCTAAACCAAGGAGTAAGACAAAAGTTACAATAGGCTTTCAAGTCATCTAATAATAATATTTAAATATTATGTGACAATTATATTAATATTGATGACTACCTATTTAACCACCATTCTCTTTTTACACATTAATCCTAAACCAAGGAGTAAGACAAAAGTTACAATAGGCTTTCAAGTTATCTAATTATAATATTTAAATATAATGTGACAATTATATTAATTTTTTTTCATTATTTTCTATCAACAACTTCATTTAATTCATACACAAAAGTACAATACATAATGATATTATATGTGTCATCTTGTCATGAACTTAAGATTAAAATTATTGATGCCTACTACTTTTCATATTCCCAATATTAGTTTATTATAAGTATACCAAAATGGTCGCCAAAGAGATCAAATCCTCAATACTTCTTCTTGTTAAGATTAATTAATAATTTAATTATAGATATCCCATATTAATCTATATATAATTGCAATGATCAATTCTACTATAAGTTATAGTGTAATCTTGTAACTTTACTGAATAAAACTTCTTCATCAAAATAAACAAATCTATATAGAAGATCATAAAAATATATGCAAACCATTAGTACATAATAACTATATTCTACCCATATATAATTATATTACATCACTTAGAAATTGGACATCAAGCTAACAAATTAACTCTCATCAACAATGTAAAGTTTAATGACTTGATCTTACAAAGATCCCTCACAAATTAAACTAGGGTGGAACTTGGTATGAGTATACAAATGTTAAATATCTCAAAAGAAAAAAAATGCATTTGAATGAATAATTATAATTTCTTTGTATGCTTTATACATGGCTCAAGAAAGTGAGAATTATGGTAGCACATAATGAAATCCAACAATAACCATATAAAATAATTGTAAAAAAAAATTTAAACATCAATAGGAGAGATGAGAGGGCTTCCATCATTCATAATGACTTATAATTTACAAGCTAAGGACACTAAACCAAATAAGACACTCTAATAGAGAATATCAATTTAATTAATTAGACCAAAAAATTCAACAACTATAGTGATTAAAAACATGATTATAGGATATTATCAAAAGATCATATTGATATAAGTTTTGTGTAAAGACTAGTATTACAACCACACAACACAAAACAAATCACAAAACACTCAATATATCATTACAAGAATGGTTAGCAAATTTAAAACAAAGGAAGATAAAACCATGGCAAAGCGATCTATCGCCTCCTAAGAGATGCGAGTGTAGATTTGCACTCAGATCTGGATAAGAAAATTCCAATGACTTGACTACACCTAGATGGATGATTTGAAATGATAATGATGCAATTAAGCTAGAAAAGATAATGATTAAGCTACATGATTCAACAATTATGCTAGAAAATGATCAAATTAAGCTAGATCTAAGATGCAATTGCCTATAATAGCAATGTTCAAATGATATACTAAGAGATATTATGCCTATAGTAACAATGCATAAGATGCAAATGAGATGGGATGATTATTGCTCCAAAATGGGGGATGTTTATAGGATTTCTAAGGCCAAGGGTGAGGTGGCAGGAATCAACGATCAAGATTGAGTCTAAAGATATCAATGGTGAAATTGGAGGAGGTTGGAAAAGAGGTTGGTGGAAAGGGAACATTTGTCATCTCTATGGTGACAAGTGTCAAGAAGCTTTGCTTATGAGAGGGCAAGTGTCTAAGGAAAGGGGACATATGGCCCAAGAATGTCATGTGTCTCAAGGGAAGAGTATCCACACCATAGGAGGTTAGGATAAGGAGGTTAGGATGTGCAAGCTAAGATAGGTTTAATTAAACCCAAGGTTAGATGGAATGGGTTAGGTTTAGAAGTGGTTAGGTTAGGTGGTTAGAAGTTAGGAGGCATGTGGGTAATTTGAATTTAAAAATTCAAATAATAAGAAAAGACTAATTAACTTTCAACAACTCATAAATTGATTGTTTTAATTAATTAGGGATTAGAAGAAATGATTGAAGATGGGGGGGAGGATTAATTAATTTGAATTAATTAATCAAAGGGGATTATTGAAATGAACCTATTAAATAAATCCTTAGATTTATTAATAAGTAGATGAGTGGAAGAATTTAATCAAATTGCTAATGAATTCAATTAAATTGGGGAGGGGGATTAATTAAATAATTGCTTATTCAATTAATTATCTTCAGACCATTTTTAGGTGTATACATTTTGCCCCTCTTTGAAGCGAGGTGTGATGAAACGTTGATTCAAAGAATAATCTCATTTTGATGATGGCATTGGTTTGATAGGATGCCCCAACTATTGATTGATAGATTGCGGTGTGATGATGCCCCCTCGGGAGATCAATTGAGATAACTAACCTGTGGATTTTTGTGAATTTTTGTGAAATTGATATCCCGATTAGAAATGATTTGATTGTTGCAACTGTGTTTGATGAAAATGTGAGTTCTACAATTATGGTGATGTGGTTCTTGATTAAGCTTGATTGATAAGATCAAGATTCAGTCTGGTTTCAGGAATGACATCTCCTGTATAAGACAAAGATGATCAAAGCGTCTGGTTTCAGGAAAGATACATCTTGTATAAGACATGATAGAATCGATTAAATTTAATTTATTGATTGAATTGATAAGGTTGATTAGATAAAGAACTAGCAGCTTAGTGATATCAGTTGTAGAAAGATTCGGATAAGCTGATGTTGGTTTTGTTGAGAGGGTAGCATAAGATTTTTGCTGGGTCGATAATATCTGGAAAGATATGAGTCATCAGTCTAATTGCATATACACTTGTGATGATACCTTGATGATTCCTACAATAGATTTAACCTTGGATAAAATGAGCATGTGGGATCCCATGCAAGAATTAAATGCAAGCTTAAATGCAAATGCCAATGCAAAGCTACAACCGGACCAGTCATTGGATTATTGCATTTTTGTCATCATTGAGATTTTGAAATATGGGAAGTGAGTGCAAACATTGATGGTATAATTAAACCATGATAGCCTGAGCACTGCTTTCCTGGATTTTGATGTGGCAAGTTAGCACAAGTATCGAGGTATAATTGAACCAAGATGACCTAAGTGTTGCTTGCGTAAAACAGGCAGTATTAACCATTTCAATACGCAAATTAGAAATGTCTTCAATGATACTCTGATGATCATGTCCTGAGACAAATTTGCACATATTAATGATTAATTTACAGACAAAAGACAAGAAAAATATCATGTTCCTTCCTTGTTCCTCTAATCAAAGACATCCTGGAGTCACTCAAAAATCATGATAGCAAAAATCAAGATAAAAAAGTTGAACAATCATGTTAAAATTATTATTCAAAAGGTATCATCCATGCGTTTAGACTGACTTTGTGATAGTTTGATGGTTGATAATTTGATCTCGTGTTCAACATTGGATGTGTCACAGTTTTCGCTTGATAAGGGTTGTTTAACTGTTGTTCTACCTGTTTGATTAAGCTCAAAATGATCAATAATTTTGCCCCCAACTAGGTGCAGGATTTTGCCCCAAGCCTAGAAACAAAGTCGTTATGATATACCCAATGATCCAAACCATGGCAAGAAGCCACCCAGGATGCCTACATATGTACAAAGGCTTCATGATGGATATGGACAACGCTGATGGAAAATGAATGCAAGTGGAAAGATGCATGAACTAATAGATGGAAGAGCTAGCGGACAGATAGCGCCTGTTTGCTAGGTTTTCACCATCTATTTTTATTGCACTTTTTCTCATATTTGATTTTTATTTTTTATTTTTATTTTCTGTTTTTTTATTTTTTTCTGCTTTTTCACTATTTTTTATTTTTCTGCTTTTTCACTTTTTTTGTTTTTCTTCTTTTTAAAACTTAGAATTTCTTCAGATGCATATTATTGATGGGTTCGTCGAGTTAACATTCATCCTGTGTTGATAGCTGATATGCTCCTGATCCAAATACTGTTGTGACCACAAATGGACCTAACCAGTTTGGTTCAAAATTTCCTTTCTTTTCTCGATCTGTCTGGTTGCATGGATTTTACTTTAGTACTAGTTCCCCTACTTGAAAGACTCGTGGTTTGACCCTGTGATTATAACTCTGACACATTCTTTGTTGATATACCTTTAAATGATCAAAAACATTTTGTTTCGTTCATGGATTAATTCTAACTCTTGTAATCTAGATATTTGGTGTTCTTCATCTAGGATGAGACCTTTTAATGATACTCGTAGAGAAGGTATCTCTACTTCTATTGGTAGTATTGCCTTTGATCCATAAACAAGAGAGAAAGGTGTGGCACCTCTTGGTGTGCGGATACCGGTATGGTAGGCCCATAGAACAGGGTTTAATTGAACATGCCAATCTCTTGTAGCATCATTCACTGTCTTTTTGAGGATTTTCAAAATAGTTTTGTTTGATGCTTCTGCTTTCCCATTTCCTTGTGGATAGTAGGGTGTGGAGAATTTGTGTTGGATCTTGAATTTATCACATAGTTCTTGTACATCCTGATTCTTGAACGGTCACCCATTATCAGTGATAATGGTCATTGGTATTCCATAGCAACAGATGATGTAGTTCAAGATAAATGTAGCAATTTGTTTTCCTGTGATATTTGTGAGAGGTACTATCTCAATCCATTTCGTGAAATATTTTGTAGCTACAAGGATGAATTTGTGACCATTAGATGAAGAAGGATTTATGTTTCCAACTAGATCAAGACCCCATTGACAGAAAGGCCAAGATGTTTCTAAAGCATGTAGTTCTTGTGCTGGTGCATGAATCAAATTTCCATGGATCTGACATTGTTTGCATGTTCTAGCTATCTGAAAAGAATCTCATTCCATAGTTGGCCAATAATAGCCCAAGCGTATGAGTTTTTTCAAAAGGGTAAGACCACTTGAATGAGTGCCACAAATGTCGTTATGGATTTCATGTAAGGCCTTCTCAAATTCTTCTTGTTCGAGACATCTTAAAAGAGTATTGTCTAGACCTTGTTTAAATAGGGTATTTGCGACAAGAGTAAAATGGGAGGATTGGCGAATAAAGGTTCTCTTTTGATTTTTCGATGAGTCAAGAGGTAAGGTGTTATCTTTTAGGTATGTGTAAGTTTGGCCATAACGAGAGGAATCATTCCCAACAAGGTGACATATAGTTTGGGAATCAAGACAATTATGAGCAGGGTAAAACAACTCTTCCACCAACAATTCATAACGATGTTGATTTTCCTATGTCTAAAGGAGAGAAGCAAGTGTAGCCATGACATCTGCTGCTTTGTTGTCATTTCTTAGAATCTACTGAAAAGTTATTTCTACAAAGTATTTCTTGATATCATCAACCATCTTTTTATAAGACATTAATTTTTCGTCCTTTGTTTGATAATCGTCATTAATTTGATTGATGACAAGCTGAGAGTCTCCAAAGACTTGAAGTTGTGTAATGTTCCATTCTATAGCCATTTTGATACCTATTACCAAGGCTTCATACTCTATTGTGTTGTTGGTGCATGGAAAGCTTAATTTGTATGCTTTTGGAATTATATGACCATGTGGTGTGATGAATGGAATGCCTGCTTCTGATCTATGTTGTGTTCCATTATTGATGCCTGCTCCTGGACTGATATTCGGGTGATGTATTGTAAGATATGGATCGAACCCTGGAATGTGTGTATATGACCAGGTAAAATTGATTTGCCATCTTTAAAAGGGTTCCAAATTTTTTTGCCTTTCTAGTTCTAATAGAGAAGTTGTTGGATATAGATCAGTTGTGCCAATGATAACTGCCTCTGTTGGTTTGATTAGGATAGATGACCTCTTTTGATAGAATTTAGGTAAGGTGTCAAATCTCCCATCTTCAGGCACCTTGAGGAGGTTTTCAACGTTAGATGCATCCTTTATTTTTACTTTTTCTCGATCTAATGTTGCCAATAAATGGTTTTCAGCATTATACCTGATATTGTTTTCTTTATTTTCACTTTTGCGACTGGGAGATTTGGCACCCACCTAACTGGAAGACGCGTTTCTGAAATTCTTGGTGAGAGTTGTTACAGGTTCGATTGCGTTAAGATGTATAGATATAGCATGGTCATTCAGAAAGGTATCAATGGCAGTATGTCCTTCATTTTCCCAGTCCATAGGTTCAAGGTGGATTAAAGGTAGGGATCCTCATGTTGAATTATGTCAAAGATATTAGGGGTCATGATAGAGATGTCAGAGCTTTCAATATGTTTTTCCATGTCTAGAATGGTACTCTCGTCAGAATGACCTTGCACAAGGAGTTCTTGATCGTCCTTGATTAAGTCCAAGTCAGTCAAATGTGATTCTGATTCAAGTAGGCTAGTTCCTAACATTTTCCCTGCATACACGTGAACTACATTGACTTCTACATCTTCTTCTTCCCTTTCAATTTCAAGTTGCTCTTGTTTATTTTTCCATGATAGCAAATATTCTTTGTTCCCTCAATCTCTTAGCTGCATTTGTTTTTTCATGTTTGATAAAATTGATGCAAATGATTTTTCTTTGGATTGTGTGCTTGAAGATGTTGCCTCTTTGTTATGTGAAACTATGACCTCTTGAGCTGATTTCAGATTACTACAACATTGCAATGGATTTGAGTCTGCTGATATTGTGATTTCCTGCCCATTGTAGGGAAATTTCAGGCACCGATGACATGTTGATGTAATAGCTTGTATGTCCTATATCTAGGGTCTTCCCAAGAGTATTTCGTATGATAAGTCCAAGTCTAGAACTTGGCATGTTGTGTCTTTCTGAAAAGGTCCCACTATGATGGGTAATATCACAATTCCTTTAGAGGAATGCTCTTCTTCATCATATGCTTTGATTGTTATCTTTTTTCAGGGATCACCTGCATCTTCTGAATAACCTAGAGCATGGACAAGACTCAAAGAGCAAATGTTTAAGCCAACTCCTCCATCTATTAGGACACGTTTAATGAGCGTTCTATGAATGAGGACTTCAATTTGCAAGGAAGTGCTATGGGGATGTTGCAATGAATTAATGCTTGGATATGAAGGAGATGAGCTTTGAATTAGATCCTCTAAAATAGGTTTGATGGCCATTATAGATATCCCTTGGGGAACTTCATCTTTCGGTGTATTCTTTGGTGAGGATTCTATGGAAGATTCTTGCAAGTTTTCAAGAGGTGTAGGAATAGATGCCTTTGGAGAGTCCATTTTCTTATGGAGGGATGAGTCTTTGCTAGACATAGATGCACGATTTTGATCTTTCTCAGCCAAATCCTTTAGGGATATCTTTAAGAGTTGCATAAAAGAACCACCTTTCTTTGGAGATGTATTTGAATCCTTGTGAAATTTTGACATAGTTGGATTTTGATTTTGGACTTGTTTGATTTCTCTGATATATTGTCGTGTTACTTGTATTTTGCTTTGGTATTCCATGTTTCTATGATCTTTAGTTATTTCCAATGTTTCGATTTTCATTTCTGCGATCTTTCGTCTCTGAGCTCTAGTTAGAACGGGCATACACGTGTGTTAGATATTTTGCTAGGATTCGGTTTTCTAAAAGTTGTTTCGATAAGTGATCAATTGTCAATGTAAATGTGATAGAGCGATATGACACAAAAAGATGATTGAAGTGTTTAAAAGTTTGCAAGTTTTTTGATCTTCGATTTAAGAGTGCAATGATGATGATTTGATAAGATCCAAGTCCAGTAGGAACGATATATTCTATGATGTGGGACAAGATTATTCTGACCAAGCGTTGTAGTTTCATGATAAAGGATGATAGATCCTGATGAGAAACTATGTTTGAGTGATCAGTTTATCAAAGAGGGTGATAATGCACTTCAAGATGGTTAGATCTTGAACTTATTGAATGTGAGCACTTGAAAATATTAAGGTGTTTATGTTCTTAAGTCTGATTTTGATAGATGATAACTTGACCAAGCAAACAAAGGAGACAATCCAAGCACAGAATCACAGAGAACGGGTATTTATGATCACTGTAAATTGACCCAGCAAATATGACAAATCTGAAAAAGATGTTCAAGAAGACCACTCTGGACCAATAGAGACAAAAATTCGTATGACAGTTTAAGCAGCCTCAGATGACAATACATATAATCGCATACAACAAATCAAAAATTTCATATGACAAAGCACAGGCTCGTACGACAATTCCCCCTAAGCCAAACGATAAACAAAAGGCATTGTACGATACAACTTAATAATCCATACAATAAAAGATTTTATGCTAACAGGCTTGTATGACAATTCCCACCAGACCATACAACAAATTAGATACCTCGTATGACAAAGAACATAATAGAGAAAAATATGCTTGTTTGGCAGAATTTTGGTTAGTGAAGTTTGATTTTTTGCTTATGTTTTCCAGTTTTGAATGTCTGATTTTCGGTTTAAGGGATGAATACACAGCAAACACACGATATGATTAGTGACCTTCAAGAACATTACACTACCTAAGGAAGTTGGCTGAGAGAGAAAACATTTGCTTGCAAGCTTAGGTACACACCCAATAGCTAATCAGAATACGGTCGTTGAGTCTCACGCAATGGATTCTCAACGTCATATTATCCGACTCCAAATGCTAATGGGGGCACAATATGGCAAGTGTCTTGGGAGAGTTACTATCTCTCTTGCACAAAGATTATCACCCTTTCGGAGGTGAATCAGGTAGCTTCTAATTTAACCGGAACTAGTAAAGGATCCGTTTGGCGCGTCGGGGTATAATACTCAATTAAGAGGTCTCCCAGCCTTGAAAACCAAGGTTTGATATACCCAAAGGTACAGAGGAGAGCTATTCCAAGCACTATCGTTGACTTGATTTTCATCAAATCACATTTATTTTATAGTGGGTTGGATTACTTGGTGTTAGTCGTTCCCACTTAGGTCATTCCCCTCTCACCGGCCTTAATGGATAAGAGTTATTAGCTCCTCGGGAGGGCAGACCCGCTAAAGAAATGCACTAATGAAAGCAAAGGATGAGTCTAGCTTTCTGATCACCTAAGAAAGGTGAGAGCATACTTGCCGATCATCAAAACACATAAAACATGATTGTTCATTTCCATTAGCAAAATCAAGTGTGCCTAGAAAGATTAAAGAAGACATAGAGTTTAGTTGAGTCCTCCTAGGCAACCTACAAAATAAATGCATTAGTAGTCATGATGTGTTTTGTTGAAATGAAGCTTTGATAAGCGTAATCTTCGACAATCGTCCTGCAAAAACCAGTTAGGCTGCCAAAAACAAAATTCACAAACAGACCAGGGTTAGCATTAGTAATAATTGAATCAAAGCATGAAACCCCAAAAATGCAGTCTATTTTAAAAACATAGAAGTAGATTGTCGTACGACACGATTTACCTATTCGTAAGAGAATCTTTCTGAGATCATACTGTTGGTGTAAATAATTATTCATCTTGGATATTATTACACCTTACTTAAGTTTACTTAGGTACATGCATTTCATAGTAGTTTGGGTATGAGACACTTGGGTGTTTGTGCCACATTGGGATAGTGTGTGTAGGAGAATTTCCACCTTTTATGGTGTCATCTTTTTGTTACACTCCACATTCAGTGGGTGATCCACCTCATGTGAAATATTATATTGTTTCTCCTACCTACCACACCTATTTTCTACCCACCCTTGTTTCTTATTGAGCCACATATCATGTTTGTGTGCTCACATATCCATATAGCCTTGCCTATATAAGCAGGCTCATATTCATTGTATGTAACGATTGATGATCTAGTTGATCAATATTTTCATCTTGATAGAATACAGTTTATATCTATCATATATTTTGTCTCTCTTATTTGTGCTTTATATTGCCTCTTGATCTTGGCAAAATCTCACATGTACGAGTGCAGAAGTAGGCTCGTATGACAAATTAGAAGCTCGTATGAGTCAAGATGGATTATCGTTTCAGTTCACAAAGGAGCTCGTACGAGCCAGAGAAGGAACTCGTACGAGATTTTGATTCCAACCCGACTAGAAATGAAGATTTGATGATGTTTGAGAGGCTAAAAATCATATTTCTGGCCCCACTGTGGGCGCCAAAATGTCGTGCCTGTGAAGTGTGATACCTACAGCTGCAACACAAAACACTCAATAGCTCATTACAAGCATGGTTAGCAAATTTAAAATAAATGAAGATAAAACCAGGGCAAAGCGATCTATCGCCTCCTAAGAGGTGCGAGTGTAGATTTTCTCTCAAATCTAGATAAGAAAATTCCAATGACTTGACTACACCTAGATGGAGGATTTGAAATGATAATGATGCAATTAAGCTAGAAAAGATAATGATTAAGCTACATGATTCAACAATTATGCTAGAAAATGATCAAATTAAGCTAGATCTAAGATGCAATTGCCTATAATAACAATGCTCAAATGATATGCTAAGAGATATTATGCCTATAGTAACAATGCATAAGATACAAATGAGATGGGATGATTCTTGCTCCAAAATGAGGGATATTTATAGGATTTCCAAGGCCAGGGGTGAGGTGGTAGGAATCAACGTTCAAGATTGAGTCTGAAGATATCAATGGTGAAATTGGAGGAGGTTGGAAAAGAGGTTGGTGGAAAGGGAACATTTGTCATCTCTAAGGTGACAAGTGTCAAGAAGCTTTGCTCATGAGAGGGCAAGTGTCTAAGGAAAGGGGACATGTGGCCCAAGAATGCCATGTGTCTCAAGGGAAGAGTATCCACACCATAGGAGGTTAGGATAAGGAGGTTAGGATGTGCAAGCTAAGATAGGTTTAATTAAACCCAGGGTTAGATGGAATGGGTTAGGTTTAGAAGTGGTTAGGTTAGGTGGTTAGAAGTTAGGAGGCATGTGGGTAATTTGAATTTAAAAATTCAAATAATAAGAAAAGACTAATTAACTTTCAACAACTCATTAATTGATTTGTTTTAATTAATTAGGGATTAGAAGAAATGATTGAAGATGGGGGGAGGATTAATTAATTTAAATTAATTAATCAAAGGGGATTATTGAAATGAACCTATTAAATAAATCCTTAGATTTATTAATAAGTGGATGAGTGGAAGAATTTAATCAAATTGCTAATGAATTCAATTAAATTGGGGAGGGGGATTAATTAAATAATTGCTTATTCAATTAATTATCTTCAAACCATTTTTAGGTGTATACAATTAGACCAAATAAATTCAACAACTACAGTGATTAAAAACATGATTAGAGGATATTATCAAAAGATCACATTGATATAAGTTTTGTGTAAAGACTAGTATTACAACCACACAAATAAAATGCTATGAAAATTATAAAATAAAGTGAATTATTTGATAAAATTCCTCAAGAGATATTAACCTACAATAAAGGTGTGTCATTTGTTTGACCAATGTCTCAAGGAACTTCCAAGTTTATGAAGACATAAGAATTGTTGGATGAAACATCTTCAAGAGTAGTGGTCATGTGGAATGCCATAAAGATGAGATAAATATGATACGATTTGGTAGAAATGAATATAAAAACATAAAAAGAAACTTTCATAAAATTAAAGTCTCTCACAACCTTTTCAAAGGTACAAATAAACTAATCTTATTTTACAAAAAGAGGTGACACTCACATAGTTACAGTATGGATTAAAATTATCATGACCAAAACATAGTATTGTTCTATCTTCAAATATGATATAGAAGAAAAATTAATATTCTACAAAACCCAAAAATTGTTTTGAAATATTTGTAATAAAACATGAACATAAAAAGGTATAAAGGTCTACATAATAGTCTTTGTAAAAAAACTAACATCACACAAAGGTAACTTTATTTGTTCCTAAAAAATGATATGCATATTATCCAGAACCAAAACTTGATGGGTTTCTTCAATATGAAAGGAAGGAAAAAATATCCAAATATTAGCTTAACCCAATAAACTAATAAAAATTTATGGTTAAAACAATACTCTTTTATGTATCAAACAATAAACTATTGTAAAAAAAAGTCTTATAAATTTAATCATACAAATTGCTAAACTTGGTATTAAAATATAAAATTTAAATGATTTTTTAAATAATAATCTTGAAAGAGCAACTAAAAATTGTGAAAACTCAGATGATCAATTGAAAATTATAATCAAAACATTCGCACTCTTTCACAAACAATAAATTGTTATAAAGTAGTCCTATATATGTGGTCATCTAGAATGATGACGCAAGATTAAGATATAAAATTTATAGGGTTTTTCCAATACAAAATTTGTATGAAATATCCAAAAATTAGGTCAACCCAATTGACCTATTAAAACATATGATAAAAATATTATTGTCATATATTTTAAAACAATGAATTGCTCAAGTGACAAAACACCAAAGTGCACAAGTTTTCAATTAATTTCTCATACTATACTCTTTGAGATCACAATATCATTTATTCGTTTGATTCGTTAATGCCACTTCACCACAATCTCTCATTTTAATTCTCCTTTCAGTACATTACACATTCCAAAAGGATACTCATATCTAGGAAACTAAGATTGTGGGTTCTCATATCCAAAAGGGGAACCATGATGCAGAGCCCAGAGAGGGATGAGTAAACAAGGCAATCTTTGGACACAAATTTCCAAACTTGTTTGGATCCACTTGGATCAGACTCCCAACTAGTCACAGACCCCTCACAAGTCTCTAGACATCAGTGACAACATATCAAGTATGATTGACTACTCATCATGTGTCTAAGCCTAATCCCTCAAGACTTCAATGCTCAAACTCAAGGCCAACATGAACGTGATGTGGAATTCCTTGGGTAGTCATGTGTGAACCTTGGAACATGTTTACAAAAGAAATTTTAGACCCCAAATAGACTCCTTTTGGTCACAACCTTCAAACTAAGGTTTGACATCCATCAAGGCCTAGTAGCCTTCTACATAGGACAACACTAATACCTACACAAAGGGTAAGAGTGCCAATGAAATACATGAAATGAATTGTATTAACAAGGACTAAAACATACTCCAAACTCAAACCCTGACACAATGATTAGCCCATTAGGTTTATGACTGTCCTATCAGGCCTATAACCCCAATTAGACCTAACTTACAAAGGAACCACCCTTCAAATTGATCACAAAGCCAAACCACCAATTGGAAAACTTTATAAACACCTCCAAACCACATATTCAACCAACATTTGGGGTCTCATCTTCATCAAATCTGCCCAGTCCATAAAAGAGAAGTTAAACCCTTAACCTGTCACATAGAGATGCCAAGTTAACAATTCAAAAATCTTACTCCACCCTTCATGGATACCCCTAAAACTTCAAAAATATTATAATACATGCCTAGACCTGACATTCCCCCAAGTGGCATGAATTTTGGACAAGGGAATGTCAAGTTATAAGCATTTTTGTGCTAAACCCTAGTTGAAGAGGCTTTGCAGACCTAGTCAGACAAAAATTGATGGATCTCTCTCCAAACAACACTTCAACACCTGAAACTTGTTGGAAATGGAAGCTAAATCACTTCCCTAACATGCCAAATCCATTAAAAGTCTACACCAATCCATACAAAGGATAATTCAATCTAAAACACGTGATTTGCAGCGGTTTTGCAGGGAAAAAACCATGAAATTGTATTGCCAAATCTTCAAAGGTGTATCAAAAACATTTTCCTCAATTAGAGAGAGGCTTAAATAGACCAAATACATCAGACCAACTGACCATAACCTCCATTTGAACCATATGGCCATTGGAAACCACCTTTTTACAAAAGTTGTCAATAAAATTACAAAACTTGTAATGCAATTGTTTGCAACTTTGACAACATTACACTCTAACCTATCAAAACTCACCTAAACACATCAAAATCATTGCAAATAGGTCAAATATGGCTCAAATGTGTCAAATACATTGATCTCACCCATTTTGACACACTTGGGTGACCATTGACCACTAGTGGACCAAATAGGTCTTGATAGGTTACATAGCATCAAATGGCATAAATGCCTTACATAGTTGAAAAAACATCATGAAATGGTCCAATGGACCTTATGACATCATAAGAAACATAAACAACACAAAACCAAAGACTGATATCCCCTTGAGCCACTAGGTGCTCCTGCACCAAACCACAACTACTTAAACCCCATTACATGGAGGACATAACTCTCGTAAGAGTTCTGCTCCACAAGAATAATACAGCCTATGGAGCACATTTTACTCACAAACATATCACGTTTCTAAGACATTCACAATTTCCACAATGATCACACAAAAACAAGAAACATTCCAAGAAAGCATTTCCCAAACATTACAAAATCTTAAAAAGAGGATTTAAATCTTACTTTTAAATGCTTCCCAATTTAGTATATTTGATGAAGACCCTACATGTCATGCGGAAAATTTGCCTAATGGGACATGACACAACCACAAATTTTTTTTTGTTGTAGTATACTAGATAAATCTATAGTGTTGTTCTGAATATACAATTAAGAGAATACGTGAATATACCAACTTTCTCACATGGTAACAAAACTACATAAACAACACTAAAAATTTATTGGAAAATACTAGTCCATGACCATGTTATAGAGACATAAAACAAAGATAAAGTATAGGTTTAACACACATCTAAATCTGAAAGTTCTACATACCCATATACATGTTTCTAAAAATTTAGCTTTCATTTTCAGTAAAATAAGAGAAATTATATTTTAGATTTTGTTGAAACAAAGAAGACATGTAATACATAGATATTTCCATATTTTATACAACTTTCTCAAAGGTTTAAAGTGTAGTAAACAACTCTCTCTTTCTTTTATACACAAGAGTGGAGTCTTTTCTCTTTCTTCTCACATTATCTACTGGCAACATAGGCATTGGAGGATAACTTCTACAACCTGCAAGGCTTAACACTTTCTACAACCTACAAAAAACATAAAACCCTTCCATGTCTCTTTTTATGTTCAACTTCCAGTGTATGTTGGAAAACTAGCTACCCCTGAGCTAAGATGTAACCACAATGACTTGGGTAACAGTCATGTAGTCCAATAGATAGGAATTTGGTGACAAAATTCTTAAGATAACAACACACGATCATCCAAAACAAGGATTCAAAACACTTGAACCAATTTATGGCTCATTTGAGGGAAAGGTGAGAGGATCTTGGCCTTGGGGGAATATTAGTAGGAGTAGTTTCTCAACAACTTCAAGTTTTAAACTGAAATTCTTACTTCTTTTAACACCAAATGGACCCAAAGACCAACAAGAGGGTACTCATGCCCATTCTTTTCCAACAAATAGATAAATCCCCCTTGGGATCTCTCTCCCTCGAATACCACAAACAACTTTCTCTCTGCCATGAGGGGAGCCAACCTAATACCCATACACACAAAACTAGGATAACAACACATACACATAAAACCCAACATTAACATACATATATCAGGATAAAAAATTACAAGGCTAACCTCAAATAGAAAGTCCAATTTGGAAGAGTAATAATGATGAACTCCCTCCTCTCAATCTTTTTCTTTCTTCTTCTACACTTAGCGAAAAATCAGAATTGCCTTTTTTCTTCTCCAATTTTTTTCTTATCCAAAAACTCCCCCTTTATCTCTACCACCCCTAATTAAGAGGAATGGTTATGAAATCTACGTCCTCTCTTCCTATCCCCTCTCATAAATGGGGTTTAAGACTCAAGAGGTAATAGGGATGGCATGACTTTTCCTTCATTGCCCATTTCCATCACTTCATAAAAAGGGTATTACAAGGTGCTTTTATTGAGGTATGACCAGTAATTTGATCAAAACTCAACCCCCAACCCTAGGTGACCTAGCTAGGGTATCAAAAATGCATTAAAAAACATGGTTTATGACCTTTTTGACCCCTCTAAAAACCCCTTTTGTGTTGCATCCTAAATTACTTATTTGAACATGAAATAATTTAGCTTTCCACTTAAAATAACAAGACTTTATATGATACAACATTCATACAATCCTACATTGCATACTATACATGGCTTGTACACAAGAGTATAGAGTCTAACTATACATGGCTTGTACACAAGAGGGTCACTCGATTACCTCTGATAATATAGCCCTCGAAGGTTATCTTGTAAAATCTCATTCAAACATTAGTCGAATTAAGAGAAAAAAGTGGAAACAATAATTGATCAATTCATATACCACATGTCCAACACTATTTAAGACAAAATCACTTCCATAATTTTAAATACATTTAACCATTACATAACATAATTTCAATTAAGTTCAAATACATTTAATCAGGTGCATATTATCACTAATGTATGCAAAGCATGTTTAAGTAGAACAATCCACATGATTAAAACACAAAACTTACTTAGCTAATCCTGTGAGATTTTGCCAAGATCAAGAGGCCATGGAAAGCACAAATGAGAGAAAACAAAAATAGATGATAGGAATAAATTGTATAATATCAAGATGAAAATATTGATCAACTAGATCATCAATCGATACATACAATGAATATGAGTCTGCTTATATAGGCAAGGCTATATGAATATGTGAGCACACAAACATGACATGTGGCTCAATAAGAAACAAGGGTAGGTAGGAAATAGATGTGGGTAGGCAGGAGAAACAATATAATATTCCACATGAGGTGGATCACCCACTGAATGTGGAGTGTAACAACAAGATCACACCATAAAAGGTGGAAATTCTCCTACACACTATCCCAATGTGGCACAAACACCCAAGTGTCTCATACCCAAACTACTATGAAATGCATGTACCTAAGTAAACTTAAGTAAGGTGTAATAATATCCAAGATGAATAATTATTTACACCAACACCCCCCCTTAAGTGCAACTTAGGGGAATGCAATTAAGTCTACAATGCAACTAAGCAATGCAAGATGGGTCTCGACTACGAGGCCATGTTAAGTACCCATGTACAAATGCAAATGCATAAAAACCAATGCAATGAAATCTCTCACAAAGCAGGGAAAGAGAGAAAAACCCAATGGGAAAAAACCCTCCCCCAAAAGAGAGATGAAAAAATAGATACAAAGAACTCTCATAGAAGTATGTGAAGAACAAAACCCCATGTGAGGAAAAAGTCCCCCCCATATGAGAGAAGAAGAAGAGAGACTAGGAAGCCCCCCCTCAATATGGAATCTGCACCAATGATAGAAGCTCGAAGATGAATGAAGAAACTACTCCATGAACGTCGAACAACATTCCTCCCCTTAGGAAGAAACAAAACCAAAGGTGTATCCATGAAGCCTCCTCAACCATGAAAGGAAGATGGAGAAAAAATACTCATGATGAAAGGAATCTCTGAAAACAACTCAAGTATCCCCATGTCGATGCTGAAAGATACCCCCTCCAAAGGTGGTAAACTATGCCACACTGGTGAAAAAGGCACTCCAAGATCTATTGGAGATGAATGTAGAACAATATCCAAAGACTCATATATCTCCTCAAAAGATAAAGAGACCTCCTCCAAGTGTTGTACAAAAGTATCCACAATCATGTCAACCTCTAAAGATTGATCATGTAGAGAATGCACAAGAGGGTCAGAGTGATCCCTCGCAACAATAAAAGAAGGATCATCTTCATCAAAGAGAAGATGAATGTCATCAAGGGTGTCTCCCAAATCTGCAATGTAGGAGTCCACAAACAAACCTGCAATGTCTGTTAAGTAGGCATCTGAATCAACTGAAGCTGGAAGACATGTAATATCCTGCTGCACTGAATCATAAGAACGCAAAACTGTCGCACTAGCTGCATCATCAGGTGCAATAGGTGGTGTGATATCAATAGAAGGAGATGAAATGCAAGGCTCAAGAACGGGGTCACATGTGAGAATCACCAAGTTCAAATGCCCAAAGTTCTCCTCAAAATATGAATCATCAACATACGAAGAATCAACCTCATTGATAAGACCAAAATGTGAAAAAGAGTACAACCGAGATGCATGATCAACCACCCTAGTCGCAATGATAGCTCCACTCTCCAAGTCTCTAATGATAACTAAATTAGGTGTGAACTCCACAGTTTTTCTAGTTGCCCAATGTGTGATTTGATAGATGGAAAGAAGATTATTTGTCAAGTGGGGTACACACAACACATCATTGAAGGAGTTATCCCCAATGGCAATAGATCCTTTCCCAATCACATCCATGTATGTATGATTGCCCATCAAAATCTGCAGCATGTGGTAAGGCTCAAATGTAGAAAACATAGACTGCGAAGATGCCATATGATGAGAAGCCCCTGAATCTAGAAGCCATCTCCCTGAATCATGACTTGTAGTAGCACAAAGAGCTTGTCCCTTTCCTTTATCTATCCCAAAAGACTGATCCTTTCCTTTATCCTTGGAAGAAGAAGCCGATGTAGACATTCTAGAAGGTAGGTTGATTCTATTCTTCTCAAGAAGATTCTTCAACTCATCAATATCCTTCTTATAACAATGATGTTCATCATGTCCTGACTTCTTGCAATATCCACAAAAAAGATTGTCCTTATATGATTTCCTCTTAGGTGAGAATGGTGAATCACCTTGTTGTGGAGAGGAAGATTGTGCTCCATCTTGTTGTGGTTTAGACTTAGGTTGCTTTTGATTCTTGTCTTTTCCTTGATTACTTTGATTCCCTTTGTTAGCCACCAAAGCTTGTGAATTTGAAGATTTGAGAATCTCCATCGTGGTCAACTTAGATTGCTCAAGTATCAACATCTCTGTGAATGAATCAAATGAGGGAGAAGTGTATGAGGAACCTTGAGCTAACCTATGGGTGTGAAAGCTAGATACAAAGGCTGCATACTTTGAAGGAAGCCTGTCCAACAAGTTATAAACCAATTGAGCATCCTTTTGGTCAATTCCACAATCCTTTAGCTTTGCTCTTAGCTCAGTTGCTTTTGTGACATAATCTTGGATTGTATCAAAATCCTTGAGACCCAAAGTTGTGAGTTCACTATCAAGCTTGTAGCCCTTAATCTCATCAACTTGACCATACAATTTCTTAAAAATATCTCAAGCCTCTTTAATTGTTGTACACTTATCAATGTGAAAAATGAGGTCATCTGATACATACTTTCTAAGTGTTCCAAGTGCCATAGCATTCTTAGTAAGCCATTCAATTTGAGCATTATGATCAACCAAGTGGTGTTGTAATAATTTCATTTACATAATGAATGAGTCCTTTTTCCATTAGTTACTCCATGCCTTAATTTTTCATGATGCATAATTATGAGGAGTTAAAAGTGGAAATTTATGAGAACCCATAGTACCAAAATGAAAAAACACAAGATAGAGAGAGGCACAATCACACAAGAGACCACCCCAAAATACTCAATCAAGAAATCCCTCCAAAATGGTGATTTTGACACTTTATACTTAGTGTGTATACAATGGGCCACTTCCAAAACAATGCAAAGTGGACTTCTGATTTTAAATTACAACTTCTCAAAATGAGATCTAAGAGACTTCAACAAATACTGCTAGTGATCTAAACTAAGATCCAAGCAAAATACAAGTACCAAATATGCAAAAAATGGCCAAATACTGAAAGTAAAATTTCTACATAAAATCACTACAAACAGATGGCAGATTATGAAAGTAGATGAAAAAATATGCACATTCAAAAAAAATGGCACCTGAAAAGGAGTCCATATAAGCCCAAACAAAGCCTCCAAAGTTATAAAAATTGAGATTTCATGATTTCCAAAAAACCTGTATCCAAAAATCAAAAAACTCCTGCACCACTGTACAGATCACAAAATTCTACCCCAAAACAAAAAAAATTGCTCGAAAAAATGAGTCCGAATGAGTGAGATATTGCTATTTGAAAAATGCCTGCAAAATTATAATTTCTGGAAAATTTCCGCCGCAGCGTCAAACTTCAAATGCCTCTAGATTTGGCCTTCGAAATCCGATTTGGATGAAACAAAAGACAAAACTAACTTTCTTGGACCTCCTTAATCCAATGGTAACCTTAGATTTGAACCATCAAGCTTCAATAATAACCTGCAATAGAAAACTCCAAAATACACAACCCCAAATAGCATCAAATTTCTCTCAATTAGCAAACCAATGACACTCTAATGGCTCTAACACCATGTGAGACATGGACCAGCTCTAATACCATGTGAGATTTTGCCAAGATCAAGAGGCAATGGAAGGCACAAATGAGAGAAAACAAAAATAGATGATAGGAATAAATTGTATTCTATCAAAATGAAAATACTGATCAACTAGATCATCAATCGATACATACAATGAATATGAGCCTGCTTATATAGGCAAGGCTATATGAATATGTGAGCACACAAACATGACATGTGGCTCAATAAGAAACAAGGGTAGGTAAGAAATAGGTGTGGGTAGGCAAGAGAAACAATATAATATTCCACATGAGGTGGATCACCCACTGAATGTGAAGTGTAACAACAAGATCACACCATAAAAGGTGGAAATTCTCCTACACACACTATCCCAATGTGGCACAAACACCCAAGTGTCTCATACCCAAACTACTATGAAATGCATGTACCTATGTAAACTTAAGTAAGGTGTAATAATATCCAAGATGAATAATTATTTACACCAACAAATCCAAACGACAATGATGAAGAAATACATAATTTACAAACAACTACTCTAATTAGCAATAACAATAAAACTAATATTTAATGTGTAATTAATTTGATCTAATAATAATAAATTTCATGACTATAGACATCGATAATCATAATATAGGTCCTAGTGAAACCAAAATATAAATCTTGGCAAAGTATCATAAAGTTTTATCATGCATCCAAAAATAAAAATAAGGCATGTCCATGTCCATCTAATGGTAGGAATGATATTCCCCCCTTAGGGATGAACTTCCACCTAGAATTCATCAAAGAGATGAGAATATAAAGACCTCAAACTTGAAGCATCCTCTCAAGTGGCTGAGACCTCATTGTAGCATTCCCATTGGACTTTGACCTAGTCCCCGTCTCGGCCTTGAAGGGCCAACGTCTGGTGAGCCAAAATGCGAAAGGATTATTCTAATGCTATCTGCCCATCCAAATCCACTTGCAAGGCACTCCAATCCAATACATGAGAAGCATCGTACACATATCGCCTCAAAACTGAGACATGAAAGACATTGTGGATGTGTGACAAGCTAGGTGGCAAGGCTAGATGATAAACTACAAGAGCTATCCACTCCAATATCTCTAAAGGACCAACAAAACAAGGTGCAATCTTAGAGCACTTTCCATATCGAATTGGACTCTTATGTGGTTGCACTCTCAAGAACACATGGTTGCCAATTGAGAAGTTTCGATCAACCCTCCTAGAATCAACATACTTCTTCTAATGATTGTATGCCTCCTGCAAACATTGTCTAATCAAGCCTACTTGTTGCTCCATATCCTATACCAACTCTAGACCAATGGCCACACTGTCTTCTATTTGATCTAAATATTGTCATACCCAACAAACTGTGATGCCCCTTATTATAAGAAAACTCAACCAAATATATATAATCCTCCCATCTAGACTGATGATCCATCACATACATACGCAACGTGTCGTCTAGAACCTAGTTCACCCTCTCTATATATCCATTTGTCTCAGGATGGTATGTTGTAGTAAAGTTGAGTTGTGTGCCCATGGCATGTTACAAGGAAGTCCAAAATATTGATGTGAATAATGGATCCCTATATGAGATGATCCAATAAGGAACTCCATGTAGCCTAGCAATATTATCTAAAAACACCTTTGCTACCACTGGAGATGTATATGTAGTATGCATAGGAGAAACGTGTGTAATTTGTTCGACTTGTCAATAATCACCATGATGGAATCATGGCATCATGATGAAAAAGGAAGACCAACTATAAAATCCATGGAGGTGGTGTCCCATTTCCATTTCAGAATATCATTGGATTGGACTAGTCCTGCTAGATATTGGTGATTTGCATTAACTCTTTGACACTCAAGATGAGTCACAAACCTTGCAACACCTCATTGCATCGTTGCCCAATGGTATAACTCTCAAATATTAGCATGCATCTTCTTCAACCTTGGGTGTGCAGCATATGGTGCCCTGTGTGCTTGAGATAGTATTAACAATGCAAAGATGTCCTACTAAAGGTACATAGATGTGTCCTCTATGGTGTAAAAGCCCATCTAACTCCAAGGAATATCTTAAAAACTTGCCCTTAAGGGCTCTTTGTGATTGAACCTCCTGTAGTACCTCTCTATAAACTCATCCTTTGACAAATATTGTAGAATGTGATCCCTCAAATCAATGCTCATAGTCATAGATGACAAATCGTGTCACTTCCTACTCAAATCTTTTTCTACCACATTTTCTCTCCTTTGATGTAATGTATATTAAATTCATGCTTGCATAAGAACTTAATCTATCCCCTCTAATGAGCATTTAGATTTGGTTGTGTGAAAATGTATTGAAGGATATGATGATCCGAATGAAGCTTAAAATGGTGTCATAATAAAAAGTATCTCCATTGAACAAGAGCGTGAATTACCATTGCCAAATCCAAGTCATGAGTGGGGTGATTCAACTCATAAGTCTCGAGCTTGTGTGACTCATACGCGACCACCCTATCGTCCTACATAAGTACAACACATAAGCCATCTAATGAAGCATTTGTGTAGACCAAAAAGTTTGATGAAGGATATGGTTTCACTAGAATAGGAGCACCAGTGAGTCACTTTTTTAGGACCTGGAGAGCCCTCTCACAGTGCTCTATCCACTCAAATTTCTTCCCTTTCCACTAAAGAGAAGTAATAGGATGGACAATTCTAGAGAATCCCTCTACAAAATGTTGAAAATACCATACTAAGCCAATGAAAATCTTGACCTATATCACTGAAGTAGGTATTGACCACTTCATAATAGCTCTAATCTTCAATTGATCTATGGAAATACCATCGCTAGATATAGCATGTCCTAGATATCGAAACTCTATCTAGAAAAAAGAACACTTCGACAAACTACCATATAATTGTTGCCCTCTCAAACATTGCAACACTTGTTATAAGTGTTCATCATGTTCCTCCCCTCTATTTACAGATCAAAATGTCATCTAGAAACACAATCACAAAATGATCTAAGAAGGCTTGGAATACCCCATTCATGAGACATAAACATTGCGAGGGCATTTCTCAAGCCAAAGGGTAGCACTGTAAACTCATAATAGCCATATCTAGTCTTGAATGCAGTCTTATGTATATATGCTTTTGCAATCGTGAATTGATGATATCCAAACTTAAGGTCTATCTTCAAGAACACTCTAGCTCCTTGTAAGTGATCAAACAAGTCATCAATCATAGGAAGCGGGTAATGATTCTTAATCATCACCTTTTTAACCTATCTGTAATCCATATATAGATGAAGGAATCCATCCTTCTTAGCAAAGATGATAGGGGCGCCCCATGACGAGATGCTAGGATGAATATGACCCTTCTCTAACAACTCCTCTAACTGAATCTTTAGCTCACTAAGATCATGAGTGGTCACCCTATAAGGTGCCCTTAATACAGGTTCAACTCCTAGTACTAAATCAATACAAAAACCACTCTCTCGTTGAGGTGGCATCCCTAGAAGCTCTAGAGGAAATAAATTTGCAAACTCCCTAATAATGGGATGATCATCCAAACATGTCCCTACCTCCTCCTATGATCAATCACTGAAGGTGATGGTGAATAATTGACACCCTTCCACAAACACCACTTCAACTACATAGTGGATATCATGTGAAGGGAGACATGACTCTAAATCTTTGTAATCAATATCAACACACTCAATTGCCTTACAACGAAAATTCATCTTAGCTCGATTGGCATTAAGCCAATCCATACCCAATACTATTCCATAGGAACTCAATGGGGCAACATGTAGGTCAACTAAAGTGGTAAGATCACCAAATCACAATTGGCAGTCCCTAACTACTAAATCTATGACTAACTTGGCCCCTGAGGCTAGATGAACCTCCCACCTATTGTCTTGCCTAGATATCTAGCCTTTTGCACTCCACTACATAGGGAGCTATAAAAGAATCAAATGAAATAGAAACATGCATATAACCAATACCAAGGGCCTCAATAACCGTGACCTAGTGGTTTTCAACCACCGCGAAGACTCTATGGTATTTATCCACCTCCAGTAGTCTTCTCTCTCTCTCTCTCTCTCTCTCTCTCTCTCTCTCTCTATACACTTAAGACAACAACACACGATCATTCAATTGAAGAAGAGGCGAGAGGAACTTAACATTAGTGGAATAATAATAGGAGTGGTTTCTCAACAACTTCAACTTTGAAACTAAAATTCTTACTTCTTTTAACACCAAATCCACCCAAAGACTAATAAGAAGGTACTCGTTCCCATTATTTTTCCAAAAATAGATAAATACCCCATGGGATCTCTCTCCCTCGAAACCCACATATGGGTTGCTCTCTCTCGTAAGGGGAGCCAACCCAATACCCATACACACTCACAAAACTAGAACACATACACACAAAAACCAACATTATCATACATAAATCATGATTGAAAAAGTAGAGGAATAACCTCAAATAGAAAATCCAGTTTGAAAGAGGATGATGATGAACTCCCTCCTCCTCTTAGGCTTTTTCTTTCTTCTTCTACACAACAAAAAATCAGAATTGCCTTCTTTCTTCTCCATGTTTTGACTTATCGAAAAACTCTCTACAACCTTTCATTAAGAGGAATGGTTCTCAAATGTACGTCCCCTTTTCTTGTTCCCTCTCAAAAATGAGGTTCGAGACTCGAAAGGGAATAGGGATGACCTAACTTTTCCGTCACCCCCATTTTCATCACTTCATGAAAAGGGTATTTATGAGGGACTTTTATTGAGGTATGGCCAATAATTTGGCCAAAAATCAAACCCCCAACCTTAGGTGACCTAACTAGGGTCTCAAAATGTATAAAAGAAATATAATTTATGACATTTTTGATCCCTCAAAAAAGCTATTTTGTGTTGCATTCTAAATTACTTATTTGAAACTAATTTAAATTTGCACTTAAAAATAACCATACTTTATTTGTGACAACATTCACATTACATAAATAACATCACAAGCAAAACACTCTAGCACCCCTCCAAATGGACTATGTTTGACTATACACGGCTTGTACACATAAGGGTCACTCGATTAGCTCTGATAATATAGCCATGGAATGTTGGCCTACCAAATCTCAAACATTAGTCTAGTTAAGAGCAAATAGTGGAAACAACAATTGATCAATTTATACGCCACATATTCATCAATTTATACACCACATGTCCAACACTATTTAAAACAAAATCACATCACATCCATAATTTTAAAATACATATAACCATTACATAGCAATAATTTCAATTAAGTTCAAATCCATTTTATCAAGTGCGTATTATTACTAATGTATACAAAACATTTTTAAGTAGCACAATCTACATGACTAAAACACAAAACAAACTTAACTAATCCAAACAACAATGATGAACAAATACATATTTTACAAACAACTAGTCTAATTAGCAATAACAATAAAACTCATGATTTATGTGTAATTAATCTAATATAATAGTAATAAAGTCCACGATTATAAGCATACATAATCATAATATAGGTCCAAGTAAAACCAAAATATAGGTCCAGGTAAAGCATTATGTGCATCCAAAAATAAAAATACGGCATGTCCATGTCCATCCGATGGTGGGGATCACACTACAAGCCTTCTCTTTCTGAATCTTCTTCTCTCCCCACTTTCTTTCCTCTAATATAAAAATTGAAAAGAAACCAAAAATATAAAAATACAAAAAAAATCCTCCTCCCCTATCAAAAGAAGAGCATATAAAGAAAAAGGAGAAAATATCCTCTCCTTAACTACCCCACAACTAACTTAGGTCGATTTTCATCACCCTTTTGAAATGGCAAGTTTTAGGTGCCTAGAAACATTTTAGAAGATACTTTTATGGTTTAAAATATCCCTTGCCCCTATACCTAACACCAAAGGTTAAATTTTAATTACAAAAAACTTGACTATTGCACTTAAAATCCTTATAAAACTCCTTAATTACAATATACTTAGAACAGGGAGATGAGTGAATGGGGGGACGGGTGAATCAATATATGTAATTTTCACTCATTCTTCAACATTAATTACCTCGAATAACTTCTTCAAATAAATATCAGATTTACCCATCTTATGTATATCAATGATGCAACACATAAAGCATGTAAATCAACACACATTATCACAAAGGACACACGTGGAAACCCAAGATGGGAAAAACCATAGTGTGAATAACTACTTGGATCTATTGTCCAAGATTTGCCTAAAAAATAATATATCATTTACATAAACTTGTAGGCACCAACCCTCAGGAGACACCAATCCCCTCGAAGCACAGTGGGCACCAACCCACTAGAGACACCAACCTCAAATGCTTAGGTCAGAGTAGTAAGTCAAGAGCTAGGACCTCAATCTCAACAATATGAAAGATATAAAGGTCAGACCTTAAAATTACAACTTGCCTCTAATCAAATCAACTACTTCAAGCTCTTCTCTGTTACTTATGATATTTTGCTAGCAACACATGAATCAGGAATTCTCGATCTGACACATTTTCTGAATCACATGCTATGAACTTGTAATCCTAGAAAAACATCACCTTATCAAGGACACAACTAGAATGGATCTAGGACACTCATATATGTGTCCTATCCATAATTACAAGTGTAAGTTAGACACATACAAAATTGAACAATCTACAAGCTAGGCTCATAATTTACTTCACCAAACGTGTAGTGGGCTAGGTCCTAATTAGCCCATACACACATCAATACAAAATGAATGTGTGGAAAGCTTAATTAGTTCCAAGATGTTATTTTTGTGTAATCATTGGTAGTTGCACATGCTACGTCCCTTTCGCGGGTTGGCCATATCTAATGTGTAATAGGTCTGACCCAAAAACTAACACATGGCTCCACACAAGGAAACTTGTCATGCAAATCCAATCGAGAATCAAAATAATCATAAGGAGTATGCATCCTTAATTTCTGGCTATCCACATGTGATATCCTCATCTTTAACGTAGAAAGTATCAAGCAATGTACATAACAAAAGTTTGAATAGTTAGGAGTAGAAAATAACAAAATATACATAATAGAAAGTAGAAGGATAAGACATAAAGACTTGCAAGAATCCGAACTCAATATCATCATGAAGACATTAATTAAGGAAACACAATATCAGTAGGAGTTAGCATACTTAGAATAAAGAGGAAACCGCGAAGTCTTATAAATAAGACGATTGCTTTGAATAATCATTTCAGATATCAGAGGTAATCAACATAGCATCGATTATGATCGATGTGTCCATAAATATATTGAGGCTTCACTATATCGATTAGCAAGAATAAACATCTTCAACAATTACCATAGAGTGGTATCGATCCATTAAAAGAGATATCGAAAACATGACTATACTACCACCAATATGAGGAATTGATTATTAAATAATCGACTGAGTACAAAGTTGACTATCATTTGTAAAGAATATGTTAAGTGATAACAAAGGCTACGAGATAACATAATCATTACCGAAGTGATGTCATTAAGTAATGATAATAATTAAAGAGATGAGACACATCCATTCTTATGCCTTTCCATCTCTTTGACCATTTGCCCATTTGGCTATTATTGGTTGCAAGCACATCAAGTACAGATTAGACAACATCAGATTTGTTGCAAGTTTATAATCCTATATCTAAGATAGCAACTATATTGCTATAAGCGATATTATCATATTAGACATTACATATATTAAAGGATTATAGCAAACATAGCAATTCAATCATTGTAAGCAATAATAGACAGGTTCATAGCATATCTCCTATTGTCAAAATTAGAGGAAGCTATCCAGATCTTTGCTTAGTTATAATCAAAACTTGAAAGAAGTCTCTTGCAATTCTTTTATAAGTTAATTGTCCCTATTTCTTAAGTCTGAACATAAGAAGAGATTACAAATGGTATCAAAACTTTACATTTAATGCTTATATTGGATTGTTCCTAAAACGAGACATTACAAGTGGTATTAGAGCTATACTCCTGCCAACCTGTGAATGTTTATGAGCAATGAAGAATATAAAACTTACTAAAGAAGACGATTAGGACAAGATAAACAGAATCAAAAAGGAGTTACAAGCATGGGAGACAAAGATTTCAGCAAGAAGATGGATCAATTCTATGACGAACAAAGAAACACTCAACAAAGAATGGCTCAACTACTTGACATGCTCACACAGATTGTTATTAGTGTCTCAGCAAACAATAACGATAGTAATAATAATAATATTAATCAATGAGGAAATGAAGGACAATCAAACAATGGAAGCCCAAACCATGGGCCAACCACAAAAAGTCCTAGACACATGTGTTGCCAACCTTTACCCAAAGGGTTGAACAGCAAGAAGAAAACAAACCTTCAATGGTGGACCTTCAAGACCAATTCCAACAAGATTGGATTGATGGAGGACTCCAAACTGAAATGTCCTTGAACGATTATATGGACCTAAGACTAAGACACATGCCAAGGAAAGGTTGGCATGGGGCTAGATTGACCCGCGCGACATCGACGATCTTTTCGGCACTTGTCCGTGGGATGCAAACACTTCCAAGATCTCGGACTACGCCCGTTAGCACTCCCAAGCTCCAGAACCTGCACACACACTTGCACAACAATGCACAATCTTGCAAAGCAGAAATGTTTACACACAATGAACACAATACTGGGACAAATAGATAGCTTTATTGATATGAAGAAACGGCCCCCGACCCGGTCTACAATCAATTCCAGCTATGTTGTTGGTCACTACCCCGAGTACTTCCCAAAGCACCCGATTACAAGTTCCCGCCCCTGGATTCACGCCTACTCTTGAAACACTGGTAATCATCACACTACACCTCGCCCCTGGCTGTAGCTTCTCACGTAGACTCCAAATCCTCAAAGACCATGTCTCCTTCGGAACTCAATCTGGGGAACCACAAACTCTCTCGTGAGTCGGTGATGACTTACCCAATACAAGATCCAGGCTCCCTCTCTAAACGAGGACTCCAAGTCACACTGCTTTCTCTGTTGCTTCTACTCACACCACTGCACTGCAATCACTCTGAACACCTTTGCTTGTTGGAATGTTGTTTTGGTCCTCCTTGGATTTCTCCACCATGAACCTTCGACTATAGGAAGTAAAGCACACTGTAGAAATGTTCTCTCGTGAACAGGTGGGATACTCTGCTTCCCCCATATAAGTTTTCGTCCATTTCCCACACAGCTATAGTTTGGCACCAACCGTTTGTCAATCACCACAACTTCCACCTACTGAGAATCGAATGGGGACTTTCACCCCAGAAGACTACCGACCTCCTTGAGACAACAACCCCTTACATCCTCCCCCACTTAAAATAGGTGACGTCCTCGACGTCAGCAACATAGTCCCCGACACGTGTTGCGGAGGCCCCCAACTTTGTTTGCACTTAGAAGAGGAGGTTGGAGTTCCGATCCAAGAACTCCAAAACCTTGTCTTCATATTTTCAAAGGTTCTCAGCCTTCTCCCAAGTTGCTTCCTCTCAGGACTGGCCCTGCCAATGAACTAAGAACTCCCTCCACCTCCTGTTTCCAAATCCCCTCTCCTTTACAACAATCACTTCCTCCACTTCTAGTCACGGCCTGTCCTTGACAAATGATGGTCCTCGGGTTGGTATGTTCCTATTGTTGTCCTCTTTATCCTGATGATACGAATGGAGTTGGCTGACATGGAAAACATTGTGGACTCTAAGATGAGTTGGCAACTTCAGCTTATATGCAACTTTCCCAATCCGCTTTGTGATTGTGAATGGTCCATCAAATATACGACCAAGTGTTGCACTCAACCCCTTGGGTGGTTTAAACTGAACTGGGTCCATCCTGAGAAAGACCTTGTCATCAACTTTGAACTCCACATTGCTCCTCCCTGAGTTTGCATAATGCTTCATTCTTTCTGCGACCTTGACCAAGTTATGCCTTGCATGATCCACTCGATCATGCCACTCCTTCAATCTATCCTTTGCATCTGGACAGTCCTCGACGTATCCACTCAACACTATGTGAGGAGTCAGTGGTTGTTGCCATGTAGCCAATTCAAAAGGTGAATACTAACTCAATGCACTCTTCTGCATGTTGTAACTAAACTGCACTGGGTCCAACAATTTAGGCCAGTTGGATTGGTCTGACCAAACAAAGTGCCTGAGATAGTCCTCTAGAATCCCATTGATCCTCTCGGTCTGTCCATCTGTCTCCAAGTGATGACTCATTGACATGAGCAACTTTGTCCCAATTAACTTGAACATCTCCTTCTAGAAGTTGTTGGTAAAGCAAGCATCCCTATCACTAACGATACTTAGCAGAACACCCCAATACTTCACAACATTCCTGAAAAATTAGTTGACAGCATCCTCGGCCTTGCATGGTGCCTTGCACAGAACAAATACGGCATACTTCGAGAACCTGTCAACCACGACCATGATGCTACTATACCCGTCCACTTCCGGCAACCCTGTGATGAAGTCCATACTCACACTTGCCCATGGTCTCACTGGTACGAGTAAGGGCTGCAACAATCCTCCTAGAGGTTTTGTTACCTCCTTGTCTTGCTGACAAATGAGACAACTCCTTACATACTCATCCACATCCTTCCTCATATTCTGCCAGTAGAAGCCTCCCTCAACCAATGCAAGGGTTCTCTTTTGTCTTGGATGGCCTGCCAACAGGCTGTCGTGACATTCGTTGAGAACTTCCCTCCTCACATTATTCCACTTCGCAAGGTAAACTCAATCCTTGGTGAACAACAACAATCCATCCCTGACACTGAACTTCCAAGTCTTACCCTCCTTTGCCTGTTTGTACAGCTCCACTGCTTGAAGATCCATCAGATAACCCTACTATAGACTCCAACACCTCGCTAAATAGTTCCACTGAACTAGCCCCGAGCCATGCCTCTTGGTCCCCTTCAATAGCAGCTAATTGTCCCTTCCTGCTTAGAGCATCTGCTACAACATTCTTCTTTCTTGGGTTGTACAGGATCTCAAAATCAAACTCTGCCAAGAACTCTTGCCATTTGGCTTGCTTTGGAGTCAACTTCGCCTGAGTCTTGAAATAAGTTGAGGAAACATTGTCTGTCTTCACCACAAATTGCGTCCCCAAGAGATAGTGCCTCCAAGTTCGAAGACAATGAACGATCCCAGTCATTTCCTTCTCATGGGCAGGGTAATTCCTCTCCCTGTCCTGCAACTTTCTCGACTCATAAGCCACTGGATGTCCATCTTGCATCAACATCCCTCCAATTGCAAAGTCCGAAGCATCGCTTTGAACCTCGAATGGCCTTTTGAAATCAGGCAATGCCAACACTGGAGCCGATGTGATTCTCTCCTTGAGTGTCTCAAAGGTTGTCTGACACTTGTCTGACCACTTCCACTTCCGGTCCTTCTTTATAAGTTTTGTTAAGGGCGCAACACACTTGGAAAACCCTTCAACAAACCTCTTGTAGTAATTCACCAAACCAAGAAACGACCTCACTTGATGTACATTCTGCAACAATTCCCAATCCTGGATTGCTCTCAGTTTCTCTGGATCTGGACGAATGAATCCTTTCCCAATGATATGCCCCAAGAAGTGCACCTCTTCTTGAGCAAACACACATTTCTCCTTCTTGACAAAGAGCTTGTGCTCCTGGAGCAACTGAAATACCTCTGCCAAGTGTTGCTTGTGCTCCTCCATGTTCTTGTTGTAAACCAGTATATCATCCAAATATAGCACCACAAACTTATCCAATAGAGGTCAAAACACATCATTCATGAGTGTACAAAATGTTGATGGTGCATTGCATAGCCCGAAGGGCATCACCATGAACTTGTATGAACCATACGTGGTCACACATGCAACCTTCTCTTCATCTCCCGCAACAATCCTCACTTGATAGTAGCCCTGCTTAAGATCAAGTTTGCTGAAGACCTTTGCCCCAGACAAGCGGTCAAAATAGTCAGCAATAAGAGGTAGGGGATACTTGTTCTTGATGGTTAACTTGTTTAGGGCCTTGAAGTCGATACATAACCTCAATGTTCCATCTTTCTTCCTCTGAAACAACACAAGCTCCCCATACGAAGAACATGATGGCCTAATGTAACCCGCCTCAAGCAGCTCCTCTAACTGCCTCTTCAATTCTACCATCTCTGGACTAGATAACCTGTACAAAGCCTGTGTGGGTGGCTTCGCCCCTGGTACCAATTCTATCTTGTGATCTACAGTTCTTCTCGTTGGGAGTTGAGTGGGTAGCTTGATTGGCATTGTGTCCTCAAACTCCAAAATGACTTCCTCTACTTCAAGTGGAATGGGTGTCTCTAGCACATCCTCCAGTTCATCCCCACCGCCAAGTAGCACTACTAGAAACATTGGTTCCTTGTTATGCTTCTTAGCCGCCTTTTTCATTCCCAATGTTGAAACCATCGGAGTCTTCTTGGATTGTCGCCTCTCTATCATCTTCACCATGCATGTCTGCTTAGGATCCAAAAACACCAACGAATCCAAGTGAGGAATTATCGCAACCTTGTCGATCTTCAAGAACTCTTGACCCAATATCGACTCAAAATCATCCACCTCAATCAATGACGGATCCATGCAACCCTGCCACAAGTCGAATTTCAATGGTATGTCCCAGACTATACAATGTATCTTCTTAAATGGGGAATTCACTGCCTTGAAAGAGCATGCATCCGCCTGCACCTTCAACCCCAGATCTTGAGATCTCCCGACTGAGATAAAGTTGTGAGTGGCTCCTGAATCTGCCATAGCCATTGTGTACTTCCCATTCATCTGGGCCTCCACATAACACAACTTGTTTTGGTTCTCAGGTTCGGCAGTTGTGGCCTTTGGCTGCTCGATGGTATTGACTGCACTCAAACGCTGGATCACACCCATCGCTACAATCTAACCATCCTGATCTGCTCCCATCTGTGTAGAGTTCAACCTCTGTCGTTGTGAACAGTCTCTCACCCAATGTTCCGAGCCACCACAAATTAAGCACACATGCCCTCTCCTGTCATTCTTTGACTCGGCGTCTTTCGAACCCTAACTTGAACCTTTGCTATTTGAGGACTTTCTTGTCCCACTCTGTTTACTACTTGAAGAATCCCCCTTCCCCTTAGACTTTGTTTCATCCTTGGGTTGGAAATGTTTCTTGTCCTTCTTCGGGGGGTTGGATCCACTTATAGCACCTTGTGCCTTTGACAAATCCTTGTAGTCAACCAACCGATCCACGACTAGAATGGCCTCTTAAACATTTGGGACTTTCAGCTTTTGGAGCTCATTCTGAGCCCATAGGGCCAAACCTTTCAAGAAGTGACATAAGTTAAGATCTTGGTCCATATTTGGAAATTCCAACATAAGAACCCGAAAAGCTTTGATGTAATCTTTGATCTTCCCTGTCTGCTTCAGGTCTTAAAGTTGCTTGAAGGAGGTCCAACCTGAATTTTCTGGCTTGAACTACTCCTAAAGTGCATCCCACAACTCTTCCCATGTGTCTACCTTGACTACCGACCTCCATATCCTGAAGTCTGGCCCTCCACCAAAGCTTAGCTGTTCCATTGAGGAATCCTAAGGTTGTCTCCACCTTTTCTTCGTTCGTCAATCCCCTCATGGATTTCAGGTACTTTCCCATGTCAAAGAAGAAATTCTCCATTACCTTGTCATCTCGGTTACCATCATACTTGTCTAGTGGCGACACCCTTGGTCCCTTGGTAATCCTTGCCTGAGAGACGCAACTTTTGACAAATTCAATATCTAGGAGTGCCTTCTTCAACCCATCTTCAAGCCTTGCTCTCTCTATTTGTTCCTGACCATACAGAACCCGGAGATCCTTGATATCTCCTTCAGCTAAGTCCAATCATCCTTCTGCAGTTTCCATGCGCTTCGACAGAACCGTGTTTTCCAGAGACTCCAAACGGTTGCTTAGGTCATTAAGCCAATCCTTAGTCTTCAAGGTGGCATTCCTTTCATTTACATGACCACAGGATGAGCCCTGCTCCTACTAACTCCCTCTCAGCATCCTTGTTGCCCCTTGCCATGACTACTGAGAAATTGAACTCACTTGGTGTGCTAGCTTGGGGGTATCAAAACCTTGTGCTTTGATACCAACTATCATGAGGCTAGATTGACCCGCACGGCACCGACGATCTTTTCGGCACTTGTATGTGGGATCCAAACACTTCGAAGATCTTGGACTACGCCTGTTAGCACTCCCAAGCTCCAGAACCTGCACACACAATTGCACAACAACGCACAATCTTGCACAACGGAAATCTTTACACACAATGAACACAATACTGGGGCAAATAGATAGCTTTATTGATATGAAGAAATGGCCCAGTCTACAATCAATTCCAACTATGTTGTTGGTCACTACACTGAGTACTTCCTAAAGCACCCGATTACAAGTTCCCACCCCTGGATTCACGCCTACTCTTGAAACACTAGTACTGATCACATTGCACCTCACCCTTGGTTGTAGCTTCTCACGTAGACTCCAAATCCTCAAAGACCCTGTCTCCTTTGCAACTCAATCTGGCACACCACGGACTCTCTCATGAGCTGGCGATGACTTACCTAGTACAAGGCCCAAGCCCCCTCCCTGAACGGGGACTCCAAGTCACACTGCTTTCTTTGTTGCTTCTACTCACACCACTGCACTGCAATCACTCTAAACACCTTTGCTCGCTGGAATGTTGTTTTGCTCCTCCTTGGATTTCTCCACCATGAACCTTCGCTTGCAGGAAGTAAAGCACACTATAGAAACGTTCTCTCGTGAATGGGTGGGGTACTCTGCTTCCCCCATATAAGTTTTTCATCCAATTCCCACACAACTGTAGTTTGGCACCAACCGTTTGTCAATCACCACAACTTCCAGCTGCTGAGAATCGGATGGGGACTTTCACCCCAAAAGACTACCAACCTCCTTGAGACAACAACCCCTTAAAAAGGTAATCAGGAATATTACTCCAAATTGAAAAGAAGGGTTGGAAAACTCAACATACCTTATTTTGATGGGTCAAGGAAGACCACAACACTGTCATGGGTACAAAAGATAGACACCTACTTCTAGCTAAAATCTATGTCCAAAGAGGAAGCCATCAAATATGCAGCACTACATCTAGATGGGGTGGCACTTGAATGGTGGTACCATGGAATGACCACCATGGGGCATGCACAAGTTACTTCTTATGTGGAATTCACAAAAAGACTAATTGAGAGATTTGATAGCAAAGACCCAGAACTTCACTTCAAGGATTTGGCACAACTTAAACAAAAGGGTTCTATTGATGAGTACATCATGGAGTTCCAACGTTTGTCAGTTTTTGTTACGGATATATCCAAGAGGCTAATAGTCCTATTCATGGATGGACTAATGGATCCATTAAAAAGATGGATTAAGGCCCTCAATCCAATAACTCTTCAAGAAGCTATCAAGAAATCTAGAGACATGGATCAAGAAACAATGAAGAATAAAACAATCTTCAAAGAACCAACAAAGCCCAAAGAACAATTTGATCCACCAAACATAAGGGAGGCTCGTAGAAGAAATCAATTAGATGAGGCAACTTGCCAAGAATTTCAAAGGAAGAAGTTATGTTTTGCATGCAAGGAAGCATGGGAACCTGTCCATAGATGCATGAGGAAAGGAAAGATCCATTACATTGAAGTGAGACCAGTCAGTGAAGAAGGGCATGATAGCCTAAATAGCAACGAATCAGGAGATGAAGCTAAACTTTCGTCTCCATCCAAGAAAAAGGATACCTTAGCCACCATTAGAGGAGCCCAAGGACTTTCCAAATTCCAAGTTCAAGGATACCTTCATCTACATCCCATTATCATCCTTAATGATAGTGGAGCTACATATAACTTCATAAGCTCCTCACTCCTACAAACCCAAGAAATATTAGCGTATAAGCAAAAAGGATTCCCTATAGTGTTGGCTAATGGATCAAGTATAAGTTTCATGCCATAGCACCAAAGCTTGAAATCACCATTGGAGACTACAAATTATGTGATGACTTCCATGTGTTGGATCTAGGAGACATTGATGTAATCTTGGGAATACTATGGATGCATTGGCCTATTCATCCAAGACTATAGAGCTATGACTTTGAAATTTAAGATTTATGAGGGTAAAATTGTCCTAAAAGGACTACAAGAGGAAGACCCACAGTGAATCGGCGAGTATCATGACACATGCAACAAACATCGCAAAAGAAAGGATCAGCAGCAAGATAAGAGTGATTCCCTCCCTATCACACTCACCCAATTCCTCAAGAAGTTTGGAGAGAGTTTACGAGGGTATTGAAGGGAATGGTTGAAATCTAGAAGTCACATAAACAAAGAGACAGAGAAGAATGCAGTAATTTTGAAAGAGGAAATGGATCACTTTGGCATGCTTGTGGACAACCATCTCCAAGAAGGGGAAACTGTGATATCCCCGTTTTTAACATAGAAAGTAACAAGCAATGTACAAATACTTGATAAAGGGTGGCAGCCTTGATAACAAAACTTTGAATAGTTAGGAGTAGAAAATAATAAAATATACATAATAGAATGTAGAAGGATAAGACATAAAGACTTGCAAGCAGCCAAATTCAATATCATCATGAAGACAGACACAAATAATTACACCTTCGAAACATTTTTCATTCCTTCATAAAACATATGAGACAACCTCCACAACTAATACAACTCGTAGCTACACAAAAATCAGCAACATGTACAATGCTATTCTAGTATGTTACAACTTTAGTCTCTCAATTCTTTAAAAAATAAGATCTGAAGCCTTTTATTCTTTCTACCTTGCTCCTATCTTTATACTCATTCAGCTAAAAAACTAATCTTCTAAAAATCAGCTTAGTTAGAAAAGCATAATTATCATGCATAAGACAGTGAAATGCAAAATAGAATAACTCAAACCACTTGAACATGTTCACACTGAACTTGTACGGAAGTTCCTATCCAAACTAAAAGTTCAATAGTTTCATGTTACAGATTTAACAATAGATCCAAACTTCTATTCATTTTTAGTTTAAAATATCACTACATTGAACAACAGTTATAACAAGTTTGAGTTGGATTCATAACAATCTAACTTTATTGAGGAGTGCTGGCTGATGTTAAAAATTATGTCATATATGTTTTGGATTAATCAAGGAAGGGCCGTAATCCCATACAGTCAACAGCACAACAAAACCAACAGAAAACAACCGCTAGCACAAAAGAACTAGAAGCACACTACAGACCATCATGCAAATATAATAAAAAAACATAAACAAAATGTCCAGCAGATAAATGGCATCCGAACTAAACTACTAAAGATGATAACTAACCAACTAAGCATATAACAGGCATGCAAGCCATTAAAGTTCATAACAGAGAATCTGACTAAAACCATAACAGAAATAGATAAACCAACAACAAAACCCTCCCAAAAAACCAGAGTAACCCTAACCCACATACTACTTTTGACTCTTAATGAGATCCCAATTCTTTTCCACAATCTGGAGGTTCTTCTTCCAGTCTACATCATCAGGACTGCATTCTTTGGGATCCTCCCCTTTCCGCACACTCGAACTTGCATTCTGCTTCTTCAATTTGCTCTGGCCAAAGACCACCTCCATAACCGCCTTCCGCATGATCCCGTCAGTGATCAGAGTTACGGAATTAACCGCATGCATCAGGAGCTTTTTGTCTGCTCTAAGGCCCTCCACTCTGAATTCAAGGTCATTCAGTCTAACCTGCAAATCAGCAACTTGAACTTTAAGGTTAGCTAGCATTTCATTGTTAGCTGTAGAGGTATCATCCATAGATTGGGTGGTTTCATCTGTTCCCTGCTCCTCCATGATTTTCATACCCTGCATCCCAAAATATTCCTTCATTTCATCTTCATCCTTCTGAACAACAATGGACAACTATAAGTTATATATGTTTATATGATACAAATGCACAATATTTAAACAAAAACATTATTTTATTAAAGATAGCAATAAGGGAGGATGCATTTAATTAAGTTGCAATTTAAGTATACGGTTGGTTGGTTTCTCTCAATGTGTTTAATTAAGAAGAGCTCGATAAGCCTTTATCTCTCTATTTTTGGGGATTGTCTCCAATCATTGGTTGATTTTCTCTCAGCTGGTATACATGTATCTATGAGCTGCTTTTACATATGTTTTTCAATAGCTTCTCAAACAAAACAAGTTTGCATGCGGTCTTTAAAAGTTTAAAACAATGTATCAAGTAGCACCGTTCAAAATTATAAACCTGGTTTAATACCCAATTAATTATAGTAAAAGCAATGGGTTGAACTTCCAAATAAAGACATATGAAACAACTCTCCTCTCTAGAACTGTCTACAACCATCATCCCACTTATGATAGAGAAATAAAATAAATGTGCATGCACTAAACACGGTAGAAACTTGTTTCAACTGCAGATTATCCTCCATGAGTTTCTTACTATACTTACTTTAGAATTTGAAGCACCTTTTTCTGGATCTGGAGTGTCCAATAACTGGGACGAATGCACAGGCACGTGAGTTTTCTACAACCCAGAAAAATAATTTTAATATAATTTCAAGCCGATAGTGTTCAGTTGTATTAAATTATGGAAAATAAAAAGTAGATGCCAAAAGAGAACTTCACTAAATTTCAGATCAAGCAAACAAGACTTCAAACAAGTCCACTAAGACACCTTTGTGCTTCCCCTCCAATGACAGTTAGCTCTAAAACAGTTCCACAATGCAAAATTTCTGCAAATAATTTATATACAGTATGTTGGAATCAAAAACACCTCTAAGCAGCTCACAAGTATAGTGATCAACACATAAACACAAAAAATAGCAAAACTTTTCTTTAAAGCATGGTAAGAGCTCACCCTTTTTTATTAATGAAAACTGAAAGACTTTTCTCCTTTATTTCTCTTCCTCCACACTGCAATAACATTTTAGAAAAAATGAATTATTAAACACTGTTTAGAAACTAAAAACATATCAATAGATAAGATATACTAGATGATTTTGTATACATAATTGTATGCATGTGTTAATTTCTACATTCATATGTGAGTTTTGTGTATAGGCACGTGCATGTGTTTATTTCTATCTGTTTGTGCTTTCATGTGTGCTTCATTCAATTGAGTTTCCAATATGTTACGAAGTTATTGTTCAGTGATTTTCTACACTTATATGTACAATGCAAGTTATTAATTTAGTGTCAAGTGTTGTGAATTAGGTGTTAGAACTCAATGTCTGGTCATTATTTATCTTGCACATCCAGTGTTATGTAGTACAGCATACAGTGACATGGCTTTAGGAATATGCACAGATTTTATTTTGTAAGGGAAGTAGCATTTCAAAGATTTTAAATTACATTACAAAATTTTATCTCAAAGAAAGCATAAATAGGAAAAAAATCACTAAAATCATTATTAATCACAAATCCTGATTTTTGCACTTCAAAAAAATTGATTTTTTTATTACAAACATTGACCGCCATGTTTGACCCACTTTTTATTTATTTATTAGCCAATAGGCTATTTAGTGTGGGCATTGCCAACTGGAATTAGTTATTTCTCACACCTGAAAATAAAGCCGTTCAATTCTCAGGTTGGAAAATAAAACCTTATTTGAAAATTTTCATTTTCATCGCATTAGTGAACTACAGCTGCAAATTAGAAACTTCTTCCTGTTGTGAGGTATTCACACATCGCCCCATTGAAAATGGGGACCCCCACTTTTTTCTTTTTAGGTTGTCTTAGAGTCTCTGCTATTAATCTTTGCATTGAAGGAATAGAGTTTCTCAAGTAGCTAGAGGGTCATCAAGTCAAGTTGGTCTCCTTAGGGTGGAGTGAAGATAGTCACCTGCGAGCATGAAAGTAGATCTAGGACTCCTTTATATCATGCCTAGGTTTCTTGTGTTATCTGATCATATTTCTAGTAACAAGAACAAGCCTTGGTTGTTTGAATGGCGTCCTCCTTGAATTTCATTTAGGCCATGTACCTTGCCTCAAACTTGGAGCAAACTTGCCTTAGACCCTGTCCTGTACCTTACTCAAGACCTGCAGCGAATTTCCAAGTGATGTACCTTGGACAGTGTCCAAAGCAAATTTGGAGAGATCATGTCCCTTGCAGCCTATTTAGAGCGAACTTTGACTTATTGATGTACTTTCCTAAGGGTCCAGAGCGAAATTTTGCTAAGTTGAGTACCTTGCTGAGGATCAAGGGCGAATTTATCCAAGTGAAGATTGAGAGTGAATTTTGAAGGAGAGGTTTTTGAGCAAATTTGTTGAAGTCATGTACCCTATTAAGATTTGAGATTGAACTTCCCTAATGAGTCAGGTACCCTCCAAAGGACAGAGAGCGAATTTTATCATGTGTACCCTGCCAAGGTCCTGGAGTGAATTTTCAAGCATGTACCTTCTTGAGGTCCTGGAGCGAATTTTCAAGCATGTACCTTGGAGAGGTTCCAGAGCAAATTTTGATTCATGTCCTTGCTAAGGGTCCAAAGCGAATTTCTTCACAAGTACATGTACCTTGCTAAGAGTCTCAAAGCGAAATTCTTTCACCAAGTTGCGTACCTTCCAAAGGTCCTAGACTAAAAATTTCACTAAGGTCGTGTACCTCCCAAAGGTCATAGAGCGAATTTTTTATCAAAGTCTTGTACCTTCCGAAGGTCCTAAGCCGAATGTTGAATTGATGTCCTTGCTAAGGACATAGAGGGAAACTTTTTATCAAGTCATGTCCTTGGAGTAGTCCTAGAGCGAACTTGTTTCATGTCCTTGGAGAGGTCCTAGAGCGAATGTCCTTGGAGCAGTCCTAGAGCGAATGTCCTTGGAGAGGACATGGAGCACATTTCTCCAAATCATGTACCTTGCCTCAAACTTGGAGCGAATTTTCATCTTAAGACCATGTACCTGTTGTGACCTTTTTCACACATCGCCCCATTGCAAATGGGGGCCCTCTCTTTTCCTTCTTTCTAGGGTTTTGTTAGTGTCTCGTGGCCTTCGGCTTCAATTTTGCCAAGCCTTGCTCAGTTTTGAATAGTTCGAGTCCTGGAGTTTGAAAGTTAGTTTTTGCAAACCAAGTAATACTAGAGTCCGGATACCGTCAAAGTGCCTAGAAAGGCCAGAGGACGAAGATCGCAATTGATTTGGACAAATTTGAACAACTTTCTATTTTTAGAAAGTTTGCTTTTTTGTTTTTTTCCTATTTTTTAGGAAGTTTCGTTTTTGGCATTTTTAGCCCAATCCTCAGTATGGCTATTTTTAGAAAGTTTTCCCTATTTTTTAAGGATGTCTTCTTTTTGCTTTTTCGGAATGGGTACCTAGGGTTTGCACTGATACCACTGACCTGCTTCGATTGTGATCCAAAATTTCCAAGTTTTGACCTAAAAAGCTAGTTTCCTACATTTTAGGGATCATGATGCTTCAGATGGTTTGCCTGAGTATGGATTTCAAATTTCAAGTTAATCTGGTTAAATTTGGTTAAATTGTGAAATTTTGAAATTTTCCAAACATTTTCTAAGTCTGGCTAATGGATGATGTTGAGTGTTATGGCAGGTGATCAAAACTCCGCCCAAGATGCCAGCAATGGAGAGGTCTCAAAAGTCCGCCATGATGGAATGGAGAGGTCATAAAACTCCGCCATGATGGGATGAAGGCATCAAAAGTCCGCCTTGAAGAGGGAGTATGAAAGTCCGCCATATGTTGGAGGGAACATCAAAGTTAGCCATGCTTGGTGGGAAGCTTCAAAACTCCACCCTATGCCTTGAGGAGGTCTTCTAAAACTCCGCTCTATGCCTTGCTTGAGGTAGCACCAAACTCCGCCCTCCTTGATAGATCAAAAGTCCGCCCCCTTGGTGATGTATTTAAACTCTGCCTAGCCATGTCATCTAAAGTCCACCCTTGGAGATACCTTTCAAAGTCCGCCATGTTGGAGAGGCTTCAAAAGTCCGCCCCCTTGATGATGTATTGAAAGTCCGCCCTAGGAGATGTATTCAACAGTCCGCCCTTGGTGATAGCTTCAAACTCCGCCCTCAAGGAGACCTCCCTAAAGTCTGCCCCATGCCTTGTGGAGAGGAAAAAGTTTGCCTTGGAAACCTTCAAAACTCCACCCTATGCCTTGAGAAGGTAGTGAAAAGTCCGCCCTTGGTGATATGTTTAAAACTCCGCTATGTCTTGAGAGAGCTCCAAAGTCTGCCCAAACTTGATAGAGAAGATGGTAAAGTCATAAAAGTCTGCCATGCATGGTGAGAAGGAGAAAGGCCGCCCATGAAGAGAGCCTCCAAAAGTCCGCCCAAGCATGAAATTGAAGGCAAGCAAACATGAAGTTGAACACTAAAAACTCCGCCCTACTCCTGGAAGTCAAACAAAGTCAACAAGAAACCAAGAGATGTCATCAAATCTTCCTAAAAATCGAACTTCTAATCAATTTAGAAAGTTGGAAAAAGAGATTGTCAAAGATCAACGAGTTGGGAAATTAAAATCGAAACTCGAAATTGAAATTAGAAAGAAGACATTTGCAGATCAAGATGATTTTCAGACTGAGTTCCAAATTAGAAACTTTTTGGAAAATGCTAATTTATAAGCCTAGTTCGAATTTATGGACTAAATACAATTTAGAAACTTGCACAAGTAGAAGATTTTCGAACTAAAAGAGATGACAACACAACTCAAAATTGGATGAGAAACTTTCCCAAGATTTAAGTTGAGTTTAGAAACATGAGTTGGATTTTTTTTGCGTGTTTCTAATTATGAAATCAACTTCATTACAAATGCATCCTTTGAAACTTCATTCTTACACCAAGAAGTTCGAATTTCCTTAGCAAGCTAAGGAAAACATTAAGAATTATTTGCAGATTGAAGTTCATTGGGAGAAAATCTTGATATTGCTTGCAGTCGGGCAAGCTTCTTGACTAAGAATTCACAGATTTTGGAGTAGAACCAGCTGGTATAAGGCAGAATTGTTATTTTTTCTGAGTTTTCTGAAAAACTTTTGGCCTTATTCCAATTCATTCGAAGGTGAAGTTGAATTTACAATGCAGATTTGTTACATTTTCTGAGTTTTTCAGAGTTATTGAAAGTGATTTTAGTGGATCTATTCGAATTTTAGTGAAGGAAAATCATTTTATTCGTTAAGTAAAAGAAAAGTTTTGAAGCTATAACACTTGGTGTTGGATTGCAATCACAATTATCCTTAGGATTGAAGAGTTTACATATGAAAATCTGTTTTTTGTGGCTAAGTATGAAAATAAAATAAAGTCTCCAAACACTTAACCATTCGCAGCCTCTATTTTCTTCAATTCGCGAACCAATTTCTAACTTAAGCTTCATTTTTTACTTGCAGATTTTAAGCACGATGAAATTTCAAGTGGACAAAGATGCTCCTCCCGAGTCAAGGATGACTTCGAAATGGAAGAATGTTAGCGACACTAACCTCGGGCACATCAATCTAAGGGAGTTCAAGAAACGGATGTTTGGTTTGGACAACCTCGTGCCTACCATGACAACGCGAAAGATGATGAAGAGTGGCATCGTGCATGCTGCTGGTTTTCTCCCTACCATGCAATGCACCGAGTTAGTAGCTAAATGTGCTAGGCATTACAACCCTGCCAGTAGGGATATTGTCGCGCCAAATGGGAGAGTATTGGCAAACATCAGCGATGAGGCCATCAGGGAAGCCTTCAAAATTCCAGAGTATCTTAATGTTGTGTACGTGACCAAGGATGAAGCTGATCGCATGTATCAGGATCACTTGGAGGAGTATGACGCCATCGTCAATCATTCCTAGCTGGACAAGCCAAGGAAAGGTGCCTCCAAACTACAGAGGAAGAGCTTGGTGAGAGCATACTTCGAGGAAGATATCGGAGATATGATCGTCCTGCTAAACAGGATAATGGGGAGTCCTCAAGGTGCTCCATTCGAGCCCTGGATGTATTATTTTATAAATGAAATAATGAACAGAGTGAAGATGATAGACTGGGCTCGAATGATAAGCGACAAATTGGATAGCCAGTTGAAGAACCTAGAAGCGAATGGGACCTTCTTCATGAGCTCGTACCTGTTCTATTCCCTGGCTAGAACCTACAGATATAGAGGCCTCACCTACAGAGGGGAAGTGGGAAACAAAGAAAATCAGTTTCCAGTTTATGACTGTCATCCCCAGCTTCACATGGAAGAAAAGTTCCATTTCAAGAGGGTGAATGACACATTTCTCATGCACATCACACAGACATTGCAAGGAGGACTACATCAAAGAATCTCTCAAGAGTCTATGGACTTCATCAGTAGATTCAGATATTGGTATATCCAATACCCGAAGTTCACTTACATTAGAATTCGGGGGTTTACCGGATCTCCCTATAAGCTTCCAGCTTACCCTACCAACCGAGTTGTGCTACTTGAGGTTGTGAGACAATTGGAGGGGTATATGGCAGTTCAAAGAGATAAGAAGAAGAAGGCAGGAACGTCCTCTCTCATGATTGGGAATGGACTGGAAACGTGTCCGTCATCACAAGCCGCTGCCACTGCTGAGAAGGATCAGTACAAGGCAAGGAAGAATTTTGATCCATTCCGTAAAATAAGAAGGATCGAAGGGATGACATTTGAGCACAGAGCTGATTTAGAAGATTATTGGGCTAACGCAGCTAATAGTTTCGAGATCAGGAAGAGATTTTGGTCAAGGATTCCCTTGAGCATGGTAAGAGCAACGGAGGTGTTTAGAGTTGCTGACCAAGTAGAAGATAGCCTTGAGCTTCAGTAGCCAGGCTTTGAAAAGATGAAGAATGAACCACTAGCCTTGATAGATTGGTCAGAGGGAGAGAAATCAGATTTGGCAGACCTCATGAGGTCAGTGGTCGAATATTCTAAATGGTGGACCTCTGAAAGGACGAAACTATTGAAGTCTAAAGGTGTGGCCCTGACCTACGACTTGATGGGAGTAGATGACTCTCTGTCCTCCAACCCTTGTATCTCTACAGGCAATGCTCAGAATCCAGAGAGTGTTGGGTCCCAGAAGAGGAAGGAGTTAATTGGAAGCTCTAGAAAGGCCATAGGAAAGAAGGTTGTAGGGGAGAGACAGGAGTCCAGTGAAGGTCATTCCATCCTGAGTGCCACATCTGCCGTGCCTGATCAGAATGCAGTTGAGGAGCGGGAGATGGACATATGTATGGTTAATAATGAAGTGAGAGTGCCTTCTCCTTCAATTGAGGAAATAATGAAAGCAGCTCTCCAAAGTCCGGACAAAGAGCAAATTTTAAATGCAGCTATAGAGGTTGAAACGCCTGCATCTCCAGTAGTCTTCTTAGATGGTATAGCTACTAGACCAGGAGGGACAGATGATGGGTTTGATTAGAATACCGTAGAGCAGTCGACCATTCCTGATTGGCTGAGGGAAAGGATAAGGGCTAAGGTCCCTACGGAAGCCCATTCTGAAGAGATCACAGCAACATTTCTGGAGAAGGTGAATGAGCCAGTCATAGTCAAGCCACCCAAGCCAACCAGAAAGTTCTCTTTGATTTAGAGGGATAGTGCAGGATTCAGGACAATTCAAATAGTTGTGCCAAAGGAAGGGAAAACTCGGGACAATATTGCCCCAGAGGATTATAAGATCACCACTATAGAGTTGGGTAAGCCTACCCAAGACCAAGAAGTCCAGTACTTTGACGACTCTTGTAACACCCTCAAGGCGAGTTTAGCTCAGGAGAGAGAGAAGAGGAAGAAGGTTGAGGAAGAAAACCAGCAATGGAGGAAGTATGTTCTCCATCTTACCAGGCCACTCAACCATGAGATACCGATCACCCCTCCACAGCCTCTTCAACAGGAGTCAATGAAGGATTACGAGGATATAAAGGGCACATTCACACAGGCCAAGGAGTGGATTTCAGATGCTTCAGCACGTGCTGATATACTTTGGAAAATTTAGTATCGGCACATGAGTCGGCTTCTTCGTTGGTCAGCCGTATCTAGGACCTAGCTGCAAATTGGGAAGATGTGGAGGAAATTCAACATAAAATACTTCCACATCTAAAGGTTATCCGAGGCTTGTCGAAGAGAATTTTGGTGGATGCAGGTGTCATACAGGCTGGGGATAGGTGTGACTTTAACACTTGCTATTATGCTTTGGTCACCCAAATTGAAGTTTTGAAGAAATCCAAGACTAACTACTTTGAGACAGAGGAGAGTGTCAGGGAAATTCTGAGCAAGGTGTTTCATGTAGCGTCAGAGATCTGGAAGAAAGAGAGTATAAGGGAGAAGCATTTGCAGGCAGAGAACCTAAGAGCCAGGATTCAGTCGAGCTTCTTCAAAGACTCGGGGATGATTGACAAGGGCGATCTTTCAAGGATTGCAAATTTTCTCTTCATCGATGAGAAATTTCTTGCCCAAGCAGTTGAGTGGGAAAGCATCCTTGCCACATGTACCGATGATGTGGACATCATCGACTTCTAGATTAGCAGCTTGCCAAGTGTCACTATGGAGGAGGTCAGGCTTATCGTGTCCAGGTACATCGAATCTACGAAAGGGGAAATTGGACGCTCACCTTAGTGAGAATAGCAGCTGTGCGACATGTCACTTTCTCATTCTTTCAAACTAATAGAGTTTCGGGAAACCCTAATTAGGGTTTGTAGCTTTCAATCTCGGCCCTTGATCACTGTTTGATCTCAACCGTTCATTTATTTCTGAAAAACTATATAAGGCTACCTCCTCTCATTTGGAGAGTGTGAGGTTTTTGACATATTGTTGCGTGAAGGTCATTTTCGAATAATATATTGCATGTGCGCTTTCTCTTAAGGCTTTGTAATCCCTATTGTTTGAATGATTAGCATGGTTTCAATTTCCTCAACACTTAGTTAAAATTAATCTAGATTTGCTTTCAAGTTATTAGAATTGAATGAAGGATTTGATAAGTGTTAATTGATGGTGTATCTCTGCTCATACTTTTGGTGAATGGATGATTTCCATTTCACTGTGCAAAGTTAGTCTGAGCCCATCCTCTGTGCATCCCAACATCTCGATCATAAGCACAACCCATTGAAGATTGCACCGGCTTTGTGTAGTTGTCCTTAGTGTGGCGAAGCAAAGTTTGGTTTCCAGAGAGCACCCAATTGATACCGTCTCCGAAGTTTGTAGGATTAGATTAGCCTTCTCAAACCCTATCTCTTTTCACCCTTTTTGAAAGTCTAAATCCCGAAAAATCCAAAAAAAAAATAGAGCCTAAAATTGCTAAATCCGTTTGAGTCCAACAGTTCAAAGACATTTGTTAACGTAAGTCCCCCTTGAGATTTTCAGCATACACTACCCAAGAAGATTTTCACTAAAGTCACTTGTTCACACATATAGACCTTGGAATCAGTAGTGATTTTTCAGGAGAGGATAGAATACCTTCGGGTATCCTATTCTAATGTTTGGTAGATGATAAAACAGACACCAACAGTACCTTGGCCACCAAATAGAGCGAAGTTTACCCAAATAGCGTACCTTGCCCAAGGTCAAGGGCAAAATTGGAAAATTATGTCCCTTGCTTCAAATCTTGAGCAAAATTTCCTTGATTTGCTTACCTTGATCTAGGAGCGAATTTCCTCTTTTGGGCCATGGCTAGCAATTCAAATGTATTTTATCTCCAAACATAATTCCAATTCAAAAGGAAAATGTTCAAGTTGGCCTCACCCTAAAAGGACATATCTCATTAAGACACCTATATAGGAAGACTCAAAGCATTCAACAATGAATTTCATTAACAAGGCAAAGAATCTAATCAACATCATTAGCAAATCTGACCAGCAAGACAGCGAATTTAATCTGCAAGGAAGCACATCATTAACAAAGACAATGAATTCAGTTATCCAAAAGGAACGATCTCCCCTATAGAAACACATATCAGACCTGCAACATATAGAATAAGAGATTAAGTCAAAATAGTGGTATGAAAAAGTTATAAATCATGTGTTTGATCCTCAATTGTTTGTTTTGCAGGAGGTAAGGAAAGAAATGAAAAGAATCACGTTGGAGGAGGATCAAAATAAGTGTCCTAAAGAGAAAATGTCAACATCAAGATCAAGTTGCAAGGAGGATACCCTCAGGAAGATTTCATAAACGAGCACAAGAAAGTGACTACACAAGAAACATTTACTAATACAAGAGAAAGATCTACACCAACATGCAAAGGGAAAGGCTTCATTTACCAGCACAAAATACCTAAGAGGAATCTCGATTCTCACCACACCCTGGAGACATGAAGAGATCAAAAGAGTGTTAAGGAGAAGTCATACAATCACTCCAAGGCAAGCAAGCAAGGATGGAAGGACTCAGCTACATCGATAATTCCCATCACCACTACTTTGAGCAAGCTAGATATTGTTGAGTATCAAGAGATATCACTTGATATCCCTTCATGATGATGAATCAAATCAAGTCTACGAAGTGCAAGATTGAGGTGGCATCTCAGTCACTACTCCACCAATCCGAGGGGTCCACATCAACACGTCTAAGTTCAATGAATCAAGCTCGTACATGAAGGTACAAACTCCGATGTACCTACCCTTGATATCTATTGGTTCACGCTCATTGAATGTAATTCTCTCATTGGCTAAGAAGAGTTTGTTGTAGCAAACCCTAATTAGGGTTTCATTGTAAAATCTTGGCCATTGATGGAGATTCAATCATGGCCATTCATTGTAAATGAGCTTTCTATAAAAGCTCGGACTCTTCACTTGTAAAGGTTAATAGTTGGTTAATAGTTAATAGCAATAGCGAATAGTTAGCAATAGGAGAGAATAGAATAGCAATTAGAATAGAAGTTAGATTAGGAGAATAAGGCAGAAATTTCATGTTGGATCTTCATGTTAGATAATAAATAGATTAGTAGGAGAAGTTTCTTGTTGGATCTTCATGTTAGATAATAAATAAATTAGATTGAATGGAGGAATTTGTTGAATGTATTTGTGTTGAATCTATTTTGTCCATACCACTAGCCTCTTACTGATTGTAAGCATGCCTTGTGTGGTCAACTGGAATGATATGACCTTAACTTCGAATCATTCTACATTCATTGCTTACGCATTGACTTGAATGGTGATCGATGTTTGATGGTACTGATTCGAATATCTTTAAAATATCCTTAGAAGATTGCACCGAGCTTGTATCAAATTGTTTAGTTTGATGGTGAGACCTCGCTCAGTAGGATTCCATCTAATCATTCACTCATCTTCCTACATTCTGGGGATTAGAATAGACTCTCTCAACCCCTCGTCTTTTGCCATTTTTTTCAAACTCTAGATAGTTTAGGATCAAAAGCATCACCATATTGCAACATCAGATGATCTAAGTCCAGCAAATCAAGCATCCAGACATTCTAATGTAAGTCCCCTTGTGATACCAACAATCACATCAACCAACAGAGCTTATCCACACGTAGTAACCCTACATTCATGAACCTTGGAGTCTTCTCAAGTGATCCTTAAGCTAATCTTCAGCATTTGAGAGATTTTGTTCAAAAGAGGATAAGATACTTTAGGTATTTTATTTTGTGTTCGCATGTGCGTAAAAAACACATCAACACTTCCCTTACCAATTAACACTAGTCTTTTACGAACTTTTTCTTCACAAGTTGCCTTCCTCTTGTAATAGAAACTCCATTCTCTCACTTACTATTTATTAAATTAATAATAAATTATTATCCTCCTTGAATTGAAATGGTAATTTTCCAATTTCACTGAAATTGGAACAAAAGATTATTGAGGCAATCAAATCAGAAACTTCTTCTTCCCTGACAAGTTGACTTAATCTTGCAATAAATTTTATCCTCTCATTTATTATTTATTGAATTAAATAATTCAATATTATCCTCATTGAATTGAAATGGTAATTTTCCAATTCCATGGAACCAAAAAACGCCTATCAATATGGACTTTGGTGACAAGCAAATCTAAAGCTGCAAGCTCAAATGGATTCTCACTCGTTTTGATCTTGCGATTCAGATTGTTGTGTATTAGATCAAGATGCAAACATTTCTTCTCTTTTAGAGGCATACACTGGCCCATTCTATCAAATGAGCTCTCTCCTTTCTAGCCTTCCTAGGAAGTAATTATCTTATTCTATTTCTGTAGAACATTCTTGGAATGCATTGAGATCTAGGTCAATGTTCATTGTTGCTAGAGTAACATTTGTGATTAATGGCTTACTAGTGATTTATATGAAACATTAATCTTGTTTTTAATTTATTCGGATTGTTTTAAATGGATTTTTCAGGAGAGGTTTGTCATGGTTTTATGCTGGAAATCGCAGAATTTCTCATGTATAGCAGATGTGAAGTGTGTGGAGCAGCTAGCTAAGCCTGTGAAGAATTGTGCCATGAGGAAAAGTTGTGGAATGAGACTCAATAATCATATAATTGACCACAGAATATCATTGCCTCTAGGGCTTCTAAAATGATGTTTTATAGGAAGTCAATCAGTTCTATCATGGCTTTTAAACCACTCTGGTTTTGTCTTAAGGCTTGTTGGCAACATATAGAGTAGGGTTTTGTTGTATAAAATACAGAACGTGGTTATTTTTAAATCTTTAAAGTTGTGTTATGTTCTCTTGGTTTTGTATGAGAGCATTAGGAAAAACAAAGCTTTTGGTATTTCATTTATTGTGAAGGACATTAAACTCAGATTCTGACAACAATATTACTTCCCAATTGAATCGTCATATCCCTAATTTTGCACAACTTGATATAAAGTTAATTGTTGGTCTTATATTGCAGACAGCTAAAACATGATATAGAATATAGTATAGTAGATGATTTAATGTCCATGAGATATTGGAATTTAAAAAAGAATGGATGAGGTGTCATTAGCCGATGGGCTATTAGTGTAGGCATTACCCACCAGAATGAAGTATTTCTCACACCTAAAAATAAAACCGTTCATCTTTCACGCTGGAAAATAAAACCTCAATTTTTTCACACAGTAAAAATAAAACCTCATTTTCACCCAGAAAAAGTTCAGTGGAATATTCATAGGCAGTTGGCAGTTGAAAAAGCCTTCCAATAATTTTAAATTTTAAATTTTTATTTGAATTGTATTTGTTTTATAATTAATAATATTATTAAAAAAATTATTAATTTTATTTTTTAATTATTTGTATGTATACTGAAAAAATTATATTTTTGTTTAGTTAATTTTTTATTATTAGTAATTTCTTAAAAGTGTAATTTAATTTTTATAATTTTCAATTAAAATTATTTTTAATATTTACTCTTATGTATAAATTATTAGTCAATAGCTTATTTAGTGTGAACTTTACTCATTGGAATTAACAAGTCAATCTTTGGGTATGCTTACTTTTTACTTCTTCTTGAAATATGTATTTAATTTCTTACCTCCTAGAAAATTTAAACTTGAACAAAGTTTTGTACCCAATTTCTTCAATCAGATATGGTCTATGCAAAATATAAAATACAATCGGTGTATCCATTGCACCTACTTTTGGTACAAGTGCTAGTTATGGTTTTTTCGCATTCAGTTGTGTCATTTTTCATTTACTCGCAATTTTTTCAAATTTTATCCACCTGAATATAGGGGATTTCCGCTATATTTATTTTAACCTGGGTTCCAAGCTTTCCCATGTTTAGAAAGTCTGCTACATTTTCATTAAAAAGTATAGTTTTGGCCACTGTTACATCAAGTTTATGCAAAAGGTTGTATGAAAGTTTTATCCAATCTACAGTTTTAGAATCTAAACCAATATTTTTACGACTAATTTATTTTCATTAACATGTCATATATAATTTATTATTCATAATTAATATTAATTATGTTTCAAATTTAAGCTTTGGATAATATGTCATATTTGACTTAAATTAATTATTGAAAGTAAATTAATGGGCAATTTTCAAAAAGGTTCTATTAAAATATTTTAAACTATTCTATAGTGAAATAGATTGGAGGAATTTTTTTCTATATTAAATTGCAGAAAAGCTTTATCTTTTCATATTCCTAAACATTTTTAGGTGTAAAAATATTTCAAAACTTCATTTGCACATGTTTAATATTAGAGTGTTTCATAGGGATGTTTGCCATGAAGGTTTTGATGGTTTTGAAAGCCATAATTTGTGCTAGGTGGTAGGGGTTTGGTCACTTGACCCTAACCTGTATTGCAACAAAGAAAGCACTCGAGACGCTACGTTCAAAACCCAAGGGGCATTGCCCTTCAACCCTATAGAGGGCATTGCCCCTAGACCCCCACAAGGAGCATCGCCCCTCAACCCCATTGGGAGCTCCACACCTAAATCCCCACAAGGGGTGTTGTCCCTTGACCTTGTTGTAGGTTCAACCCCTAAACTTCCACCCTTCAATGTTGATATTCATTGCAAGCATTCCAATGTGTTAATTGTTTAGTTGTTTACTTCGTACACTAAAGTTTCATTTGTGATTCTTGTTAATGTCTCCATTTTACGCAAAATTATTCCTTGTTCTTTTGGCTAGATTTCAAGTTTTCCCATAAGCTTTCAGGTGAGCTGAGGAGAACTCCAAATTTCTTGGAGTGCAAGGGTTCAATATTTTGTAATTTATGTTGATGGCATTAACCACAAATGGCATTATGGATTGCAACGACGCTTTCAGAAGTGTTTTCAGACTCTTAAGTTGTTCTCCAAAATTCTTCGAGAGCACCTCTATTTTTAGTAAGTCTCTGCATTTGCATCAACCTTCATCTCATTGCCTCAATGGTATCTTGGCATGTTCAAATTTGGTTTTCAATTCCTCAATAGTGCTTTCCCCAACTCAAATGAGACTATTTAAATATATACTTAAGTTTTAATGTGAATGTTATATTATTTCACTTGAGTGTTATATTTTTATTATCACTTTATGTCTCCTCATGTGGATGCCTAGGGAAAGGGGACTTGCACATAAAGTTATTTTAATAATCTGAAATATGTTTTTGGTGGAAAATGAATTGTTTATAATTTCAAATTGACTTATTATTCTCTCCAAAGCTACAAAAGGAGGTTTGGACTCGTATTTTGGATAAGTTGAAGATTTTTTATGTTGTTATGTTGATGGATTGAACCTATGTTCTTCTATGATCATTTGAGAATGAAAACCCTCATTTGATCCTAGTTTCAGATTCAAAGATAATCCCTAGCTAGTTGGAGTGGTTCTATTTAGGAATCACCATTGTTCATCACAATTTCAGTCTTTGGGTTTTGTTATGAAGGTATTTGATGTGTTCTAAGTTTACAGATATTTTTGGATTTGTTTGTTTGTCAGTTTGCAAAGATTGTTGATGAGATTGAGGTGATTTGGAGTTTTACATTCGTCATCCATCCATTCTAAGGGTTTGGTGTTTTCCCTAATTGGTTGTACCATTCATGAGTGTTTGGAATATACGTTGCAAGGATTGAAATTTCTCAGAGGTTGCATCCACTGAATTTCTCATAGCAAGCCATCCTATTTTGAAGTATTTGCAAGCTGTTTGTAGGGTTTTATGGATTTCTAGAGGGGTCATACCATTGCATAGTGTACCTTGAGGGTTGGTGTGAGACACCTAGTCTGGAGTGCCTAGGGTTTTGGGGTTATTTCATCATCATGCGTGGCACCTAGCTCATGGATGATGGATGTCAATTTCAGACATTATTAAACCAAATCAATGGGGTTATGAGGAGATGTATGTTTCATGGCGATTGCCACTGTTATCAGTGTTTTGTTAGTGCTGGGTATGACTGAACACTTTTGGACCTCCAATGTTGTTATTTTCTTTCCTTTAGAGGTTGTTTCGGTGGTATTGATCATGTCTAAAGCTGGTGATCAACTTTGGGAGGTATGCTCAGCCTGTTAGAAGGAGTTTCTTGGGGTTTTCTAGAGTTTTCCATGACTGTAAGGACCTATAAGTCTGCTGTTCTCACTGAATCCAATTGTTAAAAGTGTAATGAAATTTGAGTACATATAAAAGTGTTTCCAGGTGTTTTTTTTTGTTGATCACTTTGGTGTGGTTTATGAATTTCCTAGTCTGGTTAGTGTATTTCCAGCGCTGTAAAAAGGAATGGGCATGCTCAGAAAATTGATATCAGCAAGAATAATCACTTTCAAACTAATAACACACCTTTCCATCACAATATCTAAGTTACTTTACAATTGTTATCAGTTTGGTGTCAATTTCATGCTTGCCGGTGATGTTTGCATAGTTGTATGTGCCATTGTTATCTTCAAGATGCTTATGACAGGTGAGTATCATTATTGGCATGCTTATGTTGTATTTCATATTCTCAATAAAAAATTTAAACAAAATTTGAGGATGTTTATCACGTTTACATATTTTTATATCTAATTTTTCAAGTGCTATAAGTATTTGCAATCACAACTTGCCGGATGAGTGCACACTTATACTGAGAGGAGGGAGTGAATCAGCATAAGGAAATCTTTTACTTTTTCAAATTAATAATCACAACAATATCAATCACACAACTTCAATAATTAAGAACACAAGATTTATATGGAAACCCTTTCCAGAGAAAACCATGGCAAAATATTGCTTGTATAAAATTCTTTTACAAACTTTGTAGGCACCAACCTACTGGGGACACCAATCCTTGCTTATCTTTATAGGCACCAACCCACTGAGACACCAATCCCCACTACTAATCACCAATGTAGAAATAAACACCAAAGTCTTCTATTTAGAGGCACCAACTTTTAATACAACAAAGTCTTAGTCTTCTTGAGATTACTTCAAAAGTATGAGAGTCTACTTCATAAAATCTGCTACAAATATGCTCTTTAGTCTTCTGTATATCTGTTCTAAAGTCATACAAATCTGCCATAAATTACCCCCAAAAGTCTGCTATAAATCTGCTTTTAAGTCTGCTACAAATCTGCCACAATTCACCTCCAAAAATCTGCTATAAATCTGCTCTTAAATCTGTTACAAATCTACCACAAATCACCTCCAAAAGTCTGCTATAAATCCCCTGATGGAGAATATACATCTACTCTAAATCTGAAAGATATTTTGTTAATTACTTGCTACTTAAACCACCAATTTACCTTCTTTTATATCCCATCAAATGCCTCTTCACCCAAGAGAGGTGACACTCCCAAGGAGATCCTCCAAACATGAAATATAAATATTTTATTTTAATTCCCAAAAATGGGCCATCATCATGAGGAGTCAGCCCCTTAAGATAGAATGTTTAGTTTGAATAGTGAATCCTAAAGTGGGGCACTAACCACCAAGGGTCGGCCAAAATATAAATGAATTTATCTTTAATTCAAATTAACTCCAATGTGGATGCCAAAATGAGTTGGCCAATTATCAATAAAACAATTGATTTAATTCTAGCGCTTGCCTCATGAAGTAGGCTTCATCAAATATGATATTTGATCAAGACAGTGTCTTTAAGTCTTCAAGTGATTAGTGGCCCTTAGCCATTACAACCTCATTAGTGAATTCCTTCTTAGACCAACATTTTCATCTTGACATCTATGACAATTAATCCAACAATCTCCTTTGACATCAATGACAATAATCCAACAATCTCCCCCTTTCTTATTGATGGCAACACTACAAAGAAATAATCTATTAATGCAACATGAATATAATTCTCCCCCTCACTGTATGCTCTTCCTTTTTGTAACTCTTCCCCTTTGGCATCAATGCAAAGGGATCCTCGAAGTTGTAAGATGGTGTAATAATGAGCTCCCCCTGAATAATGCATCTCCTAAGTGACTAGATAAAATTTTTATCACTTCCCAACTTCTGCCTGAGATACTTCTCCATCTTGAAATGCCGTTCTACTACCTTGATGTCTTTTAATGTTTATTCCATGATACAATTGTTATGAAATCTGCCTCTTCTGTGTATTCTACCTCTACAACAGGAGCTCATGTGAAACATGATATTGGTCAATCATCGCATAATGTTTGTCAAATCTACATCTTCAACTCTACTGCTTGTACAATGTCTGGTCTTCATGATGTCATGTATATTAGGCTGCAAGCAGCAAAACATTGACTTGTACAATTTCTGGTTGTCAAAAGTTCATATGGCCCTTTCTTTTACGCCATAACCAACTTTCATCTGCTTGTCCCATAAACCATCTTTCTTCCTTGATCTCATTGAGAATGTATGGATTATTTGTTGTTCTATTCGCTCTTGCCTCCTGTCACATGACTAGAGCAACCACTGTCAATATACCACTGATTTCCTCATTCTGAGTATGAAAGGCTTTTTGCACTAGCATGGACTTCTTTTTTCTTTTCTTGCTCCTACTTCTTTCCATTCTTTTGTATTTTCCTCCTTTTGTTTAGCCATAGAATCCTCCTCCTTGTTCTATCTAGGTGATTCTACAAAAGCGTGTTGTATGCCCAAAATTGTTGCATTTATAGCATATGATAGTCCATTAGAGAAGCAAATGAGTTATAGATCCTACTTAAAAACCCATAAGGACTTCTATTCTTGTTGCAACCAAAATTTCTTGTATGTGTTCTATGATCTATTTCTTTATGACCAACGTGATTATGCAAAAAAACAATTACCAAAGAAAGAAAGTTGGAACCTAGTCATGTGCACTTGCCTTGAGGGAAAGAATTTTTGAATTTCTCCTTGTAACCTTTTGGAGGAGTGTTTGATTTTTGTGGGAGATAATTCTCTTCCTTCTTGCTACTTCCATTTTTATAGAACTTTTGAGAGCAGTTGCATAGCTTTTGGTTTGTCCTAATTTGCCTTGTTTGGTGGCTCTTTGGTATCTTGATCTTCTTTTTCTTCATAACCAAGACCTGTCTTATTGAATGATGATTTTTTTCCATTGATGATATCATGTAAGATCTCGATATTCTTCTCAAACTTGAGAATTTTGTATAACTAGAGGTGGTTTTTTCTAGTTCCTTTCTTAAGGAAACAATTTTGGACTCTAACCTCTCACAATTTTCTTCCTTTTTCTTCAATTGGATTTTTACCTCTTCTTCAATCCTTTTGGCTTCTTCAATTTGTATTTTTAGATCAATGATCATCTTTTTGGATTCTTCAAGACTTTGTGACAAGTTTGCCTTAGATTCACTTCCTCTTGAAGTTATAATTTTTGTTTCGGGTTCTTAAATTTCTTAAATTCACTTAGGGTACAATTGAGTTCTTCCAAATCTATATCCCCATCAATACCGACATTCTCTTACCCTTCTGACTCGTCTCCTTTTCTTTGTCTTCATTTTTCAAGATATCAAGTTTTGTTTCTTTGGCCATGAATATAATCTCTTCTCTATTGCTAGCAGAGAAACTCTCTTCGGATGAATTACTTTCCTCTTCTGAATATAGGCTTTTCTTGTATTTGTGAAAGATCTTTTTCTCATTTTTACCATAGTTCCTTTTATGTTAATGATGTTTTCTATATTTCTTCATGTTATGCTCTTCCTCATCATCACTACTTTGGTTTTAATTTGCAAATTTAGCAACAAAGTGTCCTATTTTTCCACAATTAAAACATTTAAAAGATAACTTACCTTTATACTTGTCAGATCCTTTCTTAATCTTCCTAACAAAATGAGTTTCCTTTTTGTTTGATTCATCATTAGGAGCTACCGCTTCCAGTTCGGGCTCCTTATTCATCTTTTATGAGGCTTTGAAGACTGCCTCTCACTTAGATGATTTCTCCTTTTTGGTCTTCAATTCATATGCCATTAGGATCCCATGCAATTCATCCATTGAGTATCTAGACCCTTTATCTCTTCAACAACAAAAAATTTAGCATCAAATCTCAAGGGAAGAGACCTTATCTCTTCATCAAATATGATATTTGATCAAGCAAGCTTGTAAAACTTTGTGCTTCACAAAAAAAATCGTGAGTACTCGCACGCCATAATCCGGCGCAACTCGGTGCCCATTTTTAACAAAACGCGTCGGGATTTTTACATGAAAAAATCGGTAAAAATAGTGGAAAATGGCCCGAAAACTAGCGTGAAAAACGATATTAAAGTTTTAAGGTTAAGAAAAACCTAAAAAATTGGACATTTCATTTTTTCGAGTGACGGGAACCAAAAAAAAGGCGCACGACGACAGCGAAATGCGCACAAAGCGACTAGGGCACAATCACAGGAAAAATCGTCTGATTGCAAGCAAAATCACAAGACGCGACTAGGGCTCAAGCAAGATTCTGGGTATTTCGAATTTCAAGTTCCAAAATTTAAAATTTACAGTGTTACACTTTTTTTGTAACACTTTTTAAAAAAAATTACAGCTAGTCGATAGTGATTAGATTTAATTTACAGTATATTAAGTTTTTTAACACTATTTTTAGTTTTACAGATTAATTTACAGTCTTAACTCTTATCATTCTTTGTTTTAAAAACATTAGAAAAAAATCAATTAGAAAATCATTATTATTAATTTAACAGTCTTATCATTCTCTGTAAAAAATCATAAGAAAAAAAAACTTAAAAACTTAGAAGATAAATTAATAGTGTGAAATTTTTTTAGAGTGCTTGTATTTTTACAGTGACTGTATTTTACTATTTTTACAGTGACTGTAATTGTATTATTAAAATTTAAAATTTAACACTATATTATTAATTTATTAACATTGTATTAATTTATTAAATTTTTAACAATATTGTGAGTCGTGACTATATAAGTTTTTAACAATATTGTGACTATTGTAATTTGTGATTGTATAAGTTTTTTTTCCAGTCTAAGTTTTTCAATACTGTTATTCAAAAATAATAAGTTATTAACAGTTTAACACTGTTATTTTTAAATAACAATGTTACTGTTAATAACCTTACTATATTAAATTTTAATATATTAAGTTATGATTCATTAACACTGTTATTCACTATAATTAATAACAATGTTAGTATGATATAGAGAGGATTAGCCAATTTAGCCTAAGTTCTCTTCCACTGATATTGTTCTCTAAATGTCATCTCTCTCTTTTGTTAGGTTATCTTCCAATTTTTTTTGAAAGAAAATGGCTTCTAATTCTACAGTTAAAGTTGGTGGCAAAAAGAGAGACCCTTGTTGGAAACATGGGACACCAGGTTCAAAATGAGGAGATGTCCTTTGTAACCATTGCACTAAGATTATAAAAAGTGGCATTAATAGGTTCAAATATCACCTTGCACAGATTGAATGCTGAGATACCAAAAAATGTAAGGAATGTCCTGAAGAGGCTACGAGGGATGCAATAGCAACACTTGAAGCATATGATTAAAGGAAGTTAACAAAAAAGAGAACAACAAAGGCAATGGAAGCCTCATGGGCAGATTTGAGTTCTATAGGGTCACATACAGATGTGGGGGCATCTAGTTTTTCCCTTGGGCCATGGATACGAAGAATGCGAATTGTGGGCAGCCATATGGAAAACTACTTTGTTCCACGTAACACTCCTGGTGCACAACCTAGATTGCTAGGCACTGCATGGAATAAAGAGGCTCACCATCAAGCAAAGGTGGTGAGTGCTAGATTTTGGATCTACAACGATATTCCGTTCAATGTTGTTTCTAGTCCATCTTGGGACCAATTGGTCATCACATTGATTGTGGCAGGTAAGGGGTTCAAGTCCCCAAGTCGTTATGAGATTAGTGGACCGTTATTGCAAGATGATGTCCAAAACACTCACGCATTAGTGGAAGAGAAAAGGAGTATTTGGAAAAAGAATGGCTGCACCATTCTTTTAGATGGGTGGACGGATGGTAGGAATAGGACACTCATCAACTTTCTAGCTACTTCACGAGGACAATTAGTATTTTTAAAATCAATTGATGTCTCCAATGAAGTGAAGAATGCAAAGACCTTGTGCAACATGTTGGATGAGGTGGTGATAGACGTGGGAGAGCGGAATGTCATACAGGTTGTGACTGATAATGCAGCTGCATATGTGGCAGCCAACAAACTTATAATGGTTAAATATCCTACATTATTTTGGAGCCCTTGTGCTGCCCATTGTCTTGACTTGCTCCTTGAGGAAATAGGGAAACTAAGTTGGGTAAAGAAAGTGGTTGAAGATGGAAGGAATATCACCAAATAAATCTACAATCACACATGGGTCCTGAATCTTATGAGAGAGCACACTGATGATAAGGATCTTGTGCGATCGGGGGTCACATGCTTTGCTACCAATTTCCTCACCTTGCAGAGCATACTTGCTACATTACCCAACCTGAAGCGGATGTTCGTGAGTGAAAGATGGTTGGAGAGTCCTTATGCTACAAAGCCTGAAGCAGAGAAGGTTGTGGTTGCCATTTTTTATTCTAATTTTGCCAAGATGGTGGAGGACATCATCAATGTAAGTTTTGAAACTTTAATTGATGATTTATTATTTAATTTTCCAATATTACAATCTGCTGATTTTGTTAAATTTTTTATATCTAGGTGTCGAAACCATTGGTGAGGGTGCTATGAATGGTGGATGGGGATCATAACTCCATGGGGTATCTATATGAGGCCATGGATAAGGCCAAAGAAGCGATTGAACACTTGTATGCGTCAAACAAGACCAAGTATGAACCCATATAGTGCATAATTGATCAAAGGTGAAACAATCAACTCCACCAACATATTCATGCTGCTGCCTACTTCTTGAATCCCAAGTTTTTTTACTCTCTAAGTTTCAGAGCAGATGTAGAGGTTAGAATTGGCCTTGACACGTGCATTCGGAGATTAGTTGATGATGAGAACCTTCGAGACTAGATAGTTGATGAGTTTCAAAGCTATAAGAAGGTCACAAGGCCATTGTTTTCTTCACTTGATTGCAAACGTAGGAGAGACACCTTACGACCAGATAAAAAAACAAAACATATGTTTAATTTTATTTTACCATTTATTTCTCTCTTTAAGATTATTAAAATCTTTACAAGTTATAAATGACACTTTTTATCCTTGCAGATTTGTGGTGGGAAGATTATGGTGCCACAACGCCTAATCTTCAAAAGCTTGCCATCCGCATATTATCGCAGCCTTGTAGTGCTTCTAGTTGTGAGCGCAACTGGAGTGTTTTTGAGGCCATCCACACAAAAAAGCGCAATAGGTTGATTCAACAACACTTGAATGATCTTGTCTATTTGTGATACAACATTCAATTGCATGAGAAGAAGGTGCAAGGGCAAGATTCACATGAAGCACTTGACTTGGATAACATTGATCCATATGCAGCAAAATGGGTTGCTGCTCCTGATGATGTTGATAATGATTTGGATCCATTCCTTACTGATGAGAAGCTAAGTGAGTTGGAGAGGGCAGGAGAGGAATGTGATGCGGAAGTGGCAGCACGTGAGGATCACGAGGTTGATCATGCGGCAGAGGCACCTATCGAGGCACCTGTTGAGGATGTTGCCACTACTTTAGCACCACCCCCCAGCAACAACAATATTTTTTGAGCTTTAGTCGTAGGCGCAATTTATGATTTCTCATTTTCATTGATACCAAAACTTGAACTTGATATGTAATCAGAATTTCAGAGGTTGTTGTTTTGTGGTCTATGACTCTATGACTCTATGACTCTATGTCACTATGATACATTGATATGTATTGAACTCTTATTCATATGTTGCACTTGTTTTTTGGTTTATGCTATGTATTTAACTCAAACTTTGATTTATATATCATGGAAATCAATATAGGTTATACAAATTTGGTGTGAATGTGTGTTTTTAAATAATATTTAAAAAAGTATTTTCAAATGTTCGATAAAGTTGCCGAGTATTGCTGAGTTTTTCCCCAAGTTTTGGCGAGTCCCGAGTTTTTAAAAAATTTGGGCTTGTCGAGTCATTGTCGAGTCCGAGTTTTTCAACCTTGGGTCAAAGTATAATCTTTAAGTCTTTAGGCAATTACTGGCCTTTGGCCATTGCAACCTTATTAGCAATTTCCTGCTTTCATCTTGACATCAATGACAATTAATCCAACAATTCCTTTGACATCAATGACAATGATCCAACAATCTCCTTAAACATCAATGACAATAATCCAAAAGTGCCACCCTAAACTTAGACCCTTGGTACCCCTATCCTCGAAAACCTACCTTGTCCCCTCATTAGGAAACTCCATGGAATGTAACTAATATATCCATGAAATAATATGGGCCTATCTTTTTCAGATCATAATTATTCATTTAGAACATGATAGACCACTTACAACATAGAAAAAAGAGTTTAACAATTCATCCTTGGGACCCTACCTTAAGTGTGAGATGTATTATCGTGTGCTTATTCTTCACACATAAAAAAAAAGTTGACATAAAGCTAACTCTTCCATATTGGATCTTAATAATTTTTTTGAAAAAGGATGTGCCTAAATGTTCAAACAACCAGCAATTAAAATATTATATAAGACATTCAAAATAAAATTTAATTATTATTAATAGAAAGTTATAGCATTAGACAATTGTAAACAATTGTAGTGTGAACCAAATAGAGGCTACATACAAATTATCTAAAGACCATTACTAAGTGGAGAGGAGTTTAGTTTTTCCCTCTAATGGTACAGGACTACAAGATAAAAATAAATTAACACCCAAATATCAATATCTTAGAGCCTTGTGTATAATTTGAGTCCACAATGTCTCCCAATCACTCTATCCTATGGTGAATAATTAAAAAAACACAAATTATGCTAATCATTAGCATTGTTCTCATAGTTATAAATCTCTTGCTTGGTAATTTCAATTTATGTAATGCAATAGATGACCAATCACAATCCTTTATGAATTAGATGATAGTGCTTAGATTCCAACTAAATTTATCTTTATTATTTCATAACACCTAATATTCTATATTTTATCCAATAACCCACGGACATTTCATATTTAAAAAAAATGTCAAATAAAAAAATCAATAATCAGATTTAATTTTATGCTCCTCATCACTTCTACTTAACCAAATAATTGGTGCACTTTTTTAATTTGGATCTATGATATCAACACAATTATTTTGATTGACTTGTTCCTTTATCCATTAACAAATACAATTTTTGGATAGATGGATTTCATCTACCTGCATCTAGATTGTACACACTAAATTGTAATTGAAAATTTGAAAACTATCAAAATCTAGTTATTGTTTATGCAGTTTGAAGCATGCATTATGCAATGCAATGTAATCAGCAATATGAACATAAACAATGAACTTTGGTGGAAAAGCTTCAGAAACTTGGTGAAAGAGGGAGAATGGTGTTTGGAGCTTCCTTGTTCGCAGGCTAGGGTTTGTCCTGGCCTACGATTTCCTCTATTCTTTGCATGTAACGAAGGGTGTTTCAAGGGTCTTGTGTGGTGCTTCTCGCTTTGGCAGCGTTTGTTTTAGCATGCAGGGGCATGCGTGCTGCCCGATAGGGGAAAGTTTGTGCTCGGCTATTAGCGGTTCACTGTGGTGTGTTCATTGGAAGGTTTTTGCATGGCGGGGGTTTCTCTGTCTTCCAGTTTGGGAGTGGTTGGAGGTGATATAAATCATAATGGCTTTCTATACAGCAGCCAAAGACGTTCTATACAAGTGAGGGTTCAAAAATAAAGAAAGTCAATGGTTGTTTGCCTCGAAGCCAGGATCGGTCGGTTTTGGTCATCTCTCCTGATTCAGTTATTGAAGATGTTTCGTATTGGAGCTGACATGCTCTCACATGCAAGTTTCTTGGAATTCGTATTGCTTTGTCTACATGGGAAGCTTGGATGAGGCGATCATGGCAGGTTGAAGGAGATATGGATATTATGCTTGCCACTAACAGTTATTTTATGGTGGTTTTCTCCAATATGGCTGATTGGAATCGGGTTTTTGAAGGAGGTCCTTATTTTTACAATCATGTTGCCCTATTTATTAAACCCTGGCATACAGGTTTTAACTCCGCGAAAGAGTTGCTTCTCGGGTTCCTATTTGGGTTCGTTTGCCATAGCTTCCCCTGGAGTTCTGGAGAGAAGATATTTTACAATGAAATGTTGCTCTTCTGAGGAAGCTTGCTGCAATTGCTCAACAGACTCTTGATAAGAAGATGGTTTCTTTTGCTCAAATCTGTGTGGAGATTGATCTGAATAATCCCTTGCCGGATTTGTTGGAAATTTGTCTTGGTTCTTCCTCATGGATACAACAGTTGGATTATGAATCTCTTCCATTCCGATGTCGGATTTGTCATGACTATGGCCATCTTCAGCGCCAGTGCCCGAAGGTTCATAAAGAACCTCGGTCTACAACTCTCCCTTCCTCTTTATCTCAGCCTGTGGGTAATTAGGACAAGGGGAATGGTCCCATACCGAGGGGTAATTTGGGTAAGGATAAGGATGGTTTTGTGCCTGTTAAGCCTAGGACCAAAGGACGGGGTCAGAAGAGGACTTAAAAGGATCATCAGATTGATGAGGGTTTTAACCAATTCGAAGTGTTGGATTCTATAGCTTTGAAGGAAGGGGTTCCACCTGGTATCTCTTCTGCAGCGGTTGTTCCCATTCCTGCTTCAAGTCATGATCAACAGGGAGGTCAACCTCCGTAGGAGCCATTAAGTGAACCTTTGCAAGATGATATGGTTTTGGCTGATCTAGCTAAGGAGGTTTTAGCTTCAAATAAGGGTAAGGGGTTTCCTCAAGGCTTGGGGGTGCATCAACGTCCCCTTAAGAAAGGTCCTTCTGATAACTCTTCCAAAGGTCATAAGAAGGATCATGAGAGAATCCAGATTACAGGAGATTTATTGGTGGAATCTGGGGCTGTTAAGCCTATTGATGTTCATTTCTCTCAGCCCCCACCATGATTATTCTTTCATGGAATGTCAAGGGGTTGAATAGCACCTCCCCTCAAAAAGCTATTCATGATTCGGTTGATGTTCATTCACCAGACCTCTTCCATGTTCAGGAGACCAAGGTTTCGGTTGATGTTATGCTTCAATATGCTTCTCGCATTTGGTATTTTGGTCAGTGTCAGTGTCAGTGTATTGGATCTCAAGGTACATCTAGTAGTTTGGCTCTATTTTGGGATCCCCGCAAGATTAATCCTCTTTGGTGGATTTCTAGCCCTTTTTCTATCTCTATGGTTGCTACCGCCTTAGATTTTGGTGAGACCATTTTCATTACTAATGTTTATGCTCCAATTGATATCCGGGGTAAAATCTAGTTACGGGCACATATAAGGTATGTTCGTTCATGTGCTCCTTATCTTCCTTGGATCATTGGTGGTGATTTTAATTCGGTTTTGAGTTTGGAGGAGAAGAGAGGGGGGTTACCTAGGTTGGGGCCAACTTCTGATCTTTTTCGAGCTCAGGTGGATTTGCTTGCTTTAGTTGATGTTAAACCCTTTAATGGGATTTTCACTTGGAATAATCGCCAAAGTGGAGAGGAAGCAATTTCTAAAAGGTTGGATAGGTTTCTTGTTTCCTGTTTCTGGGTTGGCAAGGGCTTGGTTACTACTTCTGAAATTTTTGACTGGAGAGGTTCTGATCATTGGCCGATTAAGTTTTTTGCTTCTTTTTATGCTGCTCCTAAGAATCCTCCTTTCAAGTTTCAGCTCATGTGGCTTCGGGATTCTTCATTGCATGACTTAGTGGACAAGTGGTGGAGAGAGGGCAGCGCTGCTTATGGCACTGCTATGTTTGTCTTTGCCAAGAAACTTCAATATTTTAAATATCACCTTAAGCAATGGAATACATCCTGTTTTGGTAATCTTAAGTCTAGGAAGAGGCATGCTCTAGAGCGTATTGCCGTGATTACTCACTAGATTCGGGATTTTGGTTTTTTGGACTCTCTTGGGAAAGCTGAATCACAGGTTGTGTGTGATGTGGAGGAGAGCCAGATGTTGTGACCTTTTCACACATCGCCGCATTGCTAACGGGGACCCCCTCTTTGCCAGCTTTCTGCGTTGTTAGGTTAGGGTTTTGGCTGCTTAGTGGGCAATTTTGCATTTTTCGTGCCCGAATCTCAGAGTTTTGATCATGCCTAGTGTCGTCTAAGGTTTTTTGAAGTTATAGGATCAAGTTGCAAAAAGTTGATATTTTAATGATCCTAAATTTTTTGCTAAGTGTTTGACCATTTGAGCGTTAACGTGTTTTTAAATACGCGCATTCAATGATTTTAAAGTGCCAAGGTATTCACAAACCTTTTGGAGTTGTTTTCTCGCTCCTAAGGTATTATTTATGTTGATTTCGCACTTTATTCCAATATTTTCCTAGCGTTTCGCTCATATTTTTGGAAAATTAGTATAAGTCCAGTCAAATTTAAAGTCGCTGAGTGATTTTGAGTGATTAAAATAATAAAATCCTAAGGGAAATCCTTATTCCAAGGGTTAAAGGGTCAAATTCCATGCTAGAGGTGCTTTTCTCCTCACATTCCAGACTACCCAACCCATTCCCCCACTCAAAATCCATACTACACATGGGTTTCCCCTGAAATCCATACTGGCTACTATTTTCCCCCACTGTTTATCCATACCTGGGTCAAATTTCCCCTGGAACTGTTAAAATTTGGCTAAGTGTCAGGATTTATCCAAACTGCCATCAATTTTCCACCGGGAGTGCAGACTGGAGTGCAAGGATAATTCCATGCCTGGGTTGATTTTCCACCAGGATTTTTGTGACAACTAAGTGAGGATTTTTGTCCGAATTTCCATCCAGACAGGGATCGAATTTCCCCTGAGAGCATTTGTAAGGATTTTTGTCCGGATTTTCATCCAGACAGGGATCGATTTTCTATTGGGAATATTTTGAAGAGTTTTGAGTCCGGATTTTCATCCAAATTGAGGTCGAAATTCCACCAGGGAAGTTTTTTCCAAGTTAAGAGAGTTTTGAGTGTGGATTTTTGTCCAAACTCACATCGAATTTCCCCTGGGAGGTTTTTTGTGTGCATTTTGATGAAGTTATACATGGATTTTTGTCCAAGCATGGGTCGAATTTCCCTTATGGGGTAAATTTTGACACTTAAGAATTTTTTAAGGGATTTTTCAATCCCAACCCAAATCGATTTTCCCTTGGAGGCTTTATTTTGGATTTAATTTGCAATATTTTAATAAATAAGCCCCATTTAATTGCTTTTAAATAATGATTAATGATTATTTAAAATTTAAAAGCAAAATTTAATAACTTGCAAATAATCATTTAATATTTGGACCTTCTAGAAGCAAGTTAGGTTTTCACCAAGCAAGTATTTATACAAGTGTTTTATCCCACATTGCTTGTGTGGTGAAAAAGAGAGGTGAAAGCAAGTATATGAGAGGAGACTTAACATTATTTTATTATTAAATCTGCCAGGTGTCTCCATGAAAGCGATTTTTCTCCAAGTTGGGCGAATTTTTAGCAAGGCGTTTTTGTGAAGCGTGGGATTGAGGACCTCCATTTTTTTCAGCTTGCTGATCTATTCCTCTTGGCTGCCATTAAAAACCAGTTTCAGATTTTCGATTTTGCTAAGTTTGGCGATTTTTTCCAAATTTAGCATTTTTTGGTGAAAGTTGGCAATTTCATGTTTGGAGACTTGGGCAATTTTTCCTCCACCATTTTTGCTTGCTGTTCAGACCTTCATTGCTGCAGATTGCTGCCATTAACAACATTTTTCAGAATTCTGAAAAATTCGATTTTTGCTAAGTAAGGCAATTCTTTGTGTTTGGGGTATCCAACCCCAACTTGGGCGATTTTTCAGATTGCTGCCATCCTTCCTTCTGCAGATCAAGGCTGCCATTGACATCAATCTTCAGATTTCAGTTTGGCGCCATAGTTGGGAAAATTCAATTTTGCTAAGGAGGTGATTTGGTGCCACATTTTGATGGTTTTCGTGCATGCTTGTTGGCTGCCATCATTTCCAGCCTGTTGATTTGCTTCAGATCTGAGGTTTGCTTCAGATTTTGACCTCTATTAATGGCTGCCATTAATTTTCAGACTTAAGTTTTTATTGCCCAACCAATTCCAACTTAAACATTTAGCATTTGGAGGTGTTTTATGAAGTTTTCTGTGCATTTTTTAGACCATTTTATCGCTGTTGTAGGTCTGAAACTCCATTGTTAGGCAGTTGTCCTCAGAAATTTTCATTTCCAGCCACCTAACTAGTTTTGGCGAATTTGCTTGAGGCTGATTCCTTAGCCATTTTTCATCATTTTCAGGCATTTCTAACTAGTTTGCAAAGTGCTGGTAAGTCTAAAGTATCCAATTTTCAGACTTGTCCTCAGAAAATTAAATTTTTACCAGCCATACTTACATTCCTGAAAGTGATTGTTTTCATCAATAAAACTGATTTTTATTGATTTTATGCACATTTTGAAGATTGCAACATGTTTTGAAAGTCTGATTTTCAGGCTGTCTTCAGAATTTTGACCTCCATTGTTGACTGCGGAAGGTGTCTTGAAACATTCATTGTGTGAAAACACAACCTTTCACACCTTTCCTTAGTCATCATCAATCTGGTATACTCCTTTGCATTTTAGCTTGCATATTTTCTAAGCATAAGGAGGTATTCAATGAATTTTATGGAAGACTTCCATGCCTTAGTGTTGTCACACTTTGAACTTAATTGCTAAAATTTACCAAGTGTATGGATTATTTTCCTGACTCCATGCTCTAAATTAGCTAAATCTTTAGAAAGTCAGGAATTTTATTACGAATATTTTCCTCAGTCTAACTTCGAGCTTCGTACAGGTGTGATGTCAAAGTCAAGATATAAGGAAAGAAAAGAACTGTTGATGACGCTGGAGACTGGATTTTATCCAGAGTTTAAGATTTCATCCAGATGGAAGGAGATCGTTGATACAAACATGCATTTCCTGGACTTCGACCAGATGCAGCATCGGATGTTCGGAGTCAGAGATCAGGTTCCTTCCCCAACATATGCGAATATTATGAAGAGTGGCATTTTCCATGCCGTTGGATTTCCACAGTCCATACAGTGCAGTGAGCTTATCCTGGAATGTGCACGATGTTACGATCCACTCACGAGAATGATCAAAAGTCCTAAAGGCGTTGTCATCGCCTATCTTGCTAAGGATGCCATTGCTGAGGTGTTCGGAATTCCACACAGAACAAACATGAAGGATGTGACCAAGGAGGATTATGCAGAAAGATACACGAAGAAGATGGGTGTATGCAAGAATTTAATTAACAAAGAGTGGGTGATTGAGCCTAGGTCTCATCATTCCAAGGCTCCCAAGACACTTATGTGCATAAATTTCAAGGAGGAATATAGTGATTTAATATTCCTACTCAACAGAGTGATGGGGATGCCGCAGGGAGCAATATTTGATGGATGGATGTTCTACCTCATCCAGGATTGTCTTAGAGGAACACTAGTGAATTGGTCCAAGATTATAAGTGATAATCTGGATTTTCAGCTGAGGAATGTAGAGCGGTCCAAGTCATTCGCCATGACTTCCTACCTGGTGTACCTGCTTGCACGATTTGTTTCATACAGAAGATTAATATGCAAAGGTGAAGTCGGGAATGGGCAAGGACAGTTTAAGAGTTATGAATGCTACCCCCAGCTGATCATGCATAGAATTGAAGACTATAAGAGAGTGAATGATGCATTCACTATGTACATCACATGGATGCTGCAAGGCGGAATCCACAGAAGATTGTCCAAGGAGGCAACCGAGTTAATAGAAAAGTATGGATCATGGTATATACAGTTTCCCACTTTCACATACCTCAGGATTCATGGGTTTCAATCTGAACCCTACAGACTTCCTAGGTATCCAACCGACAGAATGATATTGTTGGAAGTGGTGAGACAGCTTCTAGAGTTCGATGTTATCCAGAGAGAGAAGCACATGACAGGGATGACATTCACTATTTTAGTTGGGAAGACGTCTAAGGTTTGCCAATCCGCCATAGCCGCCAACACTGCGAGTGAGGAGCTTGCATTCTATCGATTTGCTACCTATAAGAAAAGAGAAAGATTCGATCCAGACAAGAAGGTCGGAAGGATCAGAGGAGAGAAGTTCACTCATAAGATTGACATAGAAGATTATTGGGCTAACCTGATGGACGAGCAGGCAGTAAAGAGAAGAATGTGGTCAAGAATGTCAGTGGATTTCATGAGGAAATGTGGACTTTTCCTCATTCCTGATCAGGTATTAGATGATAGAGATCATACACACCCACCTTATGAAGAAAGCAATCCTATTGCCAAATTGGTCAGAGTTAGAAGAGATTGACCTGAATATATTGATGAGAGAGGTCTTGAATTTCTCCCGCACATGGGTGGATTTACAGATGAACAGATTAGTTGACATGGGTGTTCCCTTCACTTATGAAAGGATGAAGCCGGAAGAGTCTACTTCCGAGGATGATCAGAGGACTATCAATGATGTCAGAATTCATGCAGACGAAGAGAGTTAAGCTCCCAAGAGAAGGAAGAACACGCTTGGAGAAGTCAAGGCCAGAGGGAAGACGATTGAGGAGGTGAAGAAGAAACAGAAGACTATCATTCCTTCACCCCCTCCCAGTGTCTCATCAATTGAAGTGATTGAAGTAACAGAACGGAATAAGGAGACTCAGCAGTGTTCCAACACAGTGATACTACCAAAGAATACTCAGAAATTTCATACCACAACGACATCTGCACCTCCTAAGGAGAATGATGACCAACCGAGATCCCCTACTGTCCTTTTGGAAGTTAGCTTGGGAAATGAGGTATATGATTGGACCAGGGATAATCCTGATGATAATGATGAAGATATCTCGGCATTGAAAGGACTTGATCGAGAAGTATGTCTCGATGATGGTATGGAGATGGCCGCTATTCTTGAATGGCTGAGGAGAAGTATGGAGAAAAGTAAACAAATGATAGAGGTACAACCTATTGATGATATCGATGACTACCTAGCTAGGAGTGCTAAGAAGAAGGAGCCCAAGTGAGAGGAGATTTTGTTGCACATAGCTAGAGATGAGACAGGAATGCGGATTGCGCAGATTGCTGTTCTTATTGCAGGCGTGACAGCGGACATTGCTACTCCTATGGATTTCCAAATCACTTCAGTCGCCCTTGGTCGTACATCCACAGAGAAGGAATTCCAGGAGATTGGTGACAACCTTCAGGCAATCAATGCAAGGTTAGACAAAGCGGATGCGGAGAATGAAGGGTACAGAGAAGAAAATATTAGACTTAGAGAGTATATTGCAGGGACAAGGCGTGAAGATCCCACCCTTATTTCCCCTATTGCAGTTGACCATGGAATACATTCACACTGCAAGGTAGTGAGAGGTACACACTCAGAGGTGGAAAAATGGATTGAAAGCACAAGAGCAAGTAGATGATTTCCTTACTCAGTTTGTCCATGCATATGATAACACAACAACGCTCGTATTTAGAATCCAGTATTTGGAGAAAGTTTGTGAAGAATTCCGGCCTATTCAGGACAAGACTATTCCACGCCTCTTGGCATTAAAGAAGGTTCCTAATTCCACCTTGGTCAGCGAGAACATTGTGCACAGTGGAGACATATATGATTTCCATGGCTGGTATTGTGCATTAGCCTTGAAGAAATCAGCTTATGAGAACCCCCAATCGAGTTGTATGGAGATGGAAGGATTAATTCAGGACATTTAGATGAAGATTCTTGCCTTGATTGAGGAATTATTGGGTGTTGATGTTAGTGATGCTAGTGGTTTACACTTAGCCGAATTAAGAGACAAGATGAAATTTATGTATTTTGTGCATGATGTCTCATAATCATGTTCATCATAAAATATTTGAATCTTGGATGTTGACCAAATCGATGATCTCTATACCGCAGTAGATGTTTCACAAATTCATGCAAATGCACTCGCCTCATTCGTGGCTCTAACCAGTCACATCTACCATCAGGAAACAATGTTGGAAATGCCATATCAAGTAATCCCAATGTGACATACTCATTGATAGGAGATGTACCAATTGCTGGCCAATCGATCAATGCTGTTTGATTTGTATCAGGATTATTTATCCATGCATGTATTAATTCCATTTCTTTTTGAGCATTAGGTAGTTTAGAAGCCATTGAATTTGTGTGGTCAATTGTATTACCTTCATCTGTTTCCATGATTGGACCCACAAATATGATTTCATTTGCATCAGAATCAAATTCTATATGCACTGTCTTCAATCTGTTGAAAATATTTTCATCAAAATTGCTAGATAGATCATTGAGAGCATTCTCATTAACTATGACATCAGAATAATATTTATCATGCTCAATTTTGTATTTAAGTGCTCTGTACACACGATCCCTATTCACTATAAAGTTATAATTTGTGCCACGTTGGTCCCTTCTTTGAACAATAATGATTGGCAAATGATCTATTGTATGTGGCAAAATGTTTGAAATATGTTCCACATTTTGTGGAAAACTTATTGTGTGTCCTTTGTATTTGTATTGACCACCTGTTGCATGTGTAACTTGTAATATTGGGTTGACACGTGCAATCAACATTTCTTCTACTTGAGTCAAACTTGCAAGCTCTTCTGGTTGTGGCCCGGGATCCATATTGTTTGAAGCCGAAAATCTATTGTTTCCTCTCTCTTGTCTACATCTAGTGCATATAGGACCTTGTGAGCTACGATTTACTTTAATTCCTAGATAACACTCTTGACAAATATAACACATGCTTGGCATTCTAAAGCGATCTAATTGGTGTCAAAATTGCATTTGAAATCTTTGAAAATCAGCTCGAATAATTTCATTTGTATTTTGTCTATTTTGTGCATCACCTTCTGCACCCAAATTATTCTCAAATTGACTTCTAGGTCGAGGTGTCTCTGCAACTCGTTCTATTGACCTTGAGCTTTCATTCTGAAGATGACACTCAATATTTTGATTTGATGGTTGATTGTACTGCCCACTTGAATGTGAATCAACCTGTTGCCTTTGCTCTCTTTCAATATGAGAGAGTTGTTGAGATGTTCTTTGATGACTATTTGTAATAATATTAGCTTCCTCTCTATTTAGAAATTCCAACTCTTGTATTGTTACTTCTGCTCGTCTAGCATTTCTTTGTCTTCGAGCTTCACTTTGTCTTCTTCTTTCTTCTTCCCTTTGATCATCTGTCAAACGTTCCCGTTGTCATCTCCTATATTCTCTTTGATATTCTCTCTGATACTCTCTTCTTTGTGCTCTTTGATATTGCCTCCTCTCCTCTTCCGATTCAAAATTCAATATTGGTTGATCCATAGCTACACAATAAATTATATTTCTAATTTATATAATGTGATAGGATCAGAGTAGAAATGAAGTTTAAAAAAACTGTGAAGAAAAGTAGAATTATTTGTAACAATTGAATATGGGAATTATCTATGTATAGAGAGAATGATTGAACTTGTTATGAGAGTGTATGGTGATAGATACATTATTAACAAATTTCATACACAATTGTTGTTAAATGCATATGGTGGTATGGAATATACAAATAAATTAAAAAAAAAGATGAGAATGTAATAAATTAGAATTTATTAAAAAGCAAAATTTCTAAAAATAAAATAGATTATTGTTATAAATTAGAATTTACAATATATTTTAAAAATTATTTCACAAAAAAAAAATTATTGTAAAAAATAGCATACTAACCTGGAAGACAAAATTATTAGAGTTTACAGAAGCATGAGGACTCTCAACAATGATTTCTGATTCATTCTGTGAAGCATCCATAGTTTCAACTTTTTGCTAAAAATAAAAAAAACAATAAAACTAAGATTACTATTAAGGTACAATGAGAATAAAATAATTAATAATTTGAAATAAAATAAAATTATAAACAAATAATATTAAGTAATACAAATTGTACATGAAATAAATAATGAAAATACCTAATAGTCATTGGAAAAATTCAACCATTAAAATATGATATTAGCTGGCTTACTATGTTGAGATGTCACCAAAATCATATGAAATACCACAAAAATTATAAAATCATAAGCAAATGACGTGACAATAAAAAAATTAATCTTTCTATTTGATTATTAAATAACCAATAAAATATAATTAACAACATAACAAACATTGACAATTTTTTTGTAGTCACCAAATTCATTAGGTTTGTTTGATGCAAGAAAGAATACATAAACCATAAAAGATCACATTCTTAGCAATTTTACAACAATAGTTACAAAATATTATTAAAATTGAATTTAGGCTATATTGCATCAAATAATAATATAAAAATAGAATAATTGAATATAGTCATAAATGCAATGTTTAAATAGTTTGCACACATTTATCAAATAATATCTATAGACTACTTTCACTTTCTTAACCATGGATGCACAGGTAATATCTCTCGATCTTCAGTATCGTCAAGAATAGTCCGAACTTTAATTGTCACATTGGACTTCACTGCATACAAGGCAGGTATCCCATAGTATGCATGCAACAACCTGAATGATGGCATAACTTGATGCACTGTGAATCTTATAGAGTACCCGAGCTTAAGAGTAGTAAGAAACCATTCCTCAGGTGGGCCTGTGTGATAACTGATCCGTGATTGTCCCTTAAGAAATCTCATAAACTTCATACTAAGTTGATCGGATAGAGTGTGCTTCTCAATTTTTATTGTTGGTCTAATAACGATTCTCCAAATGCATCCAGCAAGGTAAAGATCTCGAATCTCGTGGTATAGAGAAATCGACCAACCACACAAATCTACAATCTCAATTTGAAGATTATTAAATCTGACATCTAAGTTCATTTTGATCTTCGATTCATATAAGAAGTTAAAATATACAGCATAATTGTCAAATTTGAATTGAGTGGTCCTTAATCCATTGTTGTTAATTTTCTTGACCATCCTGTCTCTGACCCAATAGCGAACACTCAATTCCTCTATACGAAGGAGGACATTGCGTGGAAGATACGGGTGATACATTGACATCCAAGTGGACACCCATTTTGTACGTATATTATCTGACATCTTCTTTACATGCATGCAAATTATTATTAGCTCTTAAATTACTATTAAATTGCTCAAGGAATATACTTTCCAATTTAAATAGAAAATCACATAAAGGGTAATAAACATTAAGCAAATGAATGTTATTAAAGTACCTAAAATATATATTCATACATTTTTAATCAAAGAGATATACATACATACATTGTTTTCTAGGTTAGTCTATTAAACACAAGGAGGACCATAACAATTCATACATGTACGAATTTTCTTTACCATGATGATATAAAAAATGATGCAAGATTATATTAGGTGCATCTAAGAAATATGGCTGTCAAAAGGAAATCTCCTTCACATTTCAAATGAAATTTATACTGGATATGGAAATAAATAAATAAATGGCTTGTTTAAATTTATGTAACATTAACTGATAATTTATATTTGTTTATTTAATAGATATTGTGGAAGCATTTAGTGGTGTATAAAATGTTAACAATTATTTGTTGTGGGCAGACATAACACAAGTATTAGAGCCATGGAAGCAAATTTGATCAAAAAAATATATACACAAATTTAATCTTCTACAAATTTGAGTTTATTTTATTTAGCCTTATTTTTGGAAAGTTGTCTACCCTTTTTTATTTTCTCATAATGAATGGTAATATTATTTTAAAGCCCTCTAGAGATTTGTATGGAAACAAAAAACCTTTCATTGATTAAATTCATGTAATATTTCTTATCATTTATAATTATTGAGTAGACATTGTGAAAGCATATATGATATATTAAATATTAGAAATAATTATAGTGGCAATAAAGAACAGAGGTGTCAAAGACAATAAAAAAAAATTCAACAAAAAATATATTACATCAATTATCTTCCAAAAGTTTGAGCCTATTTTCCTCAGCCTTGCGCTTCGCAAGTTGTCTACCCTTTTTCATTTTCTCATAACGATCATATGTAAATGGTGGCATTATTCTCAAACCCTCTAGAGATTTTACACGAGATACTGCAACAAATGTCAATCCAGTTCTTTCTCTTGGTCCTATATCGATAGTTACTTTTGGAAGAGTCAATCCTTGAGATTTATGTATAGTCAATGCCCATGCCAATCTCAATGGTAGCTGAAGTGTTCTACCCTTTTGTATTGTTGTTATTGGAATTGTATTTGGATGATGATATTCAAATGGTAATCTTGAGTAATTATCAAATTCAACCATCACATATGTCGGTGGGTCAGGTGGAGCACTTCCTGGCTTGTAGACAATCTTTTGAACATATCCCAAAGCTCCATTTACAAGACCTGCTTGTATCCAAAGGTTTGAAGTTAGCATGACCCTTGAATTCTTACTGATCAATAACTCTAGATCAAGTTCACCAGTTGAGAAATCTTCTGCTATATTAACACTTCCTGCTTTTGTTGCAACACTTCGTGCAACGGGATGCCTCAATGAATATAACATTTTTTTATTATGACTATGAACATTGTCATTTGTGGAGAACAAATGGACAGTATTTTCAAATTCAGAATTACTTGCAACATCTATGTTAGTAGGGGTTCTCATCATTAGTAGCTTCCAATCATCAATTTGTGGGTTTGCATCTCTTAGATTTGTCAAAAGTTGACGAAATCTTTGTTGCTGAATATTTTCTCCATCTTGTCTGAATATTTTATCTAAAGTAACCACAATTTTGAATTCCTCCCATAGTAGCTTTGCCCGTCTATTACTGGCATATGCAGGTCTATCATTAACCGGAGGCAATTGACCCAAATCTCCTACCAAAATCATAGATATACCTGAAAGATAATTCAAAATAATTATTTTTAAAATATATAATATTGTTATTGAAATTTATTTTTCCTCATTAGTCAAAATTAAATGCATACCTGCAAAACTTAGGTGTGCACTTTGTGGGTATGCTTGTCGGAGTCGAGAATCTATGTTTTCCAACATGTTTTGACCAATGAAGCTCATTTCATCAATCAAAATGTACTTGCTATGCGCCATTTCTTCTTGAAAAATGGCAAGTCTTGTTCCCTGTAGTTGAGTGAAATCTCGTATTGGGATTCTCAATTTGGAATGAACTGTAGAGGCCCCTATATTGAACGCTGCAACTCCTGTTGGTGCAAGTAATAGAAGGGGAGAACGAGATGGCATTGCAGCATTTTCAAGAGCTTGACTGATGGCACCAATTAAATATGACTTTCCTGTACCTGTTGTTCCCTGAATTATCATGAACAATGGCACTTTATTTTGATTCCTCTGATAGTGTGTCATAATTATATCAACTGCCTTTTTTTGCTTATCACTGAGGGTCATGTAGTTGATGCATTGGGGTATATCATCATATATAAGACATCCATGATCCTTCATGTTAGTTATGAAACTGATTGCTGTAGTTGTGTACTCTTCACCTTGATAATCAGTAGACCAATTTGTATGTCTATCAATGTCTCTTCTCCCCAACATATCTATTTCTAAAAATTGTATATTTTGACCATGATGTAGCCTAGATATAATTTCCCATTCATGCTCTGTGGTATTTCTCTGAATAGCTTCATTCTCTTCAATTTCTGAATCAGTATTAGCCTCTGCATTTTCAATACTTGTTATTCGTTCGACATGCCAAGGATTGTAGGTAAATGACTCCCAATTTGCTATCATAGAGTCATCATCATGACCAATATCCCTTTCTATGTCACGAAATGGTTTGTAGAGTAATAACTCTGATAAACAAAAGTCAATCCATTTATTTGACTCACGTGGAGGAAGAGATACAAACCTAGGAAAAACTCTAACAATTGCTGCTCTTTCCCTTGGTTCCCATTTGTTGTCTCGTTTTCTTTCAGGATTATATATCCATGATCTAGCTGCATCAATTAATGTGACACCTTCCATACAAAGAGGCCTTGTTTTATATCCATCAATGAAAGATTTTGTCTGCTCTTCATTATTCTCTTCATCATTTATAGTTACAGGTTTGAACACCTCATGTGAGACATTTAGATTAACAAATCTTCTACTACTCTCTACTAATGGAAGTTCTAACAACATGTGACATGTTTCTTGAGCACCAATGTCCCTTTCAATAATTGTTTCAGTCAGAAGCCTTCTATATGCTCGAGTAGCTAAATCATTAGGGTCTTCCATGTTGGAGAGGCTCATCAACATCTGGTGATATGTTTCAGAGCTTTTCTCTGCTTTCGCTGCATACTTGGCAATATATTTGACTACTGCATGTTTGGAAAGAACAGGTTGCCAATCTATATTTGCTCTCCATTGTAGACACTCAAAATTGTATGTCTAATTAAATAAATATTTTATTTATTTAATTATCTAAGCCTAATTCTTCTATTAATTAAATAAATTTTTATTTATTTAATTAATTCATTTATCCTCTTCTAGCCTTATTTCTCATTTAAATAAATACATTTATTTATTTAAATTATCCCTTTCCTAAATTAAATAAATATTTTATTTATTTAATTGTCCTATTTCTTCTATTAATTAAATAAATATTTATTTATTTAATTAATTCATTAGCTTTTTCTACCCATGACACATGTCATTCATCTCTTAACTCATACACTACCTACCCCTTTCATTATTTTGGTATTTCTTATACCTACCCTCTAATCCTAGCCGACCTCTCTTTTTACACCTCTCAATCTTAACCCTCCATTTCATATTGTGTCTTCTATTTAAGGAGATGCTTTCTTCATTGTCAAGGCCTAATGACACATGCTAATGATCTTTTATGGAATTGACTACACTATGATCCTACTTGCAACCACATTCCGTTCTTTGTTGAGCTCTTGTGCATATTAAAATCTGAGAGCAAATATATCAAGCAAGATCAACGGAGATAGGAAGAATGGATATCAAAACCCTATTGGACATGTGATGGTATAATCTTTGTGATTTTGAGTTATTTTGCATTGTCTTAGGTTATCTTCATATGTTATGGTGGATCTTTGTTCATTGTTAGGCTAGGGTTTGGTGGTTGAATTCATTTAGCCTTTCAATATTGTTATTAGCATACTTGGCAATATATTTGACTACTGCATGTTTGGAAAGAACAGGTTGCCAATCTATATTTGCTCTCCATAATTGCAATATGTGACGATTATGTGAATTCACCCTATCATCATTTCTTGCAGGTTCAAATTTTTTTTCACCTGTTTCTATATCTTCATATAATTTGGACCCACTCAGATTCAAAGGCCAAGGAGCATTATACCTATAAAAAATATCAAGACTTGTCATAAATATTTGGTTACTTTTTTTTTGTATAGTATTTAATTCTTATATAAATATTTGATTTGATAAATATTTACCTACAAACCATCCTTCCTCTTTTTTTTCGCAGGCATGCACCCTCCCTACACAATGTATGTCGTTCTACACAGTTAAGGATCTCTTCATAGTCCTTATCAATATCTATCTCTGCAAGTTGTCTTGTATTTTTTAGACATGGATGTAGAGGAAAATTTTGAAATGCCTACAATTTAAAATAAAAACAAATATGTTAGCTACATCATAAGCTATAAAATACTTTATGTCAAACAATAAACCATATATATGTTGAAATTTTCATAGACTTGCCTATATATTTCGTTGATGTGGATCTTCTCTAGGATTCCATGCATGAACAATGGAATGAAAGTATTTTTCTGCATGTTTTCATTGCTCTTCATTTGACCAGTCAATATTGTCCATATTGGGTGCTCCATTCATCCATATGAATCCATGCACATGTGGTGAGCCCCTATGTTGCCACTCATACCCATACCAAAAATCTTCAACATTCATTCCTTTTTCTAGGATTTCTTTTCTAAATATTGAATGTCTTAAGTGCATGTAATGTGCAACTATATGGGGGTAGTTGATAACATTCTGCTTTCTCCAATTTTGAGCTTCTCGTGGAGTGGTTGGTGATGTTCCCGACATTAGTGCATGCAAATCAGGCCAATACATATCTGCTACACTTAATGTGAAGAATATCGTAGGGGAGCCTATTTGATGAAGCATGTCTGTTAATTCTGCACAACATTTGGCCCAATATGACCTTGTACCCCTCAATGATGTTCCAAACCGCATCAACCTATTTGCTAAATGGGATTGTGGCATATTTTCCATATGCTGACGCAATTCATTGATAGTGATTGGCATGTCATGAAAACCTCGTTTTACAAAGACTGCAGATGAATTTTGTGCACGATGTCTCATAATCATGTTCATCATAAAATATTTGAATCTTGGATGTTGACCAAATCGATGATCTCTATACCGCAGTAGATGTTTCACAAATTCATGCAAATGCACTCGCCTCATTCGTGGCTCTAACCAGTCACATCTACCATCAGGAAACAATGTTGGAAATGCCATATCAAGTAATCCCAATGTGACATACTCATTGATAGGAGATGTACCAATTGCTGGCCAATCGATCAATGCTGTTTGATTTGTATCAGGATTATTTATCCATGCATGTATTAATTCCATTTCTTTTTGAGCATTAGGTAGTTTAGAAGCCATTGAATTTGTGTGGTCAATTGTATTACCTTCATCTGTTTCCATGATTGGACCCACAAATATGATTTCATTTGCATCAGAATCAAATTCTATATGCACTGTCTTCAATCTGTTGAAAATATTTTCATCAAAATTGCTAGATAGATCATTGAGAGCATTCTCATTAACTATGACATCAGAATAATATTTATCATGCTCAATTTTGTATTTAAGTGCTCTGTACACACGATCCCTATTCACTGTAAAGTTATAATTTGTGCCACGTTGGTCCCTTCTTCGAACAATAATGATTGGCAAATGATCTATTGTATGTGGCAAAATGTTTGAAATATGTTCCACATTTTGTGGAAAACTTATTGTGTGTCCTTTGTATTTGTATTGACCACCTGTTGCATGTGTAACTTGTAATATTGGGTTGACACGTGCAATCAACATTTCTTCTACTTGAGTCAAACTTGCAAGCTCTTCTGGTTGTGGCCCGGGATCCATATTGTTTGAAGCCGAAAATCTATTGTTTCCTCTCTCTTGTCTACATCTAGTGCATATAGGACCTTGTGAGCTACGATTTACTTTAATTCCTAGATAACACTCTTGACAAATATAACACATGCTTGGCATTCTAAAGCGATCTAATTGGTGTCGAAATTGCATTTGAAATCTTTGAAAATCAGCTCGAATAATTCCATTTGTATTTTGTCTATTTTGTGCATCACCTTCTGCACCCAAATTATTCTCAAATTGACTTCTAGGTCGAGGTGTCTCTGCAACTCGTTCTATTGACCTTGAGCTTTCATTCTGAAGATGACACTCAATATTTTGGTTTGATGGTTGATTTCCTGCCCACTTGAATGTGAATCAACCTGTTGCCTTTGCTCTCTTTCAATATGAGAGAGTTGTTGAGATGTTCTTTGATGACTATTTGTAATAATATTAGCTTCCTCTCTATTTAGAAATTCCAACTCTTGTATTGTTACTTCTGCTCGTCTAGCATTTCTTTGTCTTCGAGCTTCACTTTGTCTTCTTCTTTCTTCTTCCCTTTGATCATCTGTCAAACGTTCCCGTTGTCGTCTCCTATATTCTCTTTGATATTCTCTCTGATACTCTCTTCTTTGTGCTCTTTGATATTGCCTCCTCTCCTCTTCCGATTCAAAATTCAATATTGGTTGATCCATAGCTACACAATAAATTATATTTCTAATTTATATAATGTGATAGGATCAGAGTAGAAATGAAGTTTAAAAAAACTGTGAAGAAAAGTAGAATTATTTGTAACAATTGAATATTGGAATTATCTATGTATAGAGAGAATGATTGAACTTGTTATGAGAGTGTATGGTGATAGATACATTATTAACAAATTTCATACACAATTGTTGTTAAATGCATATGGTGGTATGGAATATACAAATAAATTAAAAAAAAAGATGAGAATGTAATAAATTAGAATTTATTAAAAAGCAAAATTTCTAAAAATAAAATAGATTATTGTTATAAATTAGAATTTACAATATATTTTAAAAATTATTTCACAAAAAAAAAATTATTGTAAAAAATAGCCTGGAAGACAAATTCTCCTGAAAATGTGAAAGTGTTTGATTGGTGAACAAAATTTTTAATGCCTACACAACATTAAATTAACAAATCTATATCAATATACATTTAATTAAGTGCACCCTATAGTTTTAGAGTTTCATATTAGAATAATGTTCTATCTTTTTATTTGAAATATAATATTCATCTTCAAATTTGAAAGAAAAAGATGTAACTAATAGTAAATTTAGAAAGTAAAATATGAAACAAAATGAAAAGTTTCTATTTTGAACAAATTCTATCTAAATTAACATTTCAAACAAAAAAATCTATTTTTTCATGATTTCTAATTTTTTTTTAAAATTTAATATTCTAAATTTATTCTATGATATGCAACTTTCTAATTTGAAAAATATTATATTTCCTATAAATTACACCTGTGTAAAAGAAAATGTAAGAAGAATAAGTGCTTCTCATCCATAGCTGTAGTAACAAGTTATAAAGGAAAACAAAAAACTTTCAAACAATGGTCCATAATTTATTAAAAAACAGAGTAGTAACAAGTTATAAAGGAAAACAAAAAACTTTCAAACAATGGTCCATAATTTATTAAAAAACAGAGTTTCTAGATATTAGAGAGCATATATAATATGGATTCTACCTAAAAAGCATTGAAAATTAAATTCTGATTCTGCACTGTGCTGATAATGTTTTTAATTCACCTCCCTTAACAAATATTTTATTAAATTCAATTTTTTTCTTAGTTATATAGTGGATCTCTAATGGCCAACTATGACTGGAATTTAACAATTTAATAAATTATTCTAAGAAGCTCATCAAAATTGTTAAAATTTTCAAAATCTCATGGGCTGGTGACAATTATCAAATTTTAAATAAATTACTATCATGAACTGTTTATTGTATTTCAATATACAACCCATGACAGTAATTTATTTATTTATTCTGCAGCCAAGGAGCATATGTTTTAAGGCTTCTGTAGCTGATAATTCAAAATGAGATGATGTTAGAATATATGGGAACTTTGAATAACGATGACTTTAATACCATTCCCATTTAATTTGCACTTTTCTTTGTAAGATTTCAATTCTTTAAAATTCACAATGATGATTTGTAAGAAATAAACTTTTTAATGTGATTGTCAAAGCTGGCATTCTTCTAGATTGCTGACAATGATGCTTTGTAAGAAATAAACTTTTTTATACAATTGTCACTGGCATTCTTCTAAATTGCTTAATGTCCCCGTTCCAAGTACTGCTGATGATAGGGTAATAAATAGTAATGAGTTCCAATATTTAATTGAAATATGGATATCATGATTTTTTCATCCTATATTGAATGGACATTATCTGATTCATGATTTTTATATCCAAATGATTTTTATATCTAGATTTACTGCGGGACTTTCGCTTACCCTTAGTAAAAAGCATTAATGTGAGTGGCCACAAATATGGGCTTGTATATGCTGGTGTGGGATGGGTTGTTTGCTGAAGCAAACAAGATCTGCCTGAGGAACTTATTTTCCACATCAACTATTTGGGTGTTGATCAACTCACCTTCACTCTCAACTTCTCTAAAGGTAACTCATATATTTATTTATTTTTATGCATTCAGATAATTTTCAAATATTATTCTTAGCTTCCAAACAAAAGAGTATAATGAGTTGACATATGAACAATGACAACTATTTTATTATAAATTACCGATATGTTGACTACATCATATTAAAAGGCACTGGTCCTGTGCATCTACTTGTCCTTTATTTAATCAGTGATGTTATGAGGTTCAAGAAAACTCAAATTATTATTAAATTTTGGGCAAATAGACAACACTTTCTTATCAATCTGTTGCTCATTCACAGATTTCTTTTATTTGCAACTCACATTTTTTACTCTAGCTGCTAACTAAGGTTCTTTTTACAAATTGGAAGGTTTTTTTAAGGAAAATCTTAAATTATCAGCAATTGTACAGTGGTGTCTTGTATGGTAGCTCCCCATTCAGGCCAAGTTAAATCTAAGGCAACACTGAGCACGATGAATATGCAATATCAGATCATCTAAGAAAATATGGGTGGATTGTTCCAGCCTATACAATGGCTCCAGATGCTCAGCACATTACACTTCTGCGTGTTGTGGTGAGAGAGGACTTCAACCGAACGCTGGCAGAGCGCCTGGTTGCAGATGTTGACAGAGTATCAAAGGAATTGGAAGAGCTTCCTCCTAAGATAATTCATGCAGTTCAAGGCTTAGCCATTAGTGAAGAAGATAAAAAGGGGTAGCAGGCAAAAGAAGCTATCACAGAGTCGAATGGTGGTGATAGCCATAGTCACAGGCGAAGAAAGGGATGCCATGCCCGCCATCCTCAAAACTCTGTGGACAAAACAAAGGGCATCTGCTAAAACATTTGTTAGTCCTCTTATATGTTCTTATTTTCATGGGGTCCTTTGTGTTTGCTGAATAAATGTTTCCTATTACTATAAACTAAATGCGTGTGTTTTCATTTCTTTGAAGTTTTGTAGGGGTGCAAAGTTTTTCAATGCATTTTTAAACATGTTAATATGTAGGAGTGCACAATTTTACTGTTGGTCGGTAGCTGTGAATCATGATTTTTTCATCCTATATTGAATCAGCTTTGCAGTTTTACTGTTGGTTGGAGAAGAAGAAGAAGCAACAGCAGTTGGGAGGTTTGGCACAGTTAAGCTTGCAAAGGTCTCTAGTTTGAAACCCAGCAACACTAGTAGACTCTAGGAACAACAAAAGCCAAAGTTCACCGGTTCAAGACTCGACAAGACCAGAACCAAGGGCGTGTGAGATTTGTACCCAAGCAGATTGAAAAACAAACATAAACAATTAGTGTAAAAGATTAAGGTATTTATCTTTTAAAATTTGATTATTATTTGAATTCTGATTATTACAGATATGAATTTTCAGAAATTGAAAAAGAGCCTTTATCTCAAAATTTATAAAAGAGACTTGTGCATTGAAGGATGATTGGAACATTATTTAAAATGACTTTTGAATTACTATTTCAATCTTTTATAATTACTTGAATGCTTTAAAAAAATTGTAACGTGCTTATATATTGGAAAATGCTCGTATTATTATATGAAATTTTAATATTTTTTTGGGTCGATAAACAGCTAAGCCGAAAGTCGTTTATGAGAATGGGAAGTTGGCTGGCCTCTACAACATCCTCTTCCGCGACCATGCCCACAACCACTTCCCCTGCCACGACCACAAGCACGACTACCATCTCTGTGTCTCTGCAGCCCTGCAGAAGCTTCCTCACCTTGTGTTGGGGCTCAGTTTCTTCATTTAATGCGAGGAGCCGTTAAAGGCAATTAAAAATGTGGTAGACCTTTGTTTAAACTTTTTCTGTCAGTTAAGAGTGGGCTTCGCAAAAATAATTTTTTAGGCGGGAAGGCTTCTCCTTTTTTAAGCAAGGATAAATCTCCGAAGCTGACATATAGAAGAAGAATTTCAGATTAGGAAATGTAATTATATTGGCGAAAAAATGGGGTTTGCTTCAGCATCACCAGGAGACCCTCCTTGGTCCCTCTAAATCTTTACATCTTATGCCCACCATCTCTATTCTTGCCCATCTGCAGCTAATTCGGAAAGCAAATCCACCTCTATGTTTGCTTCCCTATAGATATGCTTACAAGAAAAATTCTCAAATTTTTCCATGATTGATAAAAAAATTTCCAGCAAAGCTTGGAATCTCGAATTGAGTATTCTAGTAGACCTTATAGCATTAATAGTAATAGTTGAGTCCCCTTCTACAAAGACATAGCATTTACAAACAAAATAATGCAGATTTGGATACAGAGATTTTAGTTTTGCATGCACTGAAAATTCCCTTCTAAGCTTCTACAATATAGAGCATTTGAGAGAGTGCATATCTCTAGAAAATGGAATTTTTAAATGGTCATCGAAACTTTTCAACTTTGCTAATAGTTATTGTGCTACTTGCCTCAGTTTTTGTGTTGATTGCACAATGGAGAACAAATTGTCTGTTCAAAGCACCTGGTAATGAACAAAGATAATATTAACATATGCGATTTCTTTTTTCATTTGTACAAGACAATACAATAACATGCAAAATACCTGTAATGAGTCAATTGAATCTGAAGTTGGCAGAGATATTAGATCATAACTGTATGTGCTTGCAATGCTGGTCCATTAGAAACAAAACACATCAGAGATATACACAAAAGAAATATGTTGAAATTGCTATGGAAACTTGAAAATCTACTGTAAAGAAAAAGACTCTGACAAAAATCAGTTTACAATAGCAGTGCCTTTCTCTCAACTATATCAAATATATATTTTTTTGAGAAATGTTGTAAGCTTATTCTGTTCGTTTTTAAAGATGCAATACCACAACTTTTTCTTTGGCATCCACTCTTCTATAACGGTTTTGACAGATTTTATTCCCCTCTTTCACCAGTGCCATTGTATTCTGCCAACTCACCTTATTAGTCACCGCATGCATGCACTGCTATCACCTCTACTTTATTGGTAGACAGGCATAGTCTATATTTGTTACAAGAAATTAATTGACAGAATTAATGCCAACTAATTCACATACTCAATGCCAACTAAGAGTCGTGTAGTGCATGGACGTGATCATCAGTATTTTGATTTTCAAATATTTAAAATTCCTCCCTCTCATTGGTATTCTGATTTTCAAATATTTAAAATCCCTCCCTCAATTCGAACGTTAAAATTATGAATGCCAATTAAATGCTGAGCAGAGCACTCTAAATCTGAGAATTTGGAGACAAATTTTTTAGGTGACAAATTTGAAATTCAAAATACAATATTGTGATCAATGTGAATATATTGGATGTTATATTAGGAATGTGTAACAGTTCTATCCACTTTTCTGCCAGCATCATCACTATACTGCCAAGTCAGCATGTCAAATTTTTTTTAAAAAGCATTTTTGTTTACGGACAACATTGATCCCATTGTAGATCGCCTCTCGGCGAAATAATATAGTATTATAAAGGTTTTATTATGTCTTAATTAATTTTATCTAAGTCATATACTTGTTAGTGTTGTAGTAGTGATTAATTTAATTGGTAGAAGTTGGGGTTGATTGATACTACACTATAATTAAATATGAAAATTAAACCAAAAAATAATATTCCATTGAATTTTTATGAAGAAAAAATGTTGTCATATATACAAAAAATAATTTATTAATGTTTTGTACTTTAGAATGATTCAAATGAACTTTTCTAAATTAACATTTTTATTACCTATAGCTCTTGTTTACATCCACATCTTTTATATATTTTCTTATTAATCATAATAATAATTTAAAAATTATTAAATAAAATATGTTTAAATGTAAAATTAGTCTATGCAAGATCATAATGTACCATTGATCATAATTTTTAATTAATTAAAAATTAAATAAAACAATCTATTCTCTTTTTAAACTAATTACTAATTTTGGTCAATGGTGCATTCTATCCTTAGAGAGACAAAAGTTAAAATTAATAAACAACATAGTATTATAAAGATTTTATTATGTCTTAATTTTATCTAAGTCATATAAATGTTAGCATTGAAGTAATGATTAATTTACTTGGTAGAAGTTGGAGTTGATTGATACTACACTATAATTAAATATGAAAATTAAACAAAAAATAATATTTCATTGAATTTTTATGATGAAAAAATGGTGTCATATATATAAAAAATTAATTTATTAATGTTTTGTACTTTTGAACGATTCAAATGAACTTCTCTAAACTATAACTCTTGTTTACATCAACATCTTTTATATATTTTCTTTTAAATCATAATAAATAATTTAAAAATTATTAAATAAATTATGTTTAAATGTAAAATTAGTCCATGCAAGATCATAATGTACCATTGATCATAATTTTTAATTAATTAAAAAATAAATAAAATAAATCTATTCTCTTTTCTAACTAATTAATAATTTTGGTCAATGGTGCATCCGGACTTAGAGAGACAAAAGTTAAAATTAATAAACAACATAGTATTATAAAGGTTTTATTATGTCTTAATTAATTTTATCTAAGTCATATAAATGTTAATGTTGAAGTAGTAATGAGGGGCAAAATGGGATCGACGCCCTAGCTTGTGGGTGGTCTCTGTTTGCTGGTGCATTGAGGGTAGAGCATTGGGTTTTCTTGCAGGGAGGGGAGGATTTGTCTTTGGGGTGGCTAGTGTTGGTGGCAGTGCGGTGGTCTGTGGGTGGTGGGTCTGTGCTGAGCGCGACAGGGGCTCGGGTTTTCCTGTCGTTTCATGGATAGCTTGTGGGGTAAGGGGGGCTTTGGTTCGTTTTTCCCTTTGGTGGTGCTCGGGAGGGGTGGGTGTTCGGTGATTAATAGGGGTGTGTGGATTCATTGTTAATCTCCCTTTGGGGTGTGATTTTCCCTGTGGTGCAATGTCTAGTTCTGGAGGAGAGGCCTCGAAGGCATCACCCGACATGGATTTTCGTGTTGCGTTGGGTTCAAAATCCCCATCATACTTTTGATAAATTTCTTTTTGTTTCAGATTCGGGGTTTGGTAGTGCTAGTATGCCTAATGGCTCTCGGATTACAAAGATTAATGGCTATCTGGAGAGATGTAGTGAGAGGCCAAAATTGGTAATTCCTCCGGAGATGATAGCTGAAGATGTTGAATAATTTTCAAAACACTCATTATATTGCAAGTTTTTGGGGATGAGGGTTTCTCTACAGTTTTTGGAGAACTGGGCTCAGAGGACTTGGGCACCAGAAGGGGAAATGGAGATTATGCTGCTAGCAAACAACTACTTCATGGTTACATTCAATTGCATGGAGGATCGCAATAGGGTTTTTGAAGGAGGCCCATATTTTTATAACCAGGTGGGGTTGTTCATCAAACCTTGGCATGCAGGGTTTAACCCTTCAGAGGAGCTCCCGAATAGGTCCCCAATGTGGGTTCGTTTACCGTATTTTCTGGTGGAATGTTTCCAGGAGGATGTGTTGCGGATGCTCACTTCATTGCTTAGGAAGTCGGTTGGATCTTCAACGCAAACCTTGGGGAGAAAGGTAATGAATTTCGCTCGTATCTGTGTTGAAATTGATCTTAGTAAACCTTTGCCTAATGCTATAGATATGTGTGTGGGCTCTTATTCTTGGGTCCAACAGTTGGATTATGAGACTTTACCATTTCGGTGTCGTCTGTGTCATGAGTATGGTCATTTGCAATGCAAGTGCCCTAGGTATAAACTGGTTGTGCGCCAACTTCAATGTAGCCTTGATGTAACTTAGATGGGGCTAATAAAGGAAAAGTTGCCATGTTTGATGAGGTAGTGGGTGCTGATGGTTTTGTCCCAGTTAAGACAAAGAATAGAAATTGGGGACAAAAGAGGTCCTTGCAGGAGAGATAGGAGGAGCATACCTTTAACAAATTTGAAGCCTTGGATGACCTTAGCCAACAGGAGGTGAACCCGGGGTTAATTCCTTTGGATCAAGGTGCATCAGGGTTGGTCCCTGATAGTGTGAATTGGGATTCTACCCAGGTTCTGCAGGTGGTTGGGAATCAGCAGATGGAGATGGATCAACTAGTAGTGGCTCAGTTGGGACCCCTTTCTAGTGCTGAAGTGAAGTTGGCTGGGGGGGATGGTTCTCCTGCAGCTCAGAAATTGGAACCTACTGGGGTCAAAAGTAACAAGATTTCCTTACATTTGGGTCTTCATCAGAAAGACATTAAAAAAGGAGCAACGAAGAATATTTCGAAGGTTGGCAGAAAAAAAGATTTGGATAAGATCAAATTGATGGGGGAGAATTTGCTTGAGTCAGGGTTCATAAAGACTCTGGATTCTCATTTTTCCAATCCCCCGAAATGATTGTGCTATCATGGGATGTGAGGGGTTGAACAGTGGCCCTAGACAAAAAGTAGTTTGAGAGTTGATAAGTAGTCATTCTCTTGATGTCCTTTTCTTGTAAGAAACTAAATTATCTATGGAAAGCATGTTGAGTTTGGTGCCGAAGCTATGGGGGAGAGGTGAGTGTCAGTGTATTGGGGCAGTTGGCTCCTCTGGAGGAGTGACATGTCTTTGGAACCCCTTGAGGATTCATCCTATTTGGTGGGTTGCTTCCAGATCTTCTTTATCCGAGGTTACTTCTAGTCTTGAGACTAGGGAATATATCTTGTTTACTAACATTTATGCCCCCACTGATCTTCAAGGCAAGCATAATTTATGGTCTCATATTTCTTTTATGTGAGGGTTGTTCCCTTTTCATCCGTGGATTATGGTGGGTGATTTCAATGCCATCTTAGAGTTGACTGAAAAGAAGGGTGGTGTTATGCGATTGGAACCTTCTTCTTTCCTTCTTCAGGATAGTATATCAACATTGCATCTTGTTGACATTAAGCCTGGTAATGGTCTGTTCACTTGGAACAACATGAGGGTAGGGGAGTATTGGATTGCAGAGAGGTTGGATCGCTTTCAGGTTTCTAGTTTTTGGGTTGGTGGGGGGTGGTCCACATTTTTTGAGATTTTAGACTAGAGAGGTTCGGACCACTGACCCATAAAGTTGGTGTCTTCTTCTACTTGGGTTGCTCGCGATCCTTCATTCAAATTCCAGCTTATGTGGTTATAGGATCCTTCCTTGCAGGATCATGTTGTAGAGTGGTGGAGGAAAGGGAGGCCAGCCTTTGCCATTTCTATGTACACTTTTGCCAAGCAACTGCAATTTGTTAAGTTTCAGCTTAAATGGTTGAATCGCCAGTGTTTCAGGAATATTTTTCATGCTAAGATAGCTGCTCAACTAGAGTTGAATGGCATTACCAAAGAAATAAGAGAGCATGGTTTGTTTGAAGCCTTGCTTAGGGAGGAAGACATGGCAGTCAAGGCTTTAGAGGAATAGGAGCTTAGGGAGGAAATCTACTGGAAACAAAGAGCTTGTATTGATTGGCTTCAAGCGGGGGACAAGAATACTGTGTTCTTCTTCAATTTAGTGAATGCAAGAAGACATGACAATTCCATTCCTGTTGTTGGCTTATGATGAACCGGTATGATGATATGATGATAATGTATGTTGTCATTGATGTCAATAAGTGTAGGTGAACTAGTATGAAGATTGGAAGAAGTTGTTATTTGATGTTCAAGTAGGAGAACCGGTATGAAGAGATGAAGTGAACCAGTATCAGGGTTTCACTAAGTGTGACTACCGGTTGGTAATCTTAGCTCTAGGGTTTCCGGTTTGGCAATCTAGCTTGTGCAATGCAACCGGTGACATTCTGTGATGAGTTAGCTAAGAGATGAGGATGAGATTGAGATGCCACGTTATTTTTGTGCACGTGAAGGATTTCCTTGAGGATATTGCATGTGAAGATCGATTGCATTAAATGTCTACCTCGGGAATGAACATTCTTCTTAGCGGTATGTGAAGAGAGCGTGATGGGTTATTGATTTCCATGTGCGGTGAAGAATGGACGATGCAGATTGACTTGTGATTTGTTTGAGATTGTTTTATTCTATGCAAAGTGTTTGAATGGTCAGGATTAGACCGCTTGTAATTGTAAACCTAAAATGCTTAGGGTTTAGGGTTTATGCTACCAACCTAATTGTTGTCTATAAGATTGATGATGTTTGATATTGTTTGTGTTGGCAAATGTTGTGTTTGTATCCGAGTGATGAGATACTTGCCAGACCAGTGAGTGGAAAACTACAGAGTGTGATTGCAGAGTAGAGGAGCTGAAAAGGATCTGCCTTAGCATGTAGTGCTGTTATCAAATCAGAGCTTTACTTGTTGTCTTCTAACCATTTCAACAGTAGGAAAATCCCTTTGCCAGGTAGCTTTAACAGGCTTAATGCAAATACTCTAACCAGGTGACTCAAGATCATTGAGTTCTTCAAATCCTCTAGCGAGGTAACCCTTAACATGGTTTCAACCTTTAACAAGGTATATAGCCATCCCTTAACCAGGTGATCTTTAACAGGATCGGTTCCTAACAGAACCTTATTGTAAAGTCTTTAATCGGACTAGGCTCCTAACGGAGCGAGCTTCAAAAGAGTTCAAAAACAAGCTTGTGGGTATTCATCCCCACCGCAGTTTTTCCCATTTGGGTTTCCACGTGAAAAATCTGTGTGTTATGAGTTGTGCATTTTTCATGTGATGATTAATCAATCTTTGTTTAGGTGAATATGCATGCAATGCTAATGGTTATGGTATTATTGATACAACACATGCATGAGTATATTGGTGAAGTAGTTATCAAGTGTTGAATGTTATCTGAAGTATTCAGTTTTACTGGTTTAGCTATCTGAAGTCTTACTGTGTTTAACTAGTATTGCCATGGTTAAGTTTAGTAATGAAGACAACCGGTTAGCATTGTTTTAACTTAATAAGTTGTTGAGAAGTTTTTGTATGTACTGATTCACCCCCCCCTCTCAGTATCGATTAGGGTATTTGTTGTTCATCATTATTCCTCAATTGGTATTAGAGAAACTCCAGGTCCTCAGTGATATAAGTTTAACCATTTGAGGTAAAAGATCTTGCTTTAATGATGAAGAGGGAAGGTCCTAAGTTCAATAGAGATAACTTCAAAATATGGAAGGACAGAATGAAGATTTATATCAAGAGTTTGGGTTCTCAACACTGGAGCTATGTTGAGAATGCCTATGTAATCCCCATTGGCACTCTGACCGATGATCAGAAAAGAGAGATTCAAGAAAATGGGCAAGTCATGGAAGCCCTTATTAGTAGCCTGTCCGATATTGAGTTCATTGATGTACAAGATAAGGACACTCCTAAGGATGTATGGGACACAATGGAAACTATTTATGGTGGTGATGATCATGTCAAGCAAGCTAAGGAAGAGAGCCTTAGAGGAAAATTTGAAGACATGAGGATGGTTGAAGGAGAGACCATTCAACAATATGGCATAACGATCAAGACTGTGGTTGGAGATATCAAGAGCACTGGTGGAACAATTGAGGATGCCACCATTGTCAGTAAAGTTTTGAGATCATTGTTACGGGTCTATGCAATCAGAGTTGTTGCTATTCATGAGCTAAGGGCTATCGACAAAACCAAGGTATCCTTAGACTCTACCATTGCAAAGTTGACTGCATATGAGTTGAATAGCTATGATGGGAGTGTTCAGAAGACTGAGTCAACCTTTAGAGCATCTGCTGCACCAACCAGAAAAGGAAACGAAACAGGTACCAGTTATGAATCTAGGCAATGCAAAGATATGGGCGATGAAGAGATTCTAATGGAGTTTGAAGTTCTTCTTGCTAAGAGACTTTTGAAAGGCACCGATAAATGTAGAGGTAAGCTTCCTCTAAAATGTTTTTCCTGTAATAAGATATGACATATAGCTGTTAACTGTCCTAACAATGACAATAAGGATAAACCAGAGAGGTTTAGAAAGTATAAAGGAGGAGGTAGAAGAAATTGTCTTGTTGCAGTGGATGAAAGTGTTACTGATGAAAATATGAGGATGAAGAGAATGAGGACATAGTGTTTGTAGATATAAAGGAAGAAGTGTCTGACAAGAAAGCCCTTGTCTCTTGCATTGACAACTCTAATGAGTGGATTATTGATAGTGGGTGTTCTCACCACATGACTGGTGACCGAAGAAAATTTTTGTCTCTGGAAGAATATGATGGAGGTGTTGTTCGGTTTGGCAACGATGCACCATACTTGGTGAAAGGTAAAGGATCCATCTCACTGAATGGAAAGAGTAGCGTGGATGATTTCTACTAGGTAGAAGGTCTTAAGCATAACCTTTTGAGTGTTGCTCAACTAAATGACAAAGGACTCATTCTTGAGTTCAAAGGTGGAGTCTGCAGTATAATTGGAAAGAGTGGTGAACTTATTGCCACCCGTAAGCAGACCAGAGGTAACTTGTTTTAGTTGAATGCCAAGATTAGTCAATGTCTGATGATGAAGTTTGATGACAGTTGGATATGGCATAAGAGACTTTGTCATATAAACTTTGACAATATTGTAAAAGCCAGTAAGATCAAGGCAGTAAGAGGATTGCCTTTGCTGAACAAACCAGAGAATTCTTTGTGCAGAGATTTCCAACTTGGGAAGATGTCTTCCTCAACTTTCAAAGGTAAGTCTTTTTCAGCAGAGAACTTACTTGATCTTGTGCACACCGATCTATGTGGTCCAATGAAAATTAGAAGTATTCAGGGAGATAGGTATTTTATGATTCTTACTGATGACTGCTCAAGAATGATGTAGGTCACATTCTTGAAACACAAGTTTGAGGCATTTGGAAAGTTCAAAGCCTTTAGAGCATGGGAAGAGAAGGAAAGTGGTCAAAGGATAAAATGCCTAAGAACTGATCAAGGAGGTGAATTCACTTCTGATGAATTCAACAAGTACTATGAAGAGAATGTGATCAAGAGGCAACTGTCTGCCCCAAGGACACCACAACAGAATGACATAGTAGAAAGGAATAATAGGACTGTAGTTGAAGCGACCATAACAATGCTGATCCAAGAAAGGGTTGCTCACACTTTTTGGAGAGAAGCGACAAGCACTGCAGTCTATACTGTGAACTAAGTACTCATCAAGAAAGGTAAAGATAAAAAACCTTATGAGTACTAGACCGGGAAGACTCCCATTGTGAGTTATTTTAAAGTATTTGGCAGTAAGTGTTATATTAAGAGAGGTGAGCATTTGAGCAAGCTTGATGCCAAATGTGATGAAGGAATATTTATGGGATATTCCACTAAGAGAAAAGCTCTCAAGTACTACAACAATAGGACTCAGAAAATTATTGAGAACATTAATGTTAGGGTTGATGAATCCCTTAAGAAACCTGAGGAAACCAGCAGTGAGCAAGCGAAAGATGAACCGGGTGTAGCCTTCTGGGAACCGGTTAAGAAAGAATCAAGCAAAGACCTCAGTGTTCCTGTATTGGTAGAAGCTGCAATAGGTGAAGAAGAAGATGGAGAAGAAGAAGAAGAGGAAAAGCAAGCATAACCAGCTAGAGTCATTCCTAGATATGTGAAACTACATCATGATCCAAAGCAGATCATAAGAGATAAAGATGCAATTAAGGATACTCACAAGAAGAAAGGTGAAAGAAAACTCTTGCATGATTTTTGAATTTGAGCCTAAGACCACTAGAGAGGCACTTACAGATGAAGACTGGATTAAGGCAATGGAAGAGGAGCTGGACCAGATAGAAAAGAATGAAACATGGTCTTTGGTACCCAGACCAGAACACAAGAATCTCATAGGTACCAAATGGGTCTTCAAGAATAAGATGAATGAAGAAGGCACAATTGTAAGGAACAAGGCAAGACTTGTATGCAAGGGATATGCTCAAGAAGAGGGAGAAGACTATGGAGAAACTGTAAGGAAAGCACAGAGCGGAAAACACTCTCCTAACATCAATTCAATAGAGGAATAAAGCAGGTATGCCTTTAAAAACTTTGCAATACATTAGAAATGATACAGACAGATGATTCACATATCCAAACACATAGAGACATACCACCAATATTTACATGGGAAAACCTTTACAGGTAAAAAACCCACCACCAAAGAGATATCACTTTATTATCAGTAAACAGATAATTACAATAAAGTTTCCAGATTCTCTTCTCAGATATTTGTTCTCAGAATCTATAATTTGGATTACAGTCATCACCAATACGGAACACTCAGGATTATAGGACTCCAGTCATACATCACACAATAGCCTCTCACACTCCTCATACATCGAGCAAGACAAAGCATATTGGAGTTCCTATCATACTTTAATGACACTCCATGCCTTCTGATCTGCACCACTCTAATCTTCTCACTCTACTCTTCTCAACCGTCGTTCAACCTCTGTCACATATCGATTACATTTCTGGCACCATATATATCAGCCAAAATTACAATGTATCGGTTAAGCATAACCGTTATAGAATCCAACAGTCTTCCATCCATCCAACTGTGTTTCGGTTTCCTCTGGCCACTTTGACAGTTAGTCGCTCCAACCACCAGGAAGTCTAACCGTCGAGCAACTGCCAGTTGGTTCATGAACTTGTGGGAACCAAATATCCCACATTCATCTAGAAGTCAGGTCGGTTCGTATTCATATACACCGACAGTCTCATCCTTAGTGTCTGAGTGTTCACCTTTTGGATCTCGGTTCGATCTCACATCTGCAGTCGGTCTTTGCTCCATTGACCATTGGTATAGTTTTCAGCCGGTAGAGCCGATCGCCCGATGATACCCGATTACCGAAGGTGACTCCATCGAGTCATCGAAAAAATGCATGAAATGTTACCCCAATCTCCAATAACCAAGAGTCGACCTCATCGGGTCATCGGCTCATCGGAATCAACAATGCGATGTTACCCTGATCTGCATTGTTATCCCGATAACCTAAGGTGGTCTCATTGGGTCATCGGCTCACGCCCAAAACTGCTACCTCGATAAGTGAAGCACTCCGAGACAAAATAGAGCAGACTCATCAGGACTTCGACGTAGCCTTCATCACGTCGACCCGATTGCCGATATCAACCCGAAGCACCTAAGATAGGTCCATCAGAATCAACACAACTCTGATGCAGTCTTCCCGAAAGCCGAAGTTATCCCGATGACCGAAGTCGACTTCGTCGGGTCATCGAGATGACTTCAAACCTGCTATGCCGATATGTGAAACATCGGCCTAAGTTACACCGATCAGAAAGTGTTCCACAACCAAGAAGGTAACAAGGTAACACTCTGTTGCTCCATCGGTGTAGGCTACTCCGATCAAACCGAACATGGTCAGGAGAATTCGAGGCACATTCCCAACATAAACCTTTGCCCCAGTGGCTAGACTGGAAGGTGTTCGAATACTACTTGCATTTGCAGCATTTAAGGGATTCAAGGTATATCAGATGGATGTGAAGTTTACATTCTTGAATGAAATCCTAGAAGAGGAAGTGTATATTGAGCAATGAGATGGGTTTGCCTTATCAGAAGATAGTAATTTGGTGTGTAGATTACACAAGGCCCTGTATGGATTGAAACAAGCACCAAGGGCATGGTATGAATGATTACACTCTCATCTTGTGAAGATAGGATTTGAGAGAACAAGTGAGGACAACATCTACCTGAAATCTGAAGGTGATCAGATTCTGATTTGTGGAGTGTTTGTAGATGACATAATCTTTGGAGGAGATGATGAAATGAGCCATGCATTTGCAGATGAAATGAAGAAAGAGTTTGAGATGTATCTGATTGGAGAGATAAAGTTCTTCATTGGTCTACAGATTCAGCAGCTGAAAGAGGGTATCTTTATTATCCAGTCCAAGTATGTCAAAGAGGTATTGAAGACTTTTGGCATGGAGGAGAGCAAACTGGTTGGTACACCGATGGTGACCGACTACAAATTGACTAAGGAAGATGATTCAGTGTTGGTGAATGAGAAGGAGTACCGGTCAATGATCAGTAAGCTACACTATGTGGTACACAATAGACTAGATATTGCTCATGCAGTGGGCATTGTGGCCTATTTTCAGAAAAGTCCAAGAGAATCCCACTTGGTAGCAATCAAGAAGATTCTTAGATACCTGAAAGGAACAGTTGATTACGGATTATGGTACCCATACAATGGTGATTTTAATCTCAAAGTATATACCAATGTAGATTGGGTAGGTAATGTGGATGACCAGAAGAGCACAACCAGTGGAGCGTTCTTTCTTGGTGGAAGACTAGTCTCATGGACGAGTAAGAAGCAGAGCTGTATTTCCCAGTCTACAGCTGAAGCAAAATATGTGGCAACATTTATGAACTGCACTCAAGAAATCTGAATGAAACATGTATTGGATGTTTTCAAAGTACCTATATCTGAACCGATGAGTATATTTTGTGACAACACAAGTGCAATAAATATTTCCAAGAATCCAGTATTGCATGCTAGAACTAAGCACATCGAGCTCAAGTATCATTTCTTGAGAGAGAAGGTTCAAAACAAAGAGGTTGTTTTAGAACATGTTTCCAGTAAGGAGCAACTAGCAGACATATTCACTAAGCCCTTATCGAAGACTACATTTACCTATTTGAGAGGTGAATTAGGGGTTCTGCCCCTTCATGAAGTAAACTAAAGTTGTGTGCTCCACATCAGTCAGGTAATACAGTGTCAAATATTTCAGGATTGATGTGTTGAAGGATACTACTCCATAGGGGGAGCAACATAGTGGAGAATGGAAGCTTGTGCCTCCACTTTGGCATTGCTGTCAAAGGGGGAGAAGATATCTGATGATGTATGGGGGAGAAGATATATGCTATAGTTGCACTGGTCTATGTTGTTTATAGTTGCAATGCTATACTGAGTATTGCCATCAATGCTAAAGGGGGAGATTGTTGGCATATGATGATAATGTATGTTGTCATTGATGTCAATAAGTGCAGGTGAACCGGTATGAAGATTGGAAGAAGTTGTTATTTGATGTTCAAGTAGGAGAACCGGTATGAAGAGATGAAGTGAACCGATGTCAGGGTTTCACTAAGTGTGACTACCGGTTTGGCAATCTAGCTTGTGCGATGCAACTGGTGACATTCTGTGATGAGTTAGCTAAGAGATGAGGATGAGATCGAGATGCCACATCAGTTTTGTGCACATGAAGGATTTCCTTGAGGATCTTGCATGTGAAGATAGATTGCATTAAATGTCTACCTCGGGAATGAACATTCTTCTTAGCGGTACGTGAAGAGAGCGTGACGGGTTACTGATTTCCATGTGCGGTGAAGAATGGATGATACAAATTGATTTGTGATCTGTTTGAGATTGTTTTATTCTATGCAAAGATTTTGAATGGTCAGGATTGGATCGCTTGTAATTGTAAACCTAAAATGCTTAGGGTTTAGGGTTTATGCTACCGACCTAATTGTTGTCTATAAGGTCGATGATGTTTGTTATTGTTTGTGCTGGCAAATGTTGTGTTTCTATCTGAGTGATGAGATACTTGCCATTCTAGTGAGTGGAAAACTGCAGAGTGTGATTGCAAAGTAGAGGAGTTGAAAAGGATCTGCCTTAGCATGTAGTGTTGTTATCAGATCAGAGCTTTACCTGTTGTCTTCTAGCCATTTCAACAGTAGGAAAATCCTTTTGCCGAGTAGCTTTAACAAGCTTATTGCAAATCCTCTAACCAAGTTACTCAACATCATTGAGTTCTTCAAATCCTCTAGCGAGGTAACCTTTAACAGGGTATATAACCATCCCTTAACTAGGTGTTCTTTAACTGGATCGGTTCCTAACAAAACCTTATTGTAAAATCTTTAACCAGACTAGGCTCCTAACAGAGCGAGCTTCAAAAGAGTTCAAAAACAAGCTTGTGGGTATTCATCCCCACCGTGGTTTTTCCCATTTGGGTTTCCACGTGAAAAATCAGTGTGTTATAAGTTGTGCATTTTTCATGTGATGATTAATTAGTCTTTGTTTAGGTGAATATGCATGCAATGCTAATGGTTATGGTATTATTGATACACCACATGCATGAGTATATTGGTGAAGTAGTTATCAAGTGTTGAATGTTATCTGAAGTATTCAATTTTATTGGTTTAGCTATCTGAAGTCTTACTGTGTTTAACCGGTATTGCCATGGTTAAGTTCAGTGATGAAGACAACCAGTTAGCATTGTTTTAACTTGATAAGTTGTTGAGAAGTTTTTTGTATGTACCGATTCACCCCCCTCGCTCAGTACCAATTAGGGTATTTGTTGTTCATCATTATTCATCACCTATTCTGGTCAATGATAGAGGTGAGCAGTGTTTATCCTTGGAGGAGATTTCTAGGGAGTCTTTACAGTATTTTCGATCCCTCTTTAGTGAGGATACACAAGGGGAATTGGAAGAGGAGAATCAGGTTCTTTCTTGTATTCCTTCTCTAGTTACTAGGGAGATGAATGAGTAGCTTATGGGTCCTATTTTTTTGGAAGAACTTGAGAGGATTGTTTTTCACATGAGGAAAGGAAAAGCTCCTGGACCGAATGGGTTTCCGATTGAGTTCTATCGAGATTTCTTGGATATTATCAAATTGGACTTATTGGGGGTGGTCCAAGAGTCCTAGAGGAATAAGCATATGCTTCGAGCTTTGAATGTGACTTTCATTGCACTAATCTCCAAGTGTGATGGGATTGACCGGTTAGGCCAGTTTTGGCCTATCTCTCTCTGTAATGTGAATTATAAGATCATTTCTAAGTTGATTGCGGAAAGGTTGAAGAATTGGCTTGGGGATGTCATTTCTGAGGAGCAAAGTGGGTTCGTGGAGGTTCGCCAAATCTTGGATGGTGTGGTCATTGATACTAAGACCATTCATTCTATGATAGCCTCCAAGAAAAAAACTATGTTTATTAAGTTGGACATGGCTAAGGCTTATGATAGAGTTTGTTTGTCCTTTCTCGAGAAGATTCCTAGGGCTTTTGGCTTTGTTGATGAATGGATCCAATGGGTAATGAGTTGTGTTTCGTCTACCTCCTTCTCTGTGCTAATTAATGGAGATCATACTGAGTTGTTTGGTGCATCTAGGAGTCTTCGCCAGGGGGACCCTCTCTCCCTTTACTTATTCATTCTTTTGGTTGAGGGTCTGGGGAGGTTGATTAAGCATAATGTGGGTCTGGGTATTATTCAAGGTTGGAGGTGGGGTAATGACTTGCATCCTCAGTCCCATTTGCAGTTTGTTGATGACACGACCCTGATGGGACTAGCTCGGATCAGAGAAGCTATAAATCTGTGTAAAGTTTTAGATGTTTATCTTGCTGCGTCGGGCCAATTGATCAATGAGAATAAATCTTCCATTCTCTTCTTCAACACACTTGGAGCTATTCAGAGGAGGATTGCTCATATCTTGAGATTCCAGGTTGGTTCTCTTCCCTTGACTTACCTGGGTATTCCTATCTCTATAGGTAATCCTCCTAGGGACTCGTGGCAGGGTATCTTGGACAAATATCACATGAAGGTTGAACATTGGACACACAGATGGTTATCCTTTGCTGGGCAGGTTCAAGTGATCCAGTCGGTGGTTCAGGCTCTTCCGATTTATCGGTGTATGCTCCAAGTGGCCCCTAAGTGGTTTGTGAAGGGATTGGACTCTCTGGGAAGATAATTCTTATGGGAAGGCAACTTGTCCTCCTACAAATGGTGTCTTGTCAATTGGGACTTGGTGTGTAGCCCGAAATAGTTAGGTGGGCTTGGCTTAAGGCAGTTTACTTTATTTGGGGAGGCTTTGGTGGCTAGATTGTACTGGAGGTGGTTTGTTGAACAGGATCGAGGCTAGGCTAGGATTTTGTCTTACAAATATATGCAGAGGATCCCAAAGGAGGAAATTTCAAGATATCCGCTTGCGAGAAAAGGCTCAACGATTTGGAGTACTCTCAAGAAAGGGGCTGCTCTTATAAAGGAAGGACTTTTTTGGATATGTAAGAGGGGGGAAGAGGTGCTTTTCTGGTTTGATTCTTGGGATGGATACCCCCCATCATTGATCAATTTCTCAACCTTGGTAATCTTTTCCAGAGGTTCCTGGAGGTAGGGTAGTCTAGGGTGAGTGACTTTAAGGCTGTTTATAGGTGTGGGTGATTGGAGTTGGAGTGGTGGAAGGCTCCTAATGAATGGCCAGTTGTTGGTATGGATGAAGAGTGTGCGGAGTTGCATGGAATTTTGGCGAGTAGACGCTGTAGTTCCCTTAAAGATAGGGATAGACTTGCTTGGTCCCCGAATCCTAAGGGCATCTTTACTGTGGCCAATGGGTACTAGGAGCTGTTGTCCCATAGATTGGAGGGGAGGGAGGTGCATTGGTGGAAAAATGTGTGGAATAATTTCTCTTGGACGAAGTGTAACTGTTTTGCTTGGACTTTGGCTTTGAATAGATGTCTAACACGAGACAATATTTGCAAGCGAGGATTCCTTGGGCCTTCCATCTGTGTCCTATGTGGTAATGGGGAGGAGGATTCCTCACAACTGTTCTTCAGATGCCCTTTCTCGCTGCTAATCTGGTATTACTGGTGGGAGGCGTGGAAGCATCCTTGTGTTCATGCGGATTCTTTGGTGGAGTTTTGGAGCAGTTTGGGCATGCCTCCTATTTTGTCCTCTTTTCTCCAGACTCCCTGGCACATTAGGTCCATTTTCATACTTTGGTAGATCTAGCTAGAGAGGAATAAGAGGATCTTTAGGGAGGTCATACTGTTAGTTCAACAAGTGTGGAATAGAATCATTGGAATGATCCGGGAGACGGTGGAAGCTAAATGTGAGGTGAATTTTCCTCTGGACAGAGGAGAGGCTGATACTGTGAGTAGGTTGGGTTTGCAGGAGATGTCTCCCATCTCAGCTTGTGTCAAGAGAGGCTGATACGTGATATGAAGAAGGTTCAAAGTGTGGGAAGGTGGATGCCCCCGCAGGATGAGTCCATCAAGATTAACACCGATGGCTCCTCTAGGGGTAATCTAGGTCCTGCTGGGATTGGTGGTGTTGGTAGGGATAGTATGGTTGAGGTGGTTTTCTTTTTTTCAGTGCATAAAGGGCAGCAGTCTAATAACTTTATGGAGGGATTAGCAATTTTCTATGTCCTGGAGCATGCTTTTGAGTTGGAGTGACAGAAGGTTATCTATGAATTGGAATCACAAATTATTGTTAACCTGTTGATTGAGTAGAAGGTGAGTGGGATTAATTGGTAGCTGGCAGGGATTGTTCACTAGATTCTACAAATTAGTACTATGATGGAGAGGGTGTCTTTCATCCACATTCCTCGTGAATGGAATAGAGCAGTTGTTTGTTTGGCTAAGTGGGCCTCGGAACATGGTGATGATTGGAAAGTTGAAGGTTGGGAACATCTCTCCCCAGATTACTGTCAAGAATCGTATAAGATCTTTGCTGAGGATATGGTTAGTTATGAAGCTGGTTGATCTTTGGTTGGGCTTGTGGTTCTTTTCTGGGGCTTTGAGGCTCTGGTTTTCTTTTGTAATTCTTGATTCTGATTATCAATAAAGTTTTTACCTCTTTATTTAAAAAAAATAAAAAATAAAAATAAATAACATGTTGAAGTAGTAATTAAATATGAAAATTAAAAAAATAAAAAATATTTCATTGAATTTTTATGATGAAAAGATGTTGACATATATGTAAAAATAATTTATTAATGTTTTGTACTTCTGAATGATTCAAATGAACTTTTCTAAATTAAAAAAATTTATTGGCTATAACTCTTGTTTAGTTCCACATCTATGTAATTAATCTCCACAAATGCAAATATGTGAAAGTGACCATGTACTTCATAAGAATAATTTGAAACTTTGTAGATTAGTGTAACTTGCATCAATTTCTAATATCTAAGTACTTGTAATGGCTAACAATGTTTACAAATACCTTTGAGAATTTAAAATATTTATCAAACTCTAAAAAACTAATTTGTCAATGTTTTGTACTTTTGAATGATTCAAATGAAGTTTTTTAAATCAATTTTTTTATTATGTATAACTCTTGTTTAAATCCATATCTATGCAATTGATCTCCAGATCCACATCTATATAACTGGTCTCCACAAATGCAAAAATGTGAAAGTGATCATATACTTCATAAGAATAATTTGAAACTTTGTAGATTAGTGTAACTTGCCTCAATCTCTAATATCTAAGTACTTGCAATGACTAACAATGTAAGTTACAAATACCTTTGACAATTTAAAATATTTATCAAATTCTCAAAAAATGATTTGTTAATGTTTTGTACTTTTGAATGATTCAAATGGAGTTTTCTAAAATATTTTTTGTTGTTGTTTGACTAGAACTTTTAATTAATTAAAAATTAAAAATAGTTGTATTCTTATTTTTTAAATTTAATTAATAATTTTGGCTAATGGTGCATTTTGATCCCTACTAGACAAAAAATATTTTGTTAATGTTTTGTACTTTTGAATGATACAAATGATGCTTTCTAAATTAAATTTTTTATTGCCTATAGCTCTTTTCTAGGTCCACATCTATGTAATTGATCTCCAAAGATGCAAAAATGTGAATGTGACCATGTACTTCATAAGAACAATTTGAAACTTTGTAGATTAGTGTAACATGCCTTAATCTCTAGTACCTAAGTACTTGTAATGACTTACAATGTAACTTACAAATACCTTTGAGAATTTAAAATATTCATCAAACTCTCAAAAATAATTTGTCAATGTTTTGTACTTTTGAATGATTCATATGAAGTTTTCTAACTTAAATTTTTTTATTTTCTATAGCTCTTGTTTTGGTCCACATCTATGTAATTGATCTCCAGAGATACAAAAATATGAAAGTGAACATGTACTTCATAAGAACAATTTAAAAATTTGTAGATTAGTGTAACTCGCTTGCCTCAATCTCTAATATCCAAGTACTTGTAATAACTAACAATGTAACTTACAAATACCTTTGAGAAAGTAAAATACTTATCAATTTATTATAAACATAATGTGTCAATGTTTTTGTGTGGTGGAAAAAGCGAGACTAGGCTAACATACCACAATCCTACCTTTTGACACACATTGTGGAATACGAAAGAGCCTAGAGGTATCACACAATTGGCTACTTCTTTTTGTGGAAGAGAGAGCCACAGGCTACCTATTAGGGTTTCTATTCCTTTGTTGTAATTGAAAGATAAAATGATGCAAGTTCAATTCCTAACCCCAAAGTGCAAGTATGAACTACTAACAAGATTGCAGAATTGAAACTAAACCATGGAAAGCTGTAAACACAAGGACAAGACAAGAGGGCAGATGCGTACCCGGAGTTAAAATCTGAGTGAAAATGTTCAGGACAGGGGCGCAGGCACCACTATCCTGATACTGCTCCTGAAACTACTGTTTTGCAACCTGAAAAGCTGTCGGAAATGCTAAAAAACTTGCGGTCTGACAGAAGGACTAGGGTGCCCAGCGCCCCTGTCCCAGGGACCAGGGCGCCTAGCGCCCCTGTCCTGGCAAGACCAGGGCACCCCACGCCCCTATCCTGGTCTTTTGCCTGGAAATTTGGTGTGTAGCTCAGTTTCTGTCTGCTTCTGCCGGATCTGCAACTTGCGGCGTCGTCCGAATCCCAAAATATGCACTTATATCTGAAAAAGGTATGGTGGGCGGCTATATAGGGTTTTGCCTTAGTCAAACCCCCGCTTTGGTGATTTCCACCTCCACGAATAGCCAAGTTGTATTGTAAAAGTAGTGTGTGTGCAGACCTTGTGTGTGTGCAAGATCCTAAAATGCAAGTAAGCAAACTAGAGCAACCTAGAAAGTAAGCCCTAATTGCTTGTAAATGATAATGTAAATGCTCCAAATCAAGATGCAAAGTGATCTAAAGCATGAATACAAATAATATAATGAGGCTTATGCAAAGACATGAAAACAACATGAAATCATACCCAACCCCAAGGGAGGGGTACAAGCCAATCTTCAGTTGGTGATCCCCTATTGCTCTTCAATGTCTTCAAAGCCCTAAATGGATGAATGAAATTGATGAATGCTTGATGGATGGATGTTGAATGTTGTTGAAGTCTTCAAAGATCTGCTCTTTCGCTGCATAGAAGGTCCCTGAAACCAAAATTCGGATCCTTTCAAATGAAGAAAGAGAGCTCTTATATATGAAACCCTAGGTCTTAATTTCAACTTTTGGCCGACCTAGAGATTGAATCTCCTGCCAATTTCTTGGGGTTAAACTTTATTTTATGATTGGATTGCGCTCCTAAAATTACGGGAAAAATGTCGGGGACCATGTGCACTCCGGGCGCCATGGTCCAGACAACTTTTCACCAAATTTTCAGGGTCGTCGGATATGATAATTTTAGAGAGAATCCCGAAGTTACATGTGATTTCGAGATGTTTTGACCCCCGAAATCAAGCCCCCAAATTCAAAATAGGACCTAATTAGGGTTTTTGATTGAATGATGTATTGGAGGAATAAAATGAAAGGGGTACACTTTAATGAAAGGGCCCAACTGGAAGATGATGAAATAAGACCTTAGACCTAATTAATTTGATTAATTACGTGCTAAAGGAAAATGCAATGCAAAGTGCAAGATGTGCCAAGGTGGGAGCTAAACCAAGTGTGAAATTGTACCACCCTAACAAATGCGTACAATTTACAATGCTACATTTAGCCCCCACTTTAGCGGTCATATGAGTACTACGTGCATATGCAAGCTAAAGTACAAGAAAGTAAACATTATTTGAAAAAAGGATATATCCATAAGTCTGTCGAACGAAGCCCCCAGCGGTATCTGCAGTACACAGTTAGGAACCGCACTCTACAAAACACACGTTAGATCACAAAATCACCTAATGCTTACTAAGGAAAGTGATGAAATTTGTGAGTAGCTATATGCCCCCCCTGTTTCGGCTTGCTTATTAGGGAGGTGAAACAGGATAGCATGTTTACTTACGACAAATTGTGTGAGAGATTATTGATGAGAGATGTTCACTGAAGAGGCTTCATCAGAGCACGTTTTGGAACATCCAGGGAGTAAGGGAATGAAAATACAATTCCTATACAACAAATGGTTTGAAAATCGCATCTCCCAAGCTCAAGTTATGATGAAATGAGTGATAGAGGAAAATTAGGGTTTTGAAATCAAAGGTAAAGGAATGAAAATACATACCTTGAAAGTGACTATTGCATTTGTCACTTTGTTGATTTCTGAGTACTGTTCATTGCAGCGGAGCCCACATAGCCATCATCATGCCTTCACGACGATCGGAGCATCCCACAAGGATGGAGATCATGCGACAGGCCGTGATCGGTGACGAGCCACTGGACGAGGTGAGTTGACTGAACCTTGACTTTGACTTTCTGCATTTGTGTTGACTTTGAGTTTCTGTGATCGAACGTGGGCCCTAGAATCTAACCCTGGGTCCTATTAGGGCGCCATGGTCCTTGTGGGGTGCCATGGTCCTATCAGGGCACCATGGTCCCTATGGGGCGCCATGGCCCCTGAAGGGCGCCATGGTCCTCACAGGGTGCCATGGTCCCTGACAGAGCGCCATGGTCCCAATCAGGACTTGGCAAGGGGTATCAGGGTTAGCTTTCAATGTTCGACAGTTTTCGTTTTTCGCGTAGATGATTTTGATGATTGAGTACTGATTACACTGATGTTTTTGTATTGCAGGATCTCCCATACATGAGAGAGCACACTGTAGGGCAGATTCTTCGCAGTCTGCGAGATCAGATTCCCTGGCTGACTCAGGCAGAGAGGGATACGTTATCGATAGTGGGTTTATGGTATGCGATCCTCATGCTGGCCATTCGATTCCATCCTACGATGTTGATGGCTCTTATGGAGCGATGGGATCCTGACGCATGTACATTCCATCTCCCAGTAGGAGAGATGACGGTTACACTTGAGGATGCGTACTGCATACTTCGCCTACCTATCAAAGGAGCCACCGTGGCATACACGACTGATCGGTCAGCGGAGAACCATCAGAGGGAGCAGATATACTACATAGGGAGAGTCATGCCGAGTGAGACGAGAGGTCGCATCATGATCAGTTGGCTCTTACATCCTACAGGAGAGGTGCCCCTTATGAGATGTCTTATCATTGCCATCATTGCACTAGCCGTCTGCCCTAATGGGCGAGGTACGCACATGCATGGGGGTCTCACATGGTGCATCAGGGCTATGGAGAGACATAGGAGAGTATATGCTTGGGGTCGGAGTATGCTTGCACATCTCTATCACGACCTCGAGGAGTATGTGTTTGGGCAGTGTTGTAGCTTGATGACATGCACACTTCTGCAGGTGTGGATATTTGAGCACTTCACATGCACCAGGCCTGTCGGCTATCCGATGAGAGCGGCTAGCGAGCGACCTAGGGTGTTTGCCTATCCACTTACCGGCGAGTGGAGATTTGGGGATCTACTATATTGGAGAGTGACATTTGATAGATTGACAGTTGAGGTGATGGTATGGAGACCATATCTGCGGATGCACAGATGGGATGGAATGGAGAGGTAGCTAGCATGCTTACAGAGGAACTGCCTACTGAGAGGACGATACTCACATATCATAGTCCCATTCTACTTTGACCGAGTACGGAGGTAGTTTGGGCTAGAGCAGTGTGTTCCAACCGATGTACCTATCTATACTCGACACTCACGAGTCCTTCCCAGACCCAGAGCAGTAGCGAGACCTACGATAGATGATATTGAGATTACAGATATAGAGGGGTCCGATCAGGATGTGGTCACTGACTACTCCGTAGATCTCGGAGCACAGCGCAAGTATCTCTCATGGTTTGTGAGGACATACCCAGGGCCTATCTTTCCACCAGATTACCCAACAGGCCATCCAGGTCCATGGAGACATGGAGACCGAGATGAGGATCAGGGATCCAGATCGGAGGAGCCAGAGGAGGGAGAGGGTCATGAGGAGGCAGGAGATCCTGATCCACCCATAGGAGATCAGCCTAGTGCCGAGGAGGAGGAGGAAGGAGAGGAGGATGACATAGATAGAGATGATGATGAGGAGGAGTCAGATGCAGCTCCCCACCATTCAGGAGATGATACCATAGCCTTGGATCCTCCCCCTTATTCCCCAAAAGGGGGAACACGAGGCGATACGGAGACCTGTACCCATCGTGCACAGATCATTTGAGCATGGGGAGCCTAGTAGTTCCCAGTCACAAATGCTACCATATCAAGATCCCTACTGGCGCGAGGGAGATCCAGGTATAGTAGGTTTATATTGATTGATTAATGTTTTGATGATATAGAATGGTACTAATACAAAATCTATCCTATTGCTACAGCTAATGTGCAGGAGTGGCACTCCTTGATCCAACAAGCAGTGATAGATATTTCCATGATGGCACAGATCCCTAGTTCCTCACAGGTTGCTTATAGGCCTTAGGGGAACGCGGGTCGGCATGAGAACTTGTTTTCCCCATTTCGAGTACAAGTGGAAATATGGAGGGAGAGAGAGAGAGAGTTCTATCAGAGAACCTTCAGCGAGCACAGCATGACCTAGCAACAACTCAGGCCAAGGCTACCTCGTATCGTGCGATCCTTATGGATAGGGATCGTAGGAGTTCCTCTCGGAGTCATTCACAGTCTATATCACGCTATACACCTATGGGTCCACCTTCACGGCTAGATCAGGAGGGAGCATCTAGTCGTCACTCTCCAGCCACTAGCCCTAGGGATAGGAGATGATCTCATGATGTAGGATAGGTCACATTTTGGATGTATAGTGACCTGCTTTTGTATATGAAAACATGATCCACACACACACACACACACACACACACACACACACACACACATATATATATATATATATATATGCTTCTCTTTGTCTCAAATGTGTTATCTTTAATGCCTAAAACAATGTACATTTTGATTCAAGTTAATACATTTGGTAGATGTACATGTATGCTCTGAATTTAACTTCCATATGATTGATTTCTCAATGCTCCATGATTAAATTGATACATTTGTGACTTAATTAAAATAAAATATTTAATCAAGTACTACATTGACGATAGAGAAGAAATATGTGTTAAGCCTAAGAATCATATAACTAATGTGATTTAATTTAAACTTAAACATAATATGATACAATTCTACTTAACACATAAAGACATTGTATAATATGCCAGCATAATGGAAATGTAAATCTTTTGCAATTTACATAAATGAATTCAAGACAAACTATAGAGTAAAGGAACACGCTTGTCAAGAACAAAGCAATATAGATTAAACAAAATATCATTTAATTTTATTTGCTCTAACAAAGATATGCTAACATATTATCCAATTTTGAAGAAGTGAAAAGAAGACAGATGAAATGAAAGATAAGGAATGAGAAATTAAGCATAGTATCTACGCAAGTGCATAGCATTTATAGGTTCTTTAAGAGGCGTACCGTCTACATCCGCTATTTTGTAAGCACCTGATCCATAATCTTCAATAACAATATATGGTCCAAGCCAATTAGGACTAAATTTTCCCTTTTCTTCAGGTAAGGCATTCACATTGCGCCGATTCTCATAGAGAACTAAGTCACCTACTGAGAAGGAACGTTGAATAACCTTATCATTATAGCTTCGTTGTAGAGTTTTGTGATACGCTTGAATATGCTCAAGAGCATTTATACGCTATTCATCAAGCATCTCAAGCTGTTGAAGTCTTTGTTCTCTATAAGAGTCATCGTCTACTATACCTTTGAGAGAAACTCTAAGTGATGGAATCTCTAACTCTAAAGGCATAATAGCATCAGCACCATAAACAAGATTATAAGGGCAGTTCCTGTAGCAATTCGTACACTCGTTCGGTAGGCCCAAAGAGCATAGATTAGCTGAGTACTCCAATCCTTACCATGCTTATTCATGGTTTTGCGAAGAATTTGTTCAATTATCTTATTGGATGATTCGGCTTGACCATTTGATTGAGGATAGTATGGTGTAGAAAATCGATGTTTGATATGATATTTCTCGAGGAATTTCTTCACGTCCTTATTCTTAAGTGATGTCCCATTATCTGAGATTATAGTGGAAGGTATCCCGAATCGAGAAATAATGTTTTCTAGAAGAAATCGACAAATCACTTCAGCAGTAGTAGAGCGAAGGGGAACAACTTCTACCCACTTTGTAAAATAATCTGTTGTGGTTATAATGAAAGTGTGTCCTTGAGATGAAGGAGGAGAGATTTTACCAATGAGATCCAACCCCCATGCAGAGAAAGGCCAAGAATCTACATGAGAGCGAAGTTCTTGGGCAGGAGCATGAATCAGATTATTGTGTTGTTGACATTGATGACATTTCTTAACAAATGAAAAAGAATCCTTCTGCATAGTTTGCCAATAGTATCCCATACGAAGCAATCTTTGAACCAAGGATTTGCCTCCAAAATGCCCCCCACAGGCACCTGAATGTGCCTCTTCAAGAGCAATAGGGATTTCCGATTTGTTAAGACAGCGAAGGAGGAGACCGTTATAACCCCTTCGGTAAAGAACATTAGAAAGAACGATATATCTAGCGGACAGCTTGCGGATTCTAGCCCTAGTGTTCCTATTGGCGGAATCAGGAAAGGTACCATCGGTCAAGTATCTTACGATATGCGAATACCATTCATCTGAGTCTATAAAGTCACAACATGTCACCAAGCTAGAATCATCTACAATAGCTGGAGAAATAAGGTTGTGAATAACAAATTTAAGATCAACCATAGGGTCCTCTAGAGATACAAGAGAAGCCACACATGCCATTGCGTCCGCATGTCGATTATCTTTTCGAGGAACAGGTTCCATGGTATAAGAATCAAATTTTTGTAACAAAGAGATAGCAAGGTCTTTATATTGTGATAATTTGTCTTGTTTCGCTTAATACAATCTTGTTACTTGTCTTATAATCAATTGAGAATCTCCATAAATATGTATGTGCTTTACATTCAAAGCCAAGGCTGCCTTTATTCCTGCTATAAGAGCCTCATACTCAGCAATGTTATTGGTACATAGGAAATTGAGACGATAAGATAAGGGAATGGATTTCTTTGTAGGAGAAATTAGGACAACACCTGCCCCCGATCCCGTACGACACTTAGAGCCATCAAAGTACAACTCCCAAGTTTCATCTTTCCCTATACAAAGAATGAAGTCATCGGGAAAAGACTCAGGGTTAGGGAAGGAGAAAGGTGAAGGGGCCTCAACTAAGTGATCGGTCAACGCTTGCCCTTTAATTGCTCTTTGTGAAACAAATTTAAGGTCAAATTCAGTTAACATCATAACCCACTTAGCTAGGTGTCTTGATAAATCAGTTTTAGAGAAAAGATGCTTCAAAGGATCAAACTTTACCATGACGTGGACTTCTGAATTTAAAAGATAATGTCTCAATTTCTGAGTCGCAAACACCAAGGCCAAGCATTGTCTTTCTATCGCAGAATATCGGGTCTCATAATCGAGTAAGGTACGACTTATATAATAAACTGGACACTCCTTACCATCTTTATCATGTTGTGCCAATAATGCTGCAAGAGCATGAGGGGAAGCAGCTGTATAAAGAAGAAAGGGTTTAGAAGGTTCGGCAGGTTGAAGGATAGGAGGATTAGCCAAATATACTTTTAAATCTTCAAATGCTTGCTGACAATCTTCGTTCCATTGAAAAGTGATATTCTTTTTGAGAAGTTGAGTAAAAGGAAAAGTATGATCCGCAAGTTGAGATACGAACCTACGAATAGCTTGAATCTTTCCTTGTAAGCTTTTGAGTTGAGACACATTTCTAGGAGGTGGCATGTTGACAATAGCATCTATTTTCTTAGTATCCACCTCAATCCCACGATGCGAAACTATGAATCCTAATATTTTTCCACTATCCACACCGAAAACACATTTTCAGGGATTCAAGCGCATGTGATATTTACGAATTCTTTCAAAGATTTGACGAAGGATCTTAATATGATCTATACGAAGAATGGATTTGGCTAAAATATCATCAACATAATCTTCTAAAATCTTATGCATATAATCATGAAAGATAAGGGTCATCGCTCGTTGATAAGTTGCGCCGACGTTTTTAAGTCCAAAAGGCATCATCACCCAACAAAACGTACCCCAAGGAGTGGTGAAAGCAGTTTTGAATTGATCTTGAGGATTAATGAAAATTTGATTGTATCCTGAAAAACCATCCGTGAAGGATAACAAAGCATGTCCTGCTGTAGAATCAACTATCATGTCAATGTTTGGGAGAGGGAAATCATCTTTTAAAGAAGCCTTATTGAAATCCTGAAAGTCGGTACACATCCTTATTTTATTATCTGATTTAGCCACAACGACAATATTTGAAATCCACGGGGAATAATCAATAGGGCGGATAAATCCAGCCTCCAATAATTTTTCATTCTCAGCCTTAACAAGCAAAGCTACCTTAGGATTCATTTTTTGAATCTTTTGTTTCACAGGCTTAGCATCGGGAACTAAGACAATATTATGAGTAACAATCTTAGGATCTATACCAGGCATGTCAGAATATGTCCAAGCAAAGATCTCAGGGAATTCACGCAATAAATCTGCATATTGTTTTTGTTCTTCTTCATCCAAACACTTTCCAATTTTAATAACTTTTTCTTCATTGCAAGGATCCATCTTAACATCAATGGTGTCACTTATGAGAAGATTACTTTGTTGAGGAATATCCTTTAACTGAGGGAACTTTTCCACAATCTCATCATTATCAATCTCTCTTCCAAAATAAGCTTCAGTGTTCAAATAAGGAAATCCCCTATTGTGATGATAACGAGGGAGAGTATCATATGCTCCTAAAAACTCAGCTAAAGCATCATCGATAGGAAAGACATCCAAAGCATAGGCACGCGAAGGATCCCCATCAATATACTCAGGGTGTCTCATTGGTAGAGACGTAGAAATAACATTAACACTAATACATGGTCTCTTGGAAGCTTTAGTGCGCTTGTAGGGATTATAACCAAGTCCAAAGGTCTCATCATAAATATTATTCCCTAGAGGAACCTTTATCCCTTGTTTGTGAGCACCACAACCATTTCCATTATACCCATACTTAGCTAAAATATGAAAACCATTACCATAACGATTAGCCATTTCAGAAAGAGAAGGTGGTTTTTCATAAGACAAAGAATCAAATCCTTCAGAATTAGAGGTGTGAGGAGAAGAAGTTTGAGAAGCGGCCACAAAATTATTGTTCATAGGTTCAGGTAAGATTGATTGATTTTTAGTTTCTTCCTTCTTTTTAACTTTAAGCTCTCTAGGAGGAACCCTATACTCACCTACAAAGGTGGGATTAAAATCAAGAGATCCCCAATCATCTTCTATGAGAACCTTCTCAGGATCAAAAGCCTTTTCATGTGTAGATTCAAGTTGAGAAGACTCTTTTTCAGGAACTTCAGGCTCATCCAAAGAATTTTGATTATCAGAGGACGATGATTTGTCCATAGGTATCTTGTTTAAAGAGTCATCATTGGAAGAGGAAGTTTTAGAAGAACTCCCTTTGGAAGTGGATGTTTGCAAACAAGCTTGAAAATTAGTATCACCTATCAAGGTATATGTCTTATTGTTATAAATAAATTTAACTTGTCTATGCAATGTAGAGGGGACAACTTGCATACTGTGAATCCAAGGTCTCCCTAATAACAAGTTGTATGTTAGATTTCCCGACATAACATGGATAGGAGTAGGCAAAGTAACATGTCCCACCGTGATGGGTAAGGTGATAATACCTAATGAAGACTTAGCCACATTATCAAAGCCTCGAATGGGATGAGAGTCAGGCTCAATAAGGGATGTATCCACATTCATCTTATGCAATAGATTAATGCTACACACATTAAGGCCAGAGCCATTATCTACCAGTGTTCGTCTTATAGTAGTGTCATTTATGATAACCACAATCATCAAGGGATCATATTGATGTTGAATTTCACTAGTAGGCAATTCATCTTGAGTAAACACAATTTGAGCTTTAGGATTCATCATAGAGTTAACCAAAGACACTATATTACTAGATATATTAGGTGGAGGAACATTCAAATCTTTCAAGGCATCTTGTAACATTCCATGATGAGCGGAAGAAGTTTGGATCAAATCCCAAAGGGATATCTTAGCAGGGGTAACTTTAAGTTGTTCTATGAGATCATATTCCTTACCAAGAACTTGTGAAATATGTGGAGCTTGCGGAAGAATTGGTTGAGGATTAGGAAGAGAAACTGGAGTCACAGGAGGAGGATTAGGCTGCCTATTATTTCTAGTATGATAAGTATGGGCAACCACATTATAACTCTCTCTAGTTAATTGCTTGGCATAACTATAAGGACTTATAGGTTTTCTTCCTTGCACAGTGATGATAGGTTTATTCAGAGTAAGAAAGGAATCATGACCATACCCTCCTTGGACAGTAAGGAGAGGTGATTTAGGAACTTGAAAGGTGGGAGAAGGATAAGCACCTTAGACTTCAAAGAGAGGCTTATTATGCTCTTTCAGGTTTATCATGTTAACTAATTTAGAAGTTTTGTTCTTGTTTAAAGATTTTGATAAAGCCACAAAGTCATAAAGAGCATCATCCAACAAAGCATGATCATATCTATTAAAAGGTTTATCTTTTGATTCAAAAGGAGACATCTCTTCATAGAGGGGATCATTGAAAACAACCATGTTACTAGATTTAGTGGAAGAGTTGATAGGAATGTACCCTTGAGAGGAATCATTCGACTTATCTTTCTCATCACAACGAAATGGCATAGTAACAATGTTTATGAGCTTTTGGTAAAATGAAGGTTGGGTATCTTTAGGGTTCAAAAACTCATCCAAAGCTTCATCTAATTCATCTTGGCTATACTCATAATCAACATAATTGCATACATCATCATAAATATGAACATCTTGCAAATAAAAATATGACATTTTGAAATAAAAATTGCATAAAACTTAAACACACAATGTAAAGAAACAAAGAAACACACTCTTTCTTTTCCCTCTTTTTTTTCCCTTTTTTTTTCCTTTTTTTTTTTTTTAATGAAAATGAAACTTAAACGAAACAAACTAAATCTAGATCTAGATCTAACAAATGCAATGCAAGAGAAAGCAATAATAAGATTCACGTCGGGTTCACCAAAATGTGTGGTGGAAAAAGCGAGACTAGGCTAACATACCCCAATCCTACCTTTTGACACACATTGTGGAATACGAAAGAGCCTAGAGGTATCACACAATTGGCTACTTCTTTTTGTGGAAGAGAGAGCCACGGGCTACCTATTAGGGTTTCTATTCCTTTGTTGTAATTGAAAGATAAAATGATGCAAGTTCAATTCCTAACCCCAAAGTGCAAGTATGAACTACTAACAAGATTGCAGAATTGAAACTAAACCATGGAAAGCTGTAAACACAAGGACAAGACAAGAGGGCAGATGTGTATCCGGAGTTAAAATCTGAGTGAAAATGTTCGGGACGGGGGCGCAGGCACCACTGTCCTGATACTGCTCCTGAAACTGCTGTTTTGCAACCTGAAAAGTTGCCGGAAATGCTAAAAAACTTGCGGTTTGATAGAAGGACCAGGGCGCCCAGCGCCCCTGTCCCAGGGACCAGGGCACCTAACGCCCCTGTCCTGGAAGGACTAGGGCACCCCACGCCCCTGTCCTGGTCTTTTGCCTAGAAATTTGGTGTGTAGCTCAGTTTCTGTCTGCTTCTGCCGGATCTGCAACTTGCGGCGTCGTCCAAATCCCGAAATCTGCACTTATATCTGAAAAGGTATGGTGGGCGGCTATATAGGGTTTTGCCTTAGTCAAACCCCCGCTTTGGTGATTTCCACCTTCACGAATAGCCAAGTTGTATTGTAAAAGTAGTGTGTGTGCAAGATCCTAAAATGCAAGTAAGCAAACTAGAGCAACCTAGAAAGTAAACCCTAATTGCTTGTAAATGATAATGTAAATGCTCCAAATCAAGATGCAAAGTGATCTAAAGCATGAATACAAATAATATAATGAGGCTTATGCAAAGACATGAAAACAACATGAAATCATACCCAACCCCAAGGGAGGGGTACAAGCCAATCTTCAGTCGGTGATCCCCTATTGCTCTTCAATGTCTTCAAAGCCCTAAATGGATGAATGAAATTGATGAATGCTTGATGGATGGATGTTGAATGTTGTTGAAGTCTTCAAAGATCTGCTCTTTCGCTGCATAGAAGGTCCCTGAAACCAAAATTCGGACCCTTTCAAATGAAGAAAGAGAGCTCTTATATATGAAACCCTAGGTCTTAATTTCAACTTTTGGCCGACCTAGAGATTGAATCTCCCGCCAATTTCTTGGGGTTAAGCTTTATTTTATGATTGGATTGCGCTCCTAACATTTTGGGAAAAATGTCGGGGACCATGTGCACTCCGAGCGCCATGGTCCCGACAACTTTTCACCAAATTTCAGGGTCGTCGGATATGATAATTTTAGAGAGAATCCCAAAGTTACATGTGATTTTGAGATGTTTTGACCCCCGAAATCAAGCCCCCAAGTTCAAAATAGGACCTAATTAGGGCTTTTGATTGAATGACGTATTGGAGGAATAAAATGAAAGGGGCACACTTTAATGAAAGGGCCCAACTAGAAGATGATGAAATAAGACCTTAGACCTAATTAATTTGATTAATTACATGCTAAAGGAAAATGCGATGCAAAGTGCAAGATGCGCCAAGGCGGGAGCTAAACCAAGTGTGAATTGTACCACCCTAGCAAGTGCGTACAATTTACGACGCTACAGTTTTGTACTTTTGAATGATTCAATGAAGTTTTCTAAATTAAAATTTTATTGTCTATAGCTCTCATTTAGGTCCACATTTATGTAATTGATCTCCAAAGATGCAAAAAATGTGATAGTTATCGTGTACATCATAAGAAAAATTTGAAACTTTGTAGATTAGTGTAACTTGCCTCCATCTGTAATATCTAAGTACGTGTAATGGCTAACAATGTGATGCAACCATAACCGGTGAAACCCTCAAAAGAGAATTGACTGACTTATGTAGCAAGAGCAACACAACGAAAGCAACATGAAAACATAGCAAGATAACATAAACAAATCATATTATTGCTTTAGAACATTCGACCACCATCCGGTTATCAACATGTAATCATCATAAAACATCAGGTAGTTAACCGGTTACATGTAGCTTCAAGCCAGATACAATCCAACCAGGACTAAGAATCAACTGGATCACTAAATGCGAATCTCAATCCTTATTCTCAATTCTACTTCCTCTGTCCCTACAATGATTACATAATATCATATTTATACCCACTGTAACATATCTGAGTTGGCCTCATAAGATTACATTTACCAATGCAGGAAAAATGAAACGTGTAACTAGGTCGACCCTAAGAATTAAATAAATCTTTCTGAAAAATAACAACTAAGAGGTGCGGTTCAACATGAAGGTCAGCCACACGCCAAAGAACATCAGACAAGACCTAAAATAGATCCACACGCCAAGAATCACACTGGTAATGAAGGAAAACCAACTGGTAAGCACAAGAACTGTCCCGGAACCCAAAAACAGTCAACCAAAAGTGATAACTGACCGGAAAAGAACCCAAATGAACTAAAAAATCTGGAATTAAGCACATGAACCAGCCTGGCAACCAAAAATAAGATTTTCCACGAAAAGCAAGCAACTACCGGTACCAACCGATAAGAACATAGAAAACTGCACAATGAACTAAACAAGAACAAAACTGAAAGGAAATATTTTTGGTTAATGCAAGATTGCTCATTGATCGGGGATGCTCTTGCATTACAATGTAACTTATAAATGCCTTTGAGAATTTAAAATATTTATTAAACTCAAAAAAAATAATTTATCAATGTTTTGTACTTTTGAATGATTCAAATGAAATTTTCTAAAGTAGTTTATTTTTATTTTCTATAGCTCTCATTTAGTTCTATATCTATATAATTTATCTCCAGAGATGCAAAAATGTGAAAGTGACCATGTACTTCATAAGAAGAATTTAAAAATTTGTAGATTATTGTAGCTTGCCTCAATTTCTAATATCTAAGTACTTGTAATGGGTCACAATGTATCTTACAAATACCTTCGAGAGTTAAAAATATTTATCAAACTCTCATAATATAATTCGTCAATGTATTGTACTTTTGAATGTTTCAAATGATTTTTTTAAAATTAAAAATTGTATTGTCTATAGCTCTCGTTTAGGTCCATATCTATGCAATTAATATCCAAAGATGCAAACATGTCAAAGTTACCTTGTACTTCATAAGAACAATACAGAATTTGTAGATTACTGTAACACAACAATCTCTAATATCTAAGTACTTGTGATGACTAACAATGTAACTTACAAATGCCTTTGAGAATTTAAAATATTTATGAAGTTTTCTAGATTAAAAAACTTACCGTCTATAGCTCTCATTTAGTTCCACATTTATGTAATTGATCTCCAGAGACACAAAAATGTGAAAGTGACCATGTATTTCATAAGAAGAATTTGAAACTTTGTAGATTAGTGTAACTTGCCTCAATCTCTAATATCTAAGTACTTGTAATGAGCAACAATGTAACTTACAAATACCTTTGAGAATTTAAAATATTTATCAAACTTTCAAAATATAATTTATCAATGTTTTGTACTTTTGAATGTTTCAAATGATTTTTTCTAAATTAAAAATCGTATTGTATATAGCTCTCGTTTAGGTCCACATCTATATAATTGGTATCCAAAGATACAAAATTGTGAAAGTGACCTTGTACTTTATAAGAACAATTTCAAATCTGTAGACTAGTGTAACACATCAATCTCTAATATCTAAGTACTTGTGATGACTTACTAACAATGTAACTTACAAATACCTTTGATAATTTAAAATAATTATGAAACACTCAAACAATAATTTGTCAATGTTTCATACTTTTGAATGATTTAAATAAAATTTTCTAAATTAAAAGTTTTATTGTTTGACTAGAATTTTAATCAATTAATGTTTTTATTTTTAAAACTTGTATTCTCATTTTTTCTAAATTTTAATTTAATTAATAATTTCGGTTAATTGATCCTTGCATAGGAAAAAAATAAAATTAATAAACAACATACTATTGTACAAAGGTTTTATTACATTTCAATTAATTTTATTTAAGTCAAATAAATGCTAGTGTTGAAGTAGTTGTTAGAAGTTAGGGTTGATTGATGCTACACTATAATTAAATATGAAAATTAAACAAAAAATAATATTTCATTGAATGTTAGGGTTGATTGATGCTACACTATAATTAAATATGAAAATTAAACAAAAAATAATATTTCATTGAATGTTATGATGAAAAAATGTTGTTATATATATAGAAAATAATTTGTTAATGTTTTGTAGTTTTTGAATGATTCAAATGAAGTTTTATGTCTATATAGCTCTTGTTTAGGTCCACATTTATGTAATTGACCTCTAGAGATGCAAAAAATATGAAAGCAACCATGTACTTCATAAGAACAATTTGAAAATTTGTACATTAGTGTAACTTGTCTCAATCTCTAATATAAGTAGTTGTAATGACTAACAATGTAACTTACAAATACTTTAAGAATTTAAAATGTTTATCAAACCATAAAAATTAATTTTCCAATATTTTGTACCTTTGGATGATTCAAATGAAGTATTAAATTTTTTGTTGTCTATAGATCTTGTTTGGGTCCACATCTATGTAATTGATATCCAAAGATCCAAAAATGTGAAAGTGACCATATACTACATAAGAACAATTGAAACTTTGTAGATTAGTGTAATTCACTTGCCTCAATTTCTAATATCCAAGTACTTGTATGACTAACAATGTACAACTTACAAATACATTTGAGAATTTAAAATATTTATCAAATTCTCCAAAAAATAATTTGTCAATTATTTTTATACTTTTGAATTATACAATGATGTTTTCTAAATTAAATTTTTTATTTTATATAGCTCTCGTTTAGGGCCACATCTATGTAATTGATCTCTAGCGATGCAAAATTGTGAGTGACCATGTACTTCATAAGAATAATTTGAAACTTTGTAGATTAGTGTAACTTGCCTCAATCTCTAATATCTAAGTACTTGTAATGACTAACAATGTAACTTACAAATATCTTTGAAAATTTAAAATATTTATCAAATTCTCTAAACAATAATTTGTCAATTATTTTTTATACTTTTGAATTATACAATGATGTTTTCTAAATTAAATTTTTTATTTTCTATAGCTCTCGTTTAGGGCCACATCTATGTAATTGATCTCTAGAGATGCAAAAATGTGACAGTGACCATGTACTTCATAAGAACAATTTGAAACTTTGTAGATTAGTGTAACTTGCCTCAATCTCTAATATCTAAGTACTTGTAATGACTAACAATGTAACTTACAAATATCTTTGAAAATTTAAAATATTTATCAAACTCTCAAAAAATAATTTGTCAATGTTTTGTACTTTTGAATTATTCAAATGAAGTTTCCTAAATTAAATTTTTTATTGTCTATAGCTCTTTCTTAGGTCCATATCTATGTAATTGATTTCTAGAGATGCAAAAATGTGAAAGTGACCATGTACTTCATAAGAACAATTTAAAACTTTGTAGATTAGTGTCACTTGCCTCAACCTCTAATATCTAAGTACTTGTAATGACTAACATGAAACTTACAAATATCTTTGACAATTTAAAATATTGACCAAACTCTAGAAAAATAATTTTACCAATGTTTTGTACTTTTGAATTATTCAAATGAAGTTTTCTAAATTAAAAGTTTTATTGTCTATATATCTTGTTTAGGTCTACATCTATGCAATTGATCTCCATAGATGCAAAAATGTGAAAGGAACCACGTACTTTACAAGAACACTTCGAAACTTTGTATATTAGTATAACTCACTTGAACCCATAAACTGCTATGAGGTGAAGAAGGATGCGGCTATATGGAGGATTTTGGACAAAGAGGGTGTTATGCCCTTTCTAGAGAGACTCCATGGCTTTGACCGCAAGGTCACTGCCTTGTTTGCTAAGGGCTAGAAGAATGACCATATTACCCTCTTGGGTCAAAATTTTGACATTACCGAGGAGGTCATTGCCCAAGTTATCTGTGTGTTGATTGATTGTGTTAAAGATTACAGGGACATGAAGCATTCTGAGGTGGCTATTAAGAGATTTCCCAAGGGTAAGGAAAAAGAGAAGTTGGCGAAGCATCCCAATGGTGGGTAAAACTGTGATTCCATCAAGTTGATTTGGGCGGTGGTTATGAAGGTACTTATGTATTATTTTTCCCTGGATGGTTACTTTACTAGAATTTATGGCCACCATTTTGCTTTGGTCAACCATTTTCGACATAAGATGAGAATTTATTTCTCGTTCTATATTTTGTCCTGGGTGAATGTTATCATTAAGGATCACATGAAGAAGCTTAATGACCGTATTTTGCATGAAAGGCTTCTATTGCTTATCTATGAGTATTGCAAGTCTTTTCCCTCCCCTTCAAAATTAAAATGTAGAACTTCCCCTGCTTCTTCTAAGGAAGCTATGGGTTTTGATGATAAGGGGTCAGACAACTTATTTTTGGAGGAGAATGGCTGGAGTAGGGATGTTGATTCTGAACCTATGTTTCTGGTGCGGGAGGGAAAACTACTTAAAGTTGGAAAGAAGGATGTCAAGAAGAAAATGGTCCCCCCCGTCTTTGCTATGAAGGAGGATTTTGACCCCTCTATTCACAGTGATTCAGGAAATTCTTTGCCTGCCACCGACAGAGAAGGTAGAACCCCTTTCCCTCAAGACTTTAATGTTGATCTCCTGGGCATTGAAAGTATTGTGGTGGTGGATAATTTTAGAATGAACAAATACATTTTGTATGAAATCAAGGATATCCACCTTAAGTTGTGGGCTATCACTAGCACTCAGGAGAAGAGAATGGAGGATCCTTGAGATGAGAATGAAGGGAGAAATATTGTTGCTTCTCTGTAGAAGGCTGTCAAAGATGTTGAGACTATGAAACTAGATTACGTGGGTAGAATTAAGGGCTTGGAATCTAAAATGAAGAGCATCAATGACAATCTCATCACTCTGGTTTCCTTCAATCATAAGGTTATTAAGAGCAGTATAGACAGCATAGACACCATGACGGGTCCAGATTTGAGAAAATGCATCAGAATAAGATGCAGGTGGTGGACGTGTATGTGGATGTTGCTGACAAAGGAAAATAACTCCCTGATGAGAAGGGTCCTTGCAAATGAACTTATGGTAATTTGAAGAGGGTTGTTGACCAAGTTGTCCCAGACATTCAGGATATCAAGAAAACGGTTTTGAATATTTTCCAGCTTGAAGTTGAAGTTGTTGAGGACTTAAAGAAACTTAATTAGTTCTCTTGTTATTAGTTGGTTTCTTTTGGTTTTTTTCTATTGGTCGGCTGTTTTTTTTCTGTGTTTTTGTTAATGGAAATATTTTGTAATTAGGGCTTTAAGTCCCTTCAAAACCTATTTTGATACTTAATAAAAATAATGTTTACAAACACTTTTGACAATTTAAAATATTTATCAAAGACTTAAAAAAATTATGTTGAAACCCATGAAACATAAGTGTATAATGAGTAGCATCTATCATCACACAATTTGAGATAATTATGAATTAAAATTTATTTAAGTAGAAGCTATATTCAAATAGAAAAAGGGGAAAAAGAAATTGAGAAATGTAAGAGATTTCAGTTATTACAAAAAAAGTGACACAAGGCACTAACCATGTAGGGTAAAAATATTTCTTTTGATGGCTCATATAGAACACTCTACTTCAAGGTTGATAAATGTAAAAAAATAATGTAAAAGAGTGTGTTGACTAAATAGGAAAACACTCAATATAAATGCAAATGTCATGCCAAAAGGTCAAGCCTTTTTCCAACATATTAGATATAACTCTTAGATAGCATGGTAAGAGGACATTGTAAGATAAGAAAATACATTATTTGCAACTTATCTTGTGTTTTTGTACTCATTCCATTGTTCATACCGTTTGCATGTTTAGATCCATCTTTTACTAATTTTAACAATCTTAATGATGACAAAAAGACCCCACAAGAGCCTCAGACTCAATAAATCATGCCCAAACACCCTTGAAAGTTTCAAGATCAAATATATCACAAGTCCACCCTAAAAACCTTGGGAACTATAGCACTCAACATGTCACACCCCTAGTCTTATGACCCTTATTAAATTTTCATAAAACAATATTTTTCCTTCTTTTTTGTGCGCTAATTTGATTAGGTTTCTAACAATCATTTACATAAAAACTTGGTAGTGATTGATATATAAGTTGGCATTCTTTCCTCTTAAACACATTAAATGTGTTTCCAATGCAATAATTGAAAACATCATATCTTTATATTCTCTCCGTACATAAAGAATTGTAAGAAACATAACTAAAAAGTGAAGGAGTTGAATATTAGAGTTTTGAATCACAGAATATTAGGGGCATTATCATAATTATTCTATCATAATCTCATTTATTCCTCCTAATCTCATTTATTCCTCCTTGATTTGATAATATGCTAGTTGGTTTTCCCCTCTTCCCATTATTGGAATGAATAATTGGAATGAATAGAAAACTAGTTTTCTTTCTCCCATTATCTGGAGTCCCTACTATAGGCTCATGATTCAAATCTAAAAATTCCCCTTATTTTGCCTCTTATATATATATATATTTTAGTTTGGAATTCATTACACAATGGGAAATATTAGTCCACACATAAGATCCTATTTTGTTGATTATGTAAGGAATATTTATAGCTAAAAGAAGGCCTTTAGGTATATTTTCTCTTGGATTAGGTCCAATCTATAAGAGGACAAAGGAGAAAGATTCTAACTCATTCTCTACTATCAAAGCTAATAAGCAGATCGAGAAGGAGACAACATACTATCCCATATGGCTTTAGAATTGATTTTAAATTTTTTTTTTCCTCAAATAGATCATAACTATCCATATTAATAGTTTGAATGCCAATTAGATGATATGCAATATAGTTCACTAATAGTAGACAAACACATCTATATTCATATACACTATGTCATTCAATTATCTTAGGATAGTCAAATGGACTATTAATATATTTATTTTATTATTTCACTCACATATTTAACAAGGCTCTTCCTAAGAATAAATTCCTTAAATGCTATTGAATGTCTCTTTTTGTTTAAAATTAGATTTTAGCAAATAATAATCTATTTTATATTTCCTTGGTATAATCTATTTTATATTTCCTTGGGTTAATCAAGCAAGCATAAGAAGAATAATTGATTTAATATTTATAAATTTTAAATTATTTGTAATATCAAGAGGGAAATTAAATATTTAATTTAATGTTTATGAGACTCAATCTAGGTGTTGGAATTTTTGTCCTTTGGAGTCATGTAGCAAGAAGTCCAAAACAAAGAATTAGTGGGAATTTGGGGCAACTCAATGGTTCAGAACTAAACAGTCATGCATCCCAATATAAATTGGATTTTGGATGGTTATAAATATGGCTGGTTGGTCTTTTGGAGGCATGTCAATTATTATCTCTTCTCTCATATTTGTAAATTTGCAAACTTCTTTATTAGATGAAAATTTGTTGAAGGAGAAGACTTATGGATGAATACATGTATGAGTATTGGTGATCAAAGGAATAAAACCCTTTGATTTAATAGGGCATTCTCATCTAAAGATTGCATTTGGCATAGAGGATACTTTTAAGATTGTTTGATGCTTTTTTTTTTTTTTTTTTGCTCTTCAGTATTCAACGATTTTTCCAATATTGTTTTAAGAACTTGATTTTCAATGTTAGTTGTGTGGATTGATGGTTGTATTGAGTTTTGGATTTGTTACAGTAGTACATTGTGTTATTAGATATATAATTTGGTATTTTCATTTGGAATTCAAACTATTTCAGTTTGTGGTATTTGGAGTTAATAGAGAGTACCTAATTTGTCATATTTTGTGAGCTTTGGGTATTAAAAATAAAATCATTTACTAATTATTTGTTGTTGAATATCAAAAAATTCATTTCATATGTTTTTATTTTCTTTTGGTTTGTAAACTATTTTAGTTGATGAAGTTTTGAACAAATAGGGTAGTCTAGTTTTGGCACAATTTTGTGGATTTGTGGGAGATTTTTTGAGTGTGAAGCTATAAGTTTCTTGATATTATAAAATCACATTTTTAGACATGTACATATGATTTTCATATCAAAAATTCAATTTAATAATGTTCTTTGGAAAGTTTATTAACTTTCTGTCTTCTTTATGCAACAACTAGTTAACTAGTTTTGGTGTTTTTGGGTGAATTTTGGCATGATTAATATCTGAAAGTAATATTAATTTTTTATTTGAGGATTTTACAAATATTATGTTTAGACTAGATTTCACAAGTCCCTTTCTAGGAGCCCATGCAAATTAAGTCGATGCATGTAGACAAATAGCCATTATTAAGGGAGGATATTAGGGTTTATAATATTGAGTTGGGTGTTTCTCTTGGGCCAACTTATCTTTGCACAATTTATGTTCTAAGAAACCTTGCACACCTTATGCATTGTGTATTCTATATAAATCATTTTTATCCCTTCCTTTTTCTAATGGCTTGGATTTGTACAAATTACGTAGTAAGATCATTATTTATATCTTATTTCATTCTATTATACACAAAATGGTGTATTTGTCTCATAGACACAAATATAACCTATTTGTTTCATAGACACAAATATAACCTATTTGTCTCTTCTACTTGTAAGTCCTACTTGCTTAGAGTTATTTATTTTTAATCTAAGATTAAGTTGCATTCATTTCTTCTATTAGGAAAGTGAATAATTTCCATAATTTTGTATTATGATATATTTAAAATATCAATTGGTGTCTTACATTAATAAAAAATATAATACTGTATTCCAAATATAATTGAGTTAATTCTATAAATAATAAAGTATATTACAAGTAATGTATAGGTTATTTGGAATAATTTATTTAAAATGAGTGTGTGAGTGTGCATAATTTTATTCTAAATATAAATGCATTAATTCCAATTATATGATAAATTATATTTTGAAAGTAATGTGTAGACTATTTAGAAAATTTTATCTTGTGTGCATGTGTGTAGGTGCATACAATTATGTGTGTGATTATAATCAAACAAATACTAATAATTTACTATCAAAAGTAAATTACATTGTTTGTGTGTGTGTCTATGTTTGTGCATTTATGTTCACATAAATTTGGAAATGATTTAACATCATGACTAAATTCAATTTTTTGTTTGTTTGTGTGTGTCTATATCTATGTCTATGTGTGTGTATGTTTATATCGATTTGTTTGTGTATCTATGTTTATTTGTGTGTTCATGTGTGTATCTATAGATTTGTGTGTCTTTGTGAGTTTATTTGTTTACACGCGCGCGCGCGCGCTCGTGTGTGTGTGTGTGTGTGTGTGTGTGTGTGTGTGTGTGTGTGTGTGTGTGTGTGTGTGTGTGTGTGTGTGTGTGTCTGTGTTAATGTGTTTTATATGTTTCTATATGTGTGATTGTGGTCAAACAAACAATAATGATTTAACATCAACAAAAATATTTTATTACATTAAACATAATAACATCCATATAGAGAAATAATTATTTTCTATAAGTAGTTTAATTAGAAAACATTAGAATTTGGGAAAAGAAAAAAATATACATAGGTTAATCTCGCATACAATTAGATTAAACTGCATATATAAAAACCATTAAATACCATAAAGACACCAAAAATAGAGAAAACATATCTCCTTAGCAATATCATAAAAAATACAACAACAATCAAACAATGTGAAAATAAGTAAAATAAATTCAATGATAAAATAAACAAACATAAATAATATTAAATAAAGCACCAAAGCCTGTCTTCATGTTCCCCTTTCTCCTCACTTGATGTTTTACTCTTGATGTGTCTTGAAATAAAGGAAGATTGGGTTAGAGTGGTGTTAAGTAAGATTTATGGTATAGTTTTCCAATCTAATAAGTATCCATTGAAGACCAATCTTGGGAGAAAGTAGAATTCCTTAAGGAAAACCAACAAGAAAATGAAAAAAAGTGTAGGAGGGGAGAGTTTTACACAAGGGATCCTGTGCTCTTGAAAGAGTGATTAGAGATAAAAGAGTGAAGGTTAAACACATTTCATATCTCTATAGTAAATTATTAAACATCATTAGATCTAGTGAATCTCTTTGTCACATAAAGTTAACCCCAATAAATTTTCTTCAATGATTCACCCATAAAAATAAACCATGCCTTGTCAAATCAACATAATAGTTTATCACTAGATGCTCATCCCTAGTGAAATGAGTGAACTTGCTACTGTGACTCTCACTGATCACATAAACTTCAATACAATCCACTATGGTTTTCTTCCATGCAAAGAGCTCAAAATCAACATGATTCACACCTAATTAGCTAGATTTTCTTGAAAGATTAAGAGTGATTTAGTTGACACCATTAGCAAGGGTGCAATGCATTCATTGTCCAGGGTTTGATTCATTCACATTTCATCTAGGTAGATTTTAGACATCAATATACCAAAAATGGAGGCTTAATAACCTATGAATTGGACACATCATGCTAAGATACATGTTTATTTAATTATATATTGGTTTATGAGTACGTACTTTCTTACCCTTATAAAGGAAAGGTTTTTTGGATTAATTTGTATGTCCAAATCATATATAAACATAAATTTTGAGATCATTTACAATAGCCAAGACAAAATGCTAATGAGTAATCAAGTCACAAATTCTAGAATCATTGATGACCACATAAGCTTTGGTAAGTTTCCATAGGGGTCCTTGCACCCCTTCCTCAGCATGCATGGATATTTTTCTATTACTTGGAGTAGAGAAAATTATCCATGAAAAAATTTATTGAGACCCTTATTCAAATGAAGACTTTTAATAGCCTAGTCACCATCAAATTTGAGGCCAATGACTAATGAGAGTTCAATTTACCCTTCCATTAACAGTTAGCATCGAATTGGTTGTTGGCTTGGCTATAGCCAATTTCCATATGTTAAAACAATTTCAAAAGTCTCAAATAATGAGCTAGACTTGTTGGGACCTCCAAAATTTGGATAAATTTTGAGGACCCACGTAAAATTTTGCTCATAGCACTCAGAAAAGCAACTGGAAAAACTTGCCCAAATAGCTTAATTTGGAGAGCTATATTTTGAAGCTCATTGATTGTTATGAAAAATCACTTTGGGGAGGTGTTGAACGCCTACCGGTAAGCATATTAATCAAGTTGTAGCTTCCCATGATCAAATTGGATGAGTTTTTGAAGTACTTGATCTGAGGGGTCAACAAGTGTACACTGTGTGCATATTTTTAGAAAAGCCCAAGTAGCCTACTTTGGAGGCCTACAACTTGCACGCAGTTGATCTTCATGGAAAAATGCTTGTTCCTCTGTGTTCTCTACAATTTTTTGTTCCCATCTACCCATTTGTAGATTCCCATTACCCCATTTGATATGTTTGCCAAACCCAAACCTTTTGCAATTTGTTGTGTTTTGCAGATTGCACAGTGAAAAGTGTTTTGAGAGAGCTTACTTTGAGCATTTATACTTTGCTTCCAGATGATTGTTGCATCATGCCATATTTTTTTGTGATTTCCTGTAGCAAGATGAGCTCATATGCTAGTTGGTAGGTCTTCTTGATTTCGTTTGATGTCTTTTCCAAATAGATTTAAAACGGGGTTTGAAGAGCGTTTTGATAGGTTAATGTGCATAAACAACTAAGTTACCATCTTTGACAATTAAAATATCGCACCTCAGGATTTGTTAAGAAAATCCACTTTGTAACATGATTCAAAATATATCAGTCTATGCTCCCGCCAGTTGGTATGATCTCATTTGATCATTGGACCAATTTTTAAGGTGGGTTTCAGGGGCTCTGAGTTTGTTTCGTCCATTTTTGCAAAAGGTTGAAAATCAAAATTTAGTGGTTGCAGCTTGCATATTTTTCATCCAAATGCATATTGAAGTGATTCCAGATCAGTTCCAAGGCACAATTATTTGAGAACGAAATTTTTTTAAGCCGGGCCCACAAGGGACCCGACTTGCTTTATCAAGTTTTGGTTGAACTTGCAAGATTATAATAATGTTTATTATTTAAATTGTCCCTACGATTTAAATAGTGATGTATACATGCCAAAGATGGAGGCATGTGGTAAATGTAAAATTCACCAATTCTTATGTAGAGGTGATGTACCTATGCTGGCAAGTAAAATGGAAAGAGAGATTTTAAATAATGTTTTAGAACATTATTAAAATATTTCAAAGAGAGGTCCCGCCTTCTCTTCACAAAGCAAGTGAAAAAAAATGTAATATTTTAAGTCATTTAATAATGTTTTAAACATTATTAAAAATGTTATCGACCCCACATTATTTTTCACCAAGCAAAGGAGAAGATGCTCGGGACTCAGCAAGATATGAAAAGGGGCTTCAACGAGTCCCGAGTAAGTAACCAAATCAACATGAAATGTGTTTAATGCATTTCATATTCATAAAAGAAAATAATCTTCTCAGGGATGGTCAAGGTGAAAAGGGGAACTCAACAAGCCCCCAGTAAATCTTTTTGTGCCCTCAAATTTGTGATCCGAAATTATATTAAAGTTTTGGAGGCTTTTTGCAAATAGAGGAAACCATGGACATGGCAACCATTATCATTTGACAGGGTGCTTCAAAGGATGTCATCCATGGAATGCAATGATTGTAGGAGATACAAAATAGATTTGTTGAAATATTTTACAAATCTTCACGCAAATGTAATTTGCAAATGCAAAATTTACCTGCCATAAATTTGATGATATCTCTTAAAATACGATTTGGGTTTGGCTGATTCCTCGATATGTGTTAGCATATTTGGTCCTCAAAAAATGCTCCAAAGGGAAGAAAAACTCAGACCGCAGATCGAAAGATATATTCACCAAAATTTGTGAAGAACTTATTTTGGTATATGTGTGGAGAATTGTTTTGTTTTCATGAAAATTAGTGAAGTTGTAGAGACTATGGTGCAAGGGTTAAAATTTTCCACTTGAAGGGTGAAATATCTTGCAGGTAGAATTAATGAAAAGATGGAGATATGCAAACCGTTTAATAATATATTGGTTTTCCACTATAAAGTTTTGCATCAAGGACAAAGAAATTATTCAAGAAAGGGGTAAAATGCATAAGGAAGTGAAAATTAAGGGTGCAGATCTTAAAGAATACCTACCCAAGATGAATATGTGAAAGATAAGAGTGATTTTTCACTAGGTGAATATCACTACTTAGAATGAAAGAATTTTCACCAATAAAGTAAAATGCATGTGTAGATTTTACCAATGTGGATGAAGTATTCTTGTGAGTAAAAAGAAGGTTAATTATGAGGGCATAATATATGTTAGTTTTATTCTCCTTGAGAAATGTGGTCACATAGAGGGAGTCCAGATAGTGTACATAATTGAAATATGTTCGCCAAATGTTAAAAAGTATTAAAAGAAATATTGAGTGGGTAAGCATTAAAATGGAAACACATGTAAAGAAAGAGGGCATGTTTATTGTTTTACTACAAGAATATATGGTTTGCCCAAAAAGTGAAATGTTTTAGCTAGAGATAAAGATTTTTGTAGAGGAATATGGATAGGTGAGATGGGAGAATAAAGACAAAGTAGTTGCAATTCCATATAGTGAAGACAAGTGAAAGACAAGGATAAAAGAGTGCTTCCACAGGAAAGAGATAAAATGGAAAATCAAATAAGTTTTAATTGCAAACAAAGAGCAAATATTTTCATTAAATGAGGAGTGTTCTCATGGGAAAGAAAACATGACCAAAGTGGGGTATATTTTCAATTTGCAAAAGGGAAATGTGTAGATCAGACTCTTGAAAGGGCAGTGTGTGTTTTCAGTTGTAGAGAGAGGAGAGAGGAACGACATATGGTAAATGCAAGTTAAATTTGAGAAGAAGATTGTATGTGGCAAAAATCAGTAGAGTGAGGAGAGAGGAAAGACAGATGACAAATGTAAGTCAAATTTGAGAAGAAGAATGTATGTGGCAACAATTAGTTGAATCTAGAGTAGTTTTAGAAGTTTCTTCTTAATGTATATATTCCCCTTCTTTCTCTCTTGTATAGGTTCTGAATTTTGTATTGTCTCAGGCATGTAAATAGGAAGTGTTTTGTTCTAAGTCATAAATTAGGTTGTAGGTTGTAATTTTCTGATTTTAGCAAATGCCAATTAATTTGTATAGTCATGAAATGTTGTTTTGAAATTGTCTCCATATTGTACTTTCAGATTTCATATGAATTTTAATATCAAGGATATGCAAATTTGTCATTATAGATTTCTTGTAATTATGTAGAATTGGTATGGGTTTCTTTAAGGGAAATAATTAAATTCTGTATGCATGCTATTGTGAACTGAGTAATACGATAAGGATAAGCAAGTAGAATTTTAGGACAATAAGAGCAGATTCGTTAATGTTAGGCATTAACATGTATTGAATCTACTAGTTTGAGTAATTTTGCTAATAAAAGGTTTATTGCAGTTGTATTGTTTGGTTTCATGGCCCATGGATAAGTAGTGGTCTATTTAGGAGTAATGCAATGTTAGATACCATTTAAAATCAAAATAATCTTCTTTTTCCCCTTTTCCTCTTTAGAAGTTATTTCAAATTATTTGTTCTCATATTTTCTCAAAGGTATGGTGAATGGAAATAAGCTTGAATCTGAAGTAATGTATAAGTGCCTTATGAATATGGGAATAATCTATCTTCCACAAGCCTGTAGGCAGTGATATTGTGAGGTTATTATCAATACAGGCTCAAAATAAAAACACCCTCTTGAGTATGATGGAGCTCGAAGTGAAGAAGGTTGTGAGAGCCTTGTTACTGTTGGATTTTCTTGTCCTTAGTTTGTTGATAGTGCAAATCTGTGTAACCTAGGAATTCAATCCTATAGCCTAGGGTTTTATATTTTCTCTTAGGATTAAGGATAACAGGAAAAAACACCAACAAGATGACAACTCCATTGGGGACAAAACCATAGAATTATCCATGTGGAAAGAGTCGAAATAAAGTCTAGAATTTGAAATTTGTTTCAGATTTGAATTTTTCTACCTGGAAGAAGAATTTATCCGTAGCTGATTTGAAAAAGAGTGTGTGACTTTGCTATTGGGAGAATCCCAGAATGAAGATGTGCTTCGAACAACTTACAGTTGTTTGAAAAATTTCCTTTGCAAGGAGGTGGCGACTCTGAGGAAAGAACCTAAGATTTAAAGAAGATATCCAAAAATTTTAGTCAATAAAGAGGATGAGCAACTGCTACAATTTGTTTCGAGGTATTCTTTAAGTTTTCATGAAGTAGCAAAGCTTCCTATTAGGTGAAATAAAGCACTAAGTTAGGGAAAGCCTTTAATTAATTCTAGCATACTCTTTAATTGTTATTTGCATTCTATGTATGAAGAAGTACGTATGATCTAAATATTTATGCTCTTGAATGAGGTCTCAGTATCATTTTGTAATATGTCATGCTTTATGCATCATGTAATTTTTTAGGACGTCTTGATTGTATGGGAAAATTGTAAGAGCACTAGTTCAAGATGTCTCAGTTTATGCATCCACGTATGGTTCCAAGTGCAACCATAGTTTGTAATAAGCCCCAACTGTGTAATTTGAAATGTGATTTCAAAATTGAGAGGTACAAGGCCATTGATTTTAGTCACATTCATGGTTTTCCACATGTGATACCGACCGATATAAGGTGTGAGATACGAAAGTTCATTTGACAAAGGTCGGAATCAACATATAAGCATCTTCAACAGTTCAGTGATCTAATAGATGACTATGAGATTGATCATGACGATGTAATCATCAGATTATTTGTGCAATCATTAAAGGATGATGCTCGAGATTGGTTTTCAAATTTGTTACCAAATTCAATTAGCACTTGGAGTGAGTTTAAGGATGTCTTCAATGAACAATTTGGTGAAAAAATTTGTGAGTTCTCTGCCATTAATGATTTTTTTGAAATCCACATTCAGAATGGTGAATTGGTTCCTAAGTTTAACCTCAGATTCATGAAGGCATTGAAGAAGATTCCTGAGAATTATAGGCCTCAGGATGCAATGGCATTGGTGGTATATTTGGGCGCATTTGACAAGAAAATGAGATACAGATTGAGAAACAAAGAGCCCCAAAGTTTACATCAGGTTTCCAGATGGCAATGGACATTGAAGGGATGATGAAGTATGGACTGGTAAATTTTCATAATTCTAAAAATGCCAGTAGTCACAAAGCTACATGTGTAGTTGAATAGAGAGAATCAGAGGGTTCAAATAATTTTCAAAATAGGTATCAGCTTGTTGTCCCGAGCTCTAATACAACTCCAGTTGCTGGTAATTCTTATCCTAATGTGATGCTTGAGCCAAGTGATGTTGGAATGCACATGGATAAGGCAAATATGTTTCAATCAACAACTATACCCCATGTTTCAATGTCAAATGTATATGAACAACCTTAAGATCAAGTTAAGTTTCAAACCATTGATCATCAATGTGCAAATATTCTTGATTCACTAGCACGTATCCAAGTATTTATCGGCATTGGAGCAAGAATGATTATCAATAGGGAAGAAGTTACACCAACAACAGTTCATTTCCAACCTTGTGGTATGGCTTCATGTAATGCCCCGCCAGGAAACCCCGAAGGGATTGAGCCAAAACACAAGAATAGAGTGCAATTTTTTTTTAAAGTTACAACACATAAGATGCAACAAGATATCAAAGATTCAGATTACATAGCGGAAGACTTCAACTAACTCCTAAAGAGTTTCCCAACGAGATTACTTAAATTTTCACAATTCACTTTACTCACATAATTAATCCAAAAGCTGAATATCTTAATAACGGGATAATTCACAATTAGGATAATTTCTTTTAAAGGATGGAAACATAAATCACAAGCAAGATGCATCATTAAGTTCCATTCATAATCTTCATTCAAGCTTTTCATTTAAAATTACAAACCATACATCTAACATTCTATTTCACTAGGATTTCATCATAACATAAGAGATCTTACCAAGCATATTAAATTTCCTTAGCAACAACTGAGTATAATTCACTACTCTAAGTTACATTCATTCATATTCCAACTTATTGCCTTTTAGAAGACAATTTCACACATGCATTTACCATAAATCTCATCTAACCACTTAAGCATTCGATCAACATGGCATTCAAGAAAGAACTGCATAAAAGCATTTAAAGTCAATTCCAATTATCCACTTAACCATTCTAACATAAGTTAATCATACATGATAAAGCTGAATAAAGGAAACATAAGAGAATGCATCACATAACACCATAATGATCTCGGAGTTCACCCCTAAAGGGCTACATCTCCGGGTCTGCTCAACTGCAAGACCCCTCTGATAAATAATAAGGTTAAGAGTACAAGAGGTTACACCAAGTACTATCCAGCCATCAAGGCGATACATAAGCAATATACAAACGACCACATCGGTCAATAATACATAAACGATCCTTAAAAAGAACAGGATCCAGCCGAACATAATCCAAGCTAATACAAAAGGTCCAAGAGAGCATCCATAAAACTGAGCCATCACCACCCAAGGTCTAACATGAAACCGACACTCACAAGGGCAGCGACAAAGGACGACTCACAAAGGTACTCAAAACAGGACAAAACGACAACACACTAGCGAACGTAGGGACAAGTGTCATCACACAACCTGGTATGGATACCATGGCAAGTCTTCATAGGTCCCGGCCCATACACTGGTAACCCTGGCAACCTAATCCGAACTTCCGGCCCATCCAAGCCTCATGTGGACCCGCACATCCTCTCGTGAAGACAAGGAAGATGGTTTGCCATTTCAGGCCTTCTCACAGCATGTCGAATCTATGATAGCATTCGTCCCATGTGTGAGGCACATTATCTTATTTATAAATTACATTCTAATCTATTTAGGTTATCACTTATTAGACTCACTTTCGACGGGTTACCCAGCAGCCACTTTGGGCGCGGCCCCCAATCGAAAGCCACTTTCCCATACGACACTAGACTAAACTCAGACGAACTCAAAACCAAGGAATACACATGGTCAGACGAACGGAGTTCAAGAAGAGAGAAACAATCATCTGGTCGAACACGACTCAAGGATGAACACTTACTGACGGTACTCTAACTAGAGACCTGACAAATTAAGGTCAACCACAATCATCATTCGACTCACACACAAGGAGGATATGATCAATTATGACAACATCACAAAACAACAGTCAACTCGAAACCGAGGACTGAAACAGGAACACCAAATCATCCATACGACAGGGTCCTACTAAACAAAGCAAAACATGCCATTTCATTATTAAAGGCGAATACAGAAATTAAACTCGCAAGACAATAAACAGAAAAGACAGTATTTCCTCAAAATGATTTAAACATTAAAATCGATCAAGTTTTCTACATGATCTAAAACAGATTACAGTTATCTACCTCATCAAGGGATAAGTTGTTCTTGGTTTTCTAACTCCTAAGGTTCAAAGCATTGAACAGGCAAATTAAGCCATAATGAGTTTTTTTTTTTTAAAACCAAATTCATACTAATTAAACTCAAACAACCATTAATCAATTAAACAAGGTATTTAATCTCCAATAGAACATCATTAACATACTGGGCTAAAACCAACCTCTACAGTTTCGTATTATTTCTCAAGCCCAGATGTATTTTACGGATTACGGAATTGTATAAATGCAGAAAGAGAATCTAAATGGAGATAATCATTTCCAAAATCCAAATCTTAATTCCCTACACACGTATAGCAGAATCCAAAATGAACTGTTAATTAAAGAGTATATTTATTATTCCACGATAAATAAAATATACACAATTAACGACTAATAGTGCACAATAACCCAGTTAATTATTAGTTAATATATAATTATTAATCTCTATCAATAAAATATATCTCACTAATGATTAGTGTATTTGCACAAATTTTGAATTAATATCGATGAGTATAAATACACAACTTAATTTCCATTAATCTTATATATAATAATCATTAATCAAAGATTGGAAACCTAATCATTAAGCTAATATTCATTAACATGATATTAAGCCATATGTTTTTTTTTGAATACCAACAAAATACATTAATAAAAAACACGATTTAATAATCTACGTTATACAAAACGCATTTAACAAAACTATGTTCTTTGTTTTTAAAGAAAAACGCGTTCATCACAGTGAAAATGCGACGGCCGTGCCCTAACCCTAGCCGAGGGAGAGGGCGGCGGCGCTCGTGGTGGTGCCACTCAACACGGCCAGGCGGCGGCGGCGCCCTGCGGTGCCCGCAGGTCCGCGGCGCCCTGCGGCCACCGCATTGTGCCGCGGCCCGGGACTAAAGCACCAGCGAGGGTTTAAAGAAAACCAGGGGGGTACGAGCGGGGGAAAGGGGGGAGGAGCGGGTGGAGCTCCGCTCCCCGCCCTCCGACCCCAATCCAACGGTTAAACAATAAAAAAACAATGATACGCCCGGTTGGAGTTAAATCGATAGGAACCCCAAAACCCAGTTTAAAACAACTTGCCCGGCTCGAGTTTTTGATAATAGATTTGAAATATAAAATGCACAGCTCGATATCAATAAACACAAACGCCCAACACAAAGATTCATACTGAAATTTTGATTTACTATACATCGGGTTTAAACATAATGAGATTGTTATCACGTTTTCATGCTGGGTTTTCTCATTCTTTTCAAACGTCCAAGGGTTTCAAACACCCAAAAACAAAGAGGATTTAACCAACATCTCAAAACCAAAATTTCCAGCCAATTTAAAATGGACAATCACATTGATTTTCAATAACAAGTTCAGAATCCTACCTTAAAACGCAATCCTGGAATGGCTGAAGGAGAGCCCCAATCTCCAGCTCCCAAATCCTCCAATTTTCATTCCCAACCAAAATCTTCTCCAAATTTGTCTCCCCTTCCATTTTTCCCCAAATTTGGGTTATATGGAAGAGTTGACCCAAAAATCCCATTTTTGGAATAAAATTTCTTATTTAAAAATAATTCACAAAATTTAATTCCTTTCTCACAAACACAACAAATTAACTTGCCTTTTCAATTCAAAATTCGATTTCTCATTTAAACAAATTTAATCTTTCTAATTTAATAATCCAACAGAATACAATTAATCTATTGCGATAAAATATCAGACTTTCTCTTTCAACAACATAAACAAAATGCATTAAATATTCGAAAACAGACATTTAATCGGATTTACTTCCAATTTAACATAGGCAATTCATTAACAACGAAAATCGCATAACGAATACCTGATTAATCTAATCCATTAATCTTCAATGCACAAACGCATAAATAAACAAGATAATTACTAAGGACTAATTAACCAATTTAACCAGGCACACCAGGCATGCAAACCGAGAAGGTCAACCAAACAGACGACTCGCAAACCCAAACAAGAAGGGGTCACCGACAACGACTGGCGATGCTCACTTGAGCACGACTAAGGTCAACTAGGGTCTTACGACCACCTAATCCAACTCTAAGGATTAAAAAGATATGCTCAAACCTGCAAAACCAGGTGACGACGAACCTCGCACTCATGCGACTTCGTACCTGAAATCTCCTGCAACCAACGATCATACATGCATACTTATATAAAACTTAATGAATGTGTTAGCTCGATGAATACCATGAAATAAGAACACTAAACAACTAGCATAAAACTAGTGTGAGAACCACATCAATAGCTATGCGTAAAATCAACATCTGACTATAACATAATATTAGGATTAACAAATCAAGATTAAACCAAGGTTAGAAGTAGATTAGGGTAGGGGTACTACATTCTCCCCCCCTAGGTTCCGACTTACTCCTGGAAGTCGTAAGGCTAGATGGAGAACATGTCGTACGCATCAGCCCTGAAACTCATTCAACAAAGGTCAAATTGCACATAGAATCTTTCCATAAATAAATGAAATATTATTGCTAAATCTTTTACAAACGCCATAATCCATTGGCAAGATACATTTAAAACCATACATTCCTTACAATATTCCAGGAATTATCCACCATCATAGCAGAGAAATAAGAATTTTCTTCCTTTCAGTACACCAAATTAAAGCATTACAAAGAGGTAAACAACAATTACCATAATCATCGATCACAAATGACAGAAAAACATGCCATAAGATCAATTTTCTTTACCAATCCATCTTTATCATAAAATTTTATTGAATCGAACTAGCTCAAAATATCAATTTCTATAACCAAATCAACTTTCATGAAATAAGAGCAACATAAATAACTCAATTGTTACACTTGCCAGGCATAAGAAAACCTTTCCAAAGACTATGTCCCATAACATAGCGACAAGTTAACACAATTTACTCCATGATACAAGCAATAACCATCCACAAAACTGGAATGCATAACAGAAAAGGCCACATGTGAGCATGTCTAATGCTCGGTCAAAGGGTAACATGCACGATCAGCATCTCTATGCCTGATCTCATAACAACAATATGATCATAAGAATCCAATATCTCACTCAAAGGCTTGATGGTGCTAGGCACACCATAGCGGTGCTACCTTCCATACAAGACCTTTGTGAATATCCCTTGTTGTGTAAGGTGTTTAGCCTCCAAGAGATAGTCACCACACATAGGTAGGTAGTGGGTACTAGCTGCATCACAGCCTCACATACCTCCATCCTCAAGGTTCCTTGCGTCTACTTCCTCGTATACACTCATCCAAGCCCGTCTCCTACGTTCTTGGAGAGGAATTCACATTGCAACACAAGATCAGCATACGAAAACATCAAGTATAAACCAGTTTAGCCACCAAAGTACAGATGAATAAAGATAATAAATCCTCAATTCCAACAGTAAGGCAAGAAAATAATCCGGAATCTCAACACCAAATCAAAAGTGCAAAAGATCACAAGATCGTGGCTAAACCTTTACAGTCAAAGTAAAATGAATTGTTGATCCCACAAGGAAATAAATAAATAATTAACAGAAAATCACAATTGCACATTACATCACTACGTGACTAGTAGCTAGCCACCAACGAGGAAGGAAGGAACAATCGTCTAGCTACCCTAGTAGCTCATCATATGGTGTGGCCAGTCACACATCCACATGGCATGGCAGTGTGCACCTCGACATCATCCCGCATCACGTCGTCACGTGGCATGGCTCTACCCAATACCTAGCGGTAGGCCGCATGGAAATGTCTACTACATCCCGCATCGTGTCTCAGCACGGCATGGCAATACTCCAAGCGGACAAGGCACGCAATGGATGTATCCCGCATGGCAATGTGCCCCACGGATAAGGCATGCGCTGGTCACACTCCGCATAGCGATGTGTCTAGAAGGATACTCGCCGTAAGCCAGAGGTATACATGGCTAAGGTCTACCCACAAGTCTACCAACACTGGTCAGTTGGCAACTTATGTAAGAACAATAACACGCCTCTCATGAAGACAAGGCAACCGATACTCCAATAGAATCCAACAATATGCTCAAAAATTGCCATCTATATGCTCAAATAAAGAAGAGGAATAGGCTAACACACATAAACCTATAAATAGGTTCATCAAAGGGAAAGTATCGAGTACACCTTGATATAGTTTAGTAGTACAACTATATCATTCCTCGAAGTAGAGAAGCTAAAGTCGCTTCGTGCCGACATTACTCGTACGCCAATCCATACTATTCAAGGAACGGTCGCTTCGAATACTACCCCTTAACATACCGAGTTACCCACAACCCGAGGTTTGGTACTCAGCAGGGAAACAAATAAGCAACTTTACATAAACAGTATGGTTTCCCATACTCATAAGCAACATATCCTCCATGGTTGATTACTTCACCAATCCATGGGCACACATAATAAGCACTGGTTTCTCACAATACACACAAATACACCAGCACTGGTTTAGTCACATTTACGGGGAATACTTTTCAGTACGCTAACATCTATTCAAGGAGATTCCAATTATGCTTTCTATATAAATAACTGAATCAAGTTTACTCTAGATGCAAGTACTGAATTATTAACAATTCACAATTATATAAGGAATTAACATCATTCATATAGCTTTCTCGAATCTCACTACGCATTCATAATTAAATTACTAGCTAAGCAAATTCATTTCTAAAGCTTAAGGCTTTCATCTATCACTATGAAGCCAAAAGCAACATACGATTTCACATGTTCCATAACATTCTATTTAAATCAATGCACTCTTTAATACCATTTCTAAAATTCTTATGATTAGGCAAAGAGAAGGGAAAGAGAGTTTGATAACCAACTATTTCCTACAAACAACGCAAGATCAAACAAGATCACGCTATAATATCACATTTCCAATAGTTATGGTTGCAACAAGAGGTTCTAGCTTTCCAAACCAAACAGAGATCAAGAGAAGCAATCTTTTTGATAATGCAAGACCTCTTAAGAACACTCACATAAATAATACAATATAGACACATGTCATAATCTGGAACCTATTAGAGAAGATCACATTACGATCAAAGATAAGCAAAGAGCTATTAACCAAATAGAACATATTAATGCATGCACATCAAACAAGCTTTCCATTCGCACTTTCTAAACACATTAAGGTAATTACACATACCCAAAAGCGAGTTCAATGGAGCATTTGCTAAAATAAATCTTCAATCAACTGGTTTAATGAACCACATAAGACAATCTTTTGGAAAACACATAAAGCAATCTTTTAGGGAACACATTATTACTCTCTCGAAGCGACAATAACATGCTCTTTATAATACTTCTTCTACCAACCAAGCAGTTTCACATAATTCATCTATTCGCATAAAAATGCACCTTACTAAGGTAGAATTTAATCATGCTACTCCTACAACATACACATGGAGAATTCTTTAAACGTACACATACAGTTTTCTCCCATTCACCCAAAATAATTTTTTTTTTTTTTTAAACCCATAGCCCTTTCAATAATCTAAAAACATAAGCAACATAAGGCTCACACAAGGGTTCAAGAAGTCACACCCTTTTCTCTCTTGCAAACAAGAAACTCAAATCAAAGATAATTACACATATCTTAATCATTTTAATTTCCAGAAAGAGAGAGAGAGGAATGGTGATGATCATTTAATTTCTACAAAATAAGCACACAATGCACATATAAGCACTCAAACACCATCATCAAGAAGGCGAAAACAAGGTGTGAACACACACGTTACACACCCGCTAAGGTCTGCTCAATCACTCACATGCAAAGGAGGACAAGCATACACATAAGGTCGATACACCTCACACAATAGAGGGCACACGCGACACCAGAGATCCCAATGTTTGCAACCTGGCTCTGATACCAAATGTAATGCCCCGCCAGGAAACCCCGAAGGGATTAAGCCAAAACACAAGAATAGAGTGCAATTTTTTTTTAAAGTTACAACACATAAGATGCAACAAGATATCAAAGATTCAGATTACATAGCGGAAGACTTCAACTAACTCCTAAAGAGTTTCCCAACGAGATTACTTAAATTTTCACAATACACTTTACTCACACAATTAATCCAAAAGCTGAATATCTTAATAACGGGATAATTCACAATCAGGATAATTTCTTTTAAAGGATGGAAACATAAATCACAAGCAAGATGCATCATTAAGTTCCATTCATAATCTTCATTCAAGCTTTTCATTTAAAATTACAAACCATACATCTAACATTCTATTTCACTAGGATTTCATCATAACATAAGAGATCTTACCAAGCATATTAAATTTCCTTAGCAACAACTGAGTATAATTCACTACTCTAAGTTACATTCATTCATATTCCAACTTATTGCCTTTTAGAAGACAATTTCACACATGCATTTACCATAAATCTCATCTAACCACTTAAGCATTCGATCAACATGGCATTCAAGAAAGAACTGCATAAAAGCATTTAAAGTCAATTCCAATTATCCACTTAACCATTCTAACATAAGTTAATCATACACGATAAAGCTGAATAAAGGAAACATAAGAGAATGCATCACATAACACCATAATGATCTCGGAGTTCACCCCTAAAGGGCTACATCTCCGGGTCTGCTCAACTGCAAGACCCCTCTGATAAATAATAAGGTTAAGAGTACAAGAGGTTACACCAAGTACTATCCAGCCATCAAGGCGATACATAAGCAATATACAAACGACCACATCGGTCAATAATACATAAACGATCCTTAAAAAGAACAGGATCCAGCCGAACATAATCCAAGCTAATACAAAAGGTCCAAGAGAGCATCCATAAAACTAAGCCATCACCACCCAAGGTCTAACATGAAACCGACACTCACAAGGGCAGCGACAAAGGACGACTCACAAAGGTACTCAAAACAGGACAAAACGACAACACACTAGCAAACGTAGGGACAAGTGTCATCACACAACCTGGTATGGATACCATGGCAAGTCTTCATAGGTCCCGGCCCATACACTGGTAACCCTGGCAACCTAATCCGAACTTCCGGCCCATCCAAGCCTCATGTGGACCCACACATCCTCTCGTGAAGACAAGGAAGATGGTTTGCCATTTCAGGCCTTCTCATAGCATGTCGAATCTATGATAGCATTCGTCCCATGTGTGAGGCACATTATCTTATTTATAAATTACATTCTAATCTATTTAGGTTATCACTTATTAGACTCACTTTCGACAGGTTACCCAGCAGCCACTTTGGGCGCGGCCCCCAATCGAAAGCCACTTTCCCATACGACACTAGACTAAACTCAGACGAACTCAAAACCAAGGAATACACATGGTCAGACGAACGGAGTTCAAGAAGAGAGAAACAATCATCTGGTCGAACACGACTCAAGGATGAACACTTACTGACGGTACTCTAACTAGAGACCTGACAAATTAAGGTCAACCACAATCATCATTCGACTCACACACAAGGAGGATATGATCAATTATGACAACATCACAAAACAACAGTCAACTCGAAACCGAGGACTGAAACAGGAACACCAAATCATCCATACGACAGGGTCCTACTAAACAAAGCAAAACATGCCATTTCATTATTAAAGGCGAATACAGAAATTAAACTCGCAAGACAATAAACAGAAAAGACAGTATTTCCTCAAAATGATTTAAACATTAAAATCGATCAAGTTTTCTACATGATCTAAAACAGATTACAGTTATCTACCTCATCAAGGGATAAGTTGTTCTTAGTTTTCTAACTCCTAAGGTTCAAAGCATTGAACAGGCAAATTAAGCCATAATGAGTTTTTTTTTTTTAAAACCAAATTCATACTAATTAAACTCAAACAACCATTAATCAATTAAACAAGGTATTTAATCTCCAATAGAACATCATTAACATACTGGGCTAAAACCAACCTCTACAGTTTCGTATTATTTCTCAAGCCCAGATGTATTTTACGGATTACGGAATTGTATAAATGCAGAAAGAGAATCTAAATGGAGATAATCATTTCCAAAATCCAAATCTTAATTCCCTACGCACGTATAGCAGAATCCAAAATGAACTGTTAATTAAATAGTATATTTATTATTCCACGATAAATAAAATATACACAATTAACGACTAATAGTGCACAATAACCCAGTTAATTATTAGTTAATATATAATTATTAATCTCTATCAATAAAATATATCTCACTAATGATTAGTGTATTTGCACAAATTTTGAATTAATATCGATGAGTATAAATACACAACTTAATTTCCATTAATCTTATATATAATAATCATTAATCAAAGATTGGAAACCTAATCATTAAGCTAATATTCATTAACATGATATTAAGCCATATGTTTTTTTTTGAATACCAACAAAATACATTAATAAAAAACACGATTTAATAATCTACGTTATACAAAACGCATTTAACAAAACTATGTTCTTTGTTTTTAAAGAAAAACGCGTTCATCACAGTGAAAACGCGGCGGCCGTGCCCTAACCCTAGCCGAGGGAGAGGGCGGCGGCGCTCGTGGTGGTGCCACTCAACACGGCCAGGCGGCGGCGGCGCCCTGCGGTGCCCGCAGGTCCGCGGCGCCCTGCGGCCACCGCAGTGTGCCGCGGCCCGGGACTAAAGCACCAGCGAGGGTTTAAAGAAAACCAGGGGGGTACGAGCGGGGGAAAGGGGGGAGGAGCGGGTGGAGCTCCGCTCCCCGCCCTCCGACCCCAATCCAACGGTTAAACAATAAAAAAACAATGATACGCCCAGTTGGAGATAAATCGATAGGAACCCCAAAACCCAGTTTAAAACAACTTGCCCGGCTCGAGTTTTTGATAATAGATTTGAAATATAAAATGCACAGCTCGATATCAATAAACACAAACGCCCAACACAAAGATTCATACTGAAATTTTGATTTACTATACATCGGGTTTAAACATAATGAGATTGTTATCACGTTTTCATGCTGGGTTTTCTCATTCTTTTCAAACGTCCAAGGGTTTCAAACACCCAAAAACAAAGAGGATTTAACCAACATCTCAAAACCAAAATTTCCAGCCAATTTAAAATGGACAATCACATTGATTTTCAATAACAAGTTCAGAATCCTACCTTAAAACGCAATCCTGGAATGGCTGAAGGAGAGCCCCAATCTCCAGCTCCCAAATCCTCCAATTTTCATTCCCAACCAAAATCTTCTCCAAATTTGTCTCCCCTTCCATTTTTCCCCAAATTTGGGTTATATGGAAGAGTTGACCCAAAAATCCCATTTTTGGAATAAAATTTCTTATTTAAAAATAATTCACAAAATTTAATTCCTTTCTCACAAACACAACAAATTAACTTGCCTTTTCAATTCAAAATTTGATTTCTCATTTAAACAAATTTAATCTTTCTAATTTAATAATCCAACAGAATACAATTAATCTATTGCGATAAAATATCAGACTTTCTCTTTCAACAGCATAAACAAAATGCATTAAATATTCGAAAACAGACATTTAATCGGATTTACTTCCAATTTAACATAGGCAATTCATTAACAACGAAAATCGCATAACGAATACCTGATTAATCTAATCCATTAATCTTCAATGCACAAACGCATAAATAAACAAGATAATTACTAAGGACTAATTAACCAATTTAACCAGGCACACCAGGCACGCAAACCGAGAAGGTCAACCAAACAGACGACTCGCAAACCCAAACAAGAAGGGGTCACCGACGACGACTGGCGATGCTCACTTGAGCACGACTAAGGTCAAATAGGGTCTTACGACCACCTAATCCAACTCTAAGGATTAAAAAGATATGCTCAAACCTGCAAAACCAGGTGACGACGAACCTCGCACTCATGCGACTTCGTACCTGAAATCTCCTGCAACCAACAATCATACATGCATACTTATATAAAACTTAATGAATGCGTTAGCTCGATGAATACCATGAAATAAGAAAACTAAACAACTAGCATAAAACTAGTGTGAGAACCACATCAATAGCTATGCGTAAAATCAACATCTGACTATAACATAATATTACGATTAACAAATCAAGATTAAACCAAGGTTAGAAGTAGATTAGGGTAGGGGTACTACACTTCACTTCGTGATGTGATGAATAATGTTTTCTATCCTAATGCCAATCATGATCTATTTGAAATGGAATCACTAGTAACTTCTGAGTATGGAGGTGACGTTGAAAGTTCAATGGATGATGTAAGTGAGAGTTTTGAATCCTCTCATATTGATTCTTCTCATGAAGCTGATTGTGAAGATTATTCTCATGACACTCAAGGTGATGAGATAGTGCAAATGATAAAAGTGAATGTACTTCAAGAAGAGGTGGTGCTTGATATTATAGAGGACATTTGTTGTAATCAACATGAAGAAATGATGTATACAACTGAGAGTGATTTTAGGGGTTGCTCGAATCCAATGTATGAAGAGACAACAAAGGAGGATCGTTTGATGGATTGTCTAAGTGAATCTGAAAATGATTTTTCAGATTTTTACAAATCCTTTGTATGATGAAATAGTGGAGGAAAATCATACAATGTTTTTCCATGTAGTAGCTGAAGAAAGTCTTCATTGCGTTACAAATCCATTGTATGAGGATGAGGCATTTTCATATGATGGAAATGTTATTTCATTGTGTGAAAAGGATAATGGCACTGATGAAATTGACATGTTAGACTTGTCAATTTTTGATGATCTTGATCATGATTGTGATATTGAATCTAATAGAGATGATCATGATGCATACAAGCTTGAATGTAATTTTCACAGTGATGGATGCCTTGGTGTTGACCAAGAAGATGTATGCAGCCTTGCTCAAGATGACTTATATGAAGAAGATAAGGTAAATAATGGGAACAAGGATGAATTTAATGAGATAAGACTGATTATAATCTGTGATGAGGTAAAGCCTGATGATTTTATTCATGTGGTGGAACTTGAATATTTTTAGTTTTCATATTAGTTGGATGAAATTTTTTATAAGGCATGTCAGTGTTATTGATAACAAAGGATACCTCATTGAGTATGAATGTGCATTGTCTTGTGGTTATGAAAAATATATCTCAGATTATGATATATTTCAGTATGTGCACACATTTTTAACACCTAATGAAGTTAAATGTGCTAACAATGATAAGTATGGTAGGTGGATGAATAGTGTCATTTGTAATGTGTATGAGAAAATGGTAGTAATTGACACTTTCAGATTGGTCATATTGGTATATGATGAAAATCATACCTTTGATAGAGGCAAATTTTGGTCTTCTATGTTTGGTGGCTCAGGGCTACCCAATGAACATTGATGTCAGATTTCCAGAATGATATACATACAGTGGTTATGAGCCCAATGGAGTATGCACATGGTCTTCTTCTACCAAAGACCTGGATTCTCGCTATGCCTACAGGGGGCATGCATCCCCAACAAGAGCCACTATTGGGGCCTCCAAAATTTGGATAAATTTGGAGGACCCACATAAAATTTTGCTCATAGCACTCAAAAAAGCAATTGGAAAAACTTGCCCAAATAGCTCAATATGGAGAACTATATTTTTAAGCTCATTGATTGTTATGCAAAATCACTTTGGGGAGGTGCTGAACACCTATCACTAAGCATATTAATCAAGTTGAAGCTTCCTGTGATCATATTGGATGAGTTTTTGAAGTACTTGATTTGAGGGGTCAACAAGTGTACACTGTGTGCATATTTTCTGAAAACCCTGAGTAGCCTTCTTTGGAGGCCTACAACTTGCATCCAATTGATCTTCATGGAAAAATGATTGTTCCTTTGTGTTCCATAAAATTTTTGTTCCCCTTTGCCCATTTACAGATTCCCATGACCTCATTTGATATATTTTCCAAACCCAAACTTTTTGCAATTTGTTGTGTTTTGCAAATTGCACAGTGAAAAGTGTTTCGAGAGAGCTCACTTTGAGCATTTATATTTCACTTCTAGATGATTGTTGCATCATGCTCATATTTTTTTGTGATTCCCTGTAGTTAGATGAGCTTATATGCCAGTTGGTAGGTCTACTTGTTTTCGTTTGATGTCTTTTCCAAATGGATTTAAAACAGGGTTTGAATAGGGTTTTGACATGTTAATGTGCAAAAACAACTAAGTTGCCATCTTTGATGATTAAAATCTCACACCTCAGGCACTGTCAAGCAAATATGCTTTGCAACATGATTCAAAATATATCAGTCTATGCTCCCACTAGTTGGTATGATCTCATTTGATCATTTGACTGGTTTTTAAGATGGTTTTCAGGGGCTCCGAGCTTGTTTCAGCCATTTTTGCAAAAGGTTGAAAATCAAATTTTAGTGTTTATAGCTTGCATTATTTTCATCCAAATGCATATTGAAGCAATTCTAGATATGTTCCAAGGCTCAGTTATTTGAGAACGAAAACTTTTTAAGCCAAGCCCACAAGGGACCCAACTTGCTTTATCAAGTTTTGGTTGAACTTGCAGGATTATAATAATGTTTTATTATTTAAATTATCCTTATGATTTAAATAGTGATGTATACATGCCAAAGATGGAGGCATTCTCATTTTAAATCATTGTTTAAATAATGTTTTAGAACATTATTAAAATATTGCAAAGAGAGGCTCCACCTTATCTTCACAAAGCAAGTGAAAAAGGATCTTGGGACTCGACAAAGTAATATTTTAAATTCAACGAGTGCCAAGTTCAACATTATGAAAAATGTTATGGGCCCCACATTATTTTTCACCAAGCAAAGGAGAAGATGCTCGAGACTCGACAAGATATGGAAAGGGGTTTCAATGAGCTCTGAGTAAGTGGCCAAATTAGCATGAAATGTGTTTAATGCATTTCATATTCATAAAAGAAAAATATTTTCAAGGCTCGACAAGGTGAAAAGGGGAACTCAACGAGCCTTGAGTAAATATTTTCGTGCCCTCAAATTTGTGATGCAAAATTATATTAAAGTTTTAGAGGGTTTTTGCAAATAGAGGAAACCATGGACATGGCAACCATTATCATTTGACAGGGTTCTTCAAAGGATGTCATCCATGGAATGCAATGTTTCTAGGAGATACAAAATAGATTTGTTGAAATATTTTACAAATCTTCAGGCAAATGCAATTTGGAGATGCAAAATCTACACACCATGAATTTGATAATATCTCTTAAAATACAATATGGGTTTGGCTGATTCTTAGATATGCTTTAGCATACGTGATCTTCAAAAAACTCTCAAAATGAAAAAAAAATCCAGATCGTAGATCGAAAGGTACATTCACCAGGATTTGAAAAAGTTGCGAGGAGCTTATTTTGCTATATGTGTGGAGAATTATTTTATTTTCATGAAAATTAGTGAAGTTGTAGAGACTATGGTGCAGGGGTTAAGATTTTCCACTTGAAGGGTGAAATATCTTGCAGGTGGAATTAATGAAAAGATGGAGATATGAAAACAGTTTAATAATATATTGGTTTTCCACTATAAAGTTTTGCATCAAGGACAAAGAAATTATTCAAGAAAGGGGTAAAATGCATAAGGAAGTGAAAATTAAGGGTGCAGATCTTAAAGAATACCTACCCAAGGTGAATATGTGAAAGATAAGTGTGATTTTTCATTGGGTGAATATAAGTACTTAGAATGAAAGAATTTTCACCAATAAAGTAAAATGCATGTGCAGATTTTACCAATGTGGATGAAGTATTATTGTGAGTAAAAAGAAGGTTAATTATGAGGGCATAATATATGTAAGTTTTATTCTCCTTGAGAAATGTGGTCACATAGAGGGAGTCCAGATAGTGTACATAATTGAAATATGTTCATCAAATGTTAAAAAGTATTAAAAGAAATATTGAGTGGGTAAGCATGAAAATGGAAACACATGTAAAGAAAGAGGGCATGTTTATTGTTTTACTACAAGAATATATGGTTTGCCAAAAAAGTGAAATGTTTTCAGCTAGAGATAAAGATTTTTGTAGAGGAATATGGATAAGTGAGATGGGAGAATAAAGACAAAGTAGTTGCAATTCCATATAGTGAAGACAAGTGAAAGACAAGGATAAAAGAGTGCTTCCACAAGAAAGAGATAAAACGGATAATCAAATAAATTTTAATTGCAAATTAAGAACAAATATTTTCATCAAATGAGGAGTGTTCTCATGGGAAAGAAAACATGACCAAAGTGGGGTATATTTTCAATTTGCAAAAGGGAAATGTGTAGATCAGACTCTTGAAAGGGCAGAGTGTGTTTTCAGTTGTAGAGAGAGGAGAGAGGAAGGACAGATGGCAAATGCAAGTCAAATTTGAGAAGAAGAATGTATGTGGCAAAAATCAATTGAATCTGGAGCAATTTTAGAAGTTTCTTCTTCTTCTATATATTCCCCTTCTTTCTCTCTTGTAGAGGTTCTGAAATTTTGTATTGTCTCAGGCATGTAAATAGGAAGTGTTTTGTTCTAAGTCATAAATTAGTTTGTAGGTTGTAATTTTCTGATTTTAGCAAATGCTAATTAGTTTGTATAGTCATGAAATGTTGTTTTGAAATTGTCTCCATATTGTGCTTTCAGATTTCATATGAATCTTAATACCAAGGATATGTAGATTTGTCATTATAGATTTCTTGTAATTATATAGAATTTGTATGGGTTTTCTTTCAAGGAAATAATTAAATTCTGTATTCATGCTATTGTGAACTGAGTAATACAATAAGGATATGAGAGTATAATTTTAGGACAATAAGAGCATATTCATTAATGTTAGGCATTAACATGTATTGAATCTACTAGTTTGAGTAATTTTGCTAATAAAAGGTTTATTGCAGTTGTATTGTCTGGTTTCATGGCCCATGGATAAGCAGTGGTCTATTTAGGAGTAATGCAATGTTAGATACCATTTAAAATCAAATTAATCTTCCTTTTCCCCTTTTCCTCTTTATAAGTTATTTCAAATTATTTGTTCTCAGATTTTCTCAAAGGCATGGTGAATGGGATTAAGCTTGAATCTGAAGTAATGTATAAGTGCCTTATGAGTATGAGAATAATCCATCTTCCACAAGCCTGTAGGCAGTGATATTGTGAGCTTATTATCAATACAGGCTCAAAATAGGAACACCTCCTGAGTATGATGGAGCTCAAAGTGAAGAAGGTTGTGAGAGCCTTGTTATTGTTGGATTTTCTCGTCCTTAGTTTGTTGACATTGTAAATCTGTGTGACCTAGGAATTCAATCCTATAGTCTAGGGTTTTATATTTTCTCTTAGGATTAAGGATAACAAGAAAAAAACACCAACAAGATGACGACTCTATTGGGGACAAAACTATAGAATTATCCATGTGGAAAGAGTCAAAATAAAGTCTAGAATCTGAAATTTGTTTCAGATTTGAATTTTTCTACCTGGAAGAAGAATTTATACATAGCTACAATTTGTTTCGAGGTATTCTTTAAGTTTTCATGAAGTAGCAAAGCTCCCTTTTAGGTGAAATAAAGCACTAAGGTAGGGAAAGCATAGGAATAATTCCAACATACTCCTCAATTGTTATTTGCATCCTGTGTATGAAGAAGTAAGTATGATCTAAATATTTATGCTCTTGAATGAGGTCTCAGTATCATGTTGTAATATGTCATGCTTTATGCATCATGCAATTTTTTAAGACCTCTTGATTGTATGGGAAAATTGTAAGAGCACTAGTTCAGGATGTCTCAGTTTATGCATCCACATATGGTTCCAAGTGCAACCATGGTTTGTAATAAGCCCCAACTGTGTAATTTGAAATGTGACTTCAAAAGTGAGAGGTACAAGGCCATTGATTTTAGTCACATTCATGGTTTCCCACATGTGATATTGATTGATATAAGGTGTGATATACAAAATTTCATTGGACAAAGGTCGAAATCAACATCTAAGCATCTTCAACAGTTCAGTGATTTAATAGGGGTAAGTGCAAGAAGTTGTGTCCACTTAATGTGGAAGTTTTGGACTTAGTTAAAAAGTAGAAATCAGGCGGAAAGAATAGGAGATGAATCGGGATCCCATTTACTCTCGACATCCCGAGCCTAAAATCAAATGGGATCCTGTGGGCCCCGGGATCCCGTTTCATTTCAACATGGGATCTCGTTTCAAATATATAATTTTTTTTTAACGAAATGGGGTTCATTTTTGCCATACGGGATCCCGATTCAAGGAGTGGAGCCCTCCCAGGAATTGCCACCAACCTGCCTTCAAGTCTTCCAGGTATGCCCAACACCCATTTTTATTCAATAATTCATGTTTAGATTAATTTTTTAGTTTAAAAATTATTTTTTTTGTTAATGATTTTTAGTTTTAAATTTAATTTTTTTGTTAGAAAAAATGTTTTTAAGCTTAATAATATATTTTTTCATTAGAAAAGTATGTTTTTATTTTAAAAATTAGTTAAATTTAGTTTGAATTTTTTTATGAATTGATTAGATTAGGATTTTTTTTAAACGAATAAATTTAATAAAAATGTTGAAAACCTTGAAATGAAACCAAAACCCCCCAAAAAATCAAAACCAAAACATTTAATTTACAAGATCAAAACAAAAATGAAAATGAAAACCAAAACCAAAATATTACAACAAAAATGAAACTATTTAAAACATCTAAATTGTATACAACATACCCCCTATGACCACATAGGATCACATCACGTCCAACCCCTTACGACCACATATGAGCCCATAGAATCGACCATAGTGTCCAAAGGGGTCATGTATGTGGTCTTAAGGGGTCATGCATGCACATTCTAATGTACATGTGTGACCCCTTAGGACCACATACATGACCACTTAGGAAACTATGCACGATCCCATGGGGTCATACATGTACATGGTCCTAAGGGGTTGAACACATGTGTGACGGGCCTTTATGACCACATTGTGTTCTAATGAGTCATATATGTGATCCTAAGGGATCCCACATGTGTTGGATCACACATGTGTTAGAACACATGCGTGACCCCTTAGGACCACATATGAGCCATATTAATATCCTAACTTAGTTGGGGTATACAATTATACCCCAACTACTAGGATGTTAATTTAGCTCGCTCATATGTGGTCCTAATGGGTCACACATGTGTTCTAACACATGCATGCTCGATCCCTTAGGATCACATATATGACGGTCCCTTAGAACACAATGTGGTCCTAGAAAGGCCTGTCACACATGCACGCATGAACTAACTCATGCTTTCAACCCCTTCTATGACCATGTATATGTGTAATATGACCTCATAGTATCACACTGTTCACCCTAAGGGGTCATATGTGGTCCTAAGGGGTCACACATGTACATTGTAGAACACATGTGTGTATCCCCTTAAACCATCTCCTATTTTCAAATTCATTCCCCTTTTAAGCCACACTTGTCCTATAATTTAGTTTGAGCCATGTCTATATTATACCATGAGTTATAATGCGTGCATGTTTATGACGAGCCTTTACTAGGACCACATTTTGTTCTAATGGATCATAATCTGGTCCTAAGGGGTCATGCATGTGTTAGAACACATGTGTGACCCCTTAGGACCACATATGACCCCTTTTACCATCCTAGTAGTTGGGGTATATTGTATACACTAAGTATAGGATGTTAAAAGGGCTCATATGTGATCCTAAGGGGTCACACATGTGTTAGAACACATGTGTGACCCCTTACAACACAATGTGGTCCTAAAGGTCTGTCACACACATGCCACCTTTCTAACATTTATGTACACAACATGTACCCCTTATGACCCAATTTGACCACATAAGATCTCATATATTGTGTACATACGTCCATCCCCTTAAGTCAGGTGTCTTAAATGATTAATTACAAAATTTGTAGATGTTAAATTTAAAATTACTATTCTAAGTACATGAAATTAACTAATTAACTAATTACGACTATACCCCTCTTAAAACATACTATTACAATCATACCCATTTTAATGTATACTAGGACCTATTAACTATATATATTATTAAATGCCATATATTAAATAGCATAATAGGTCCTACTAACTATATATGAAATTAAGTAATTACGATCAAATTAAATAGAATTACTTGACCAAGTCTTAAGGGGATCCCATTAAGACACATGTAAAATTAGGACATGCATGTGTCTTAAGGGGATCCCAGTTGTAATTATTTATTTAAAATGATTCCCTTAAGCCACATGCGTGTCCTATATTTAAAGTAGTTCTTCTTTCCTTTACTTGCCACATACATCCTATAATCTAGGCAAATGGTATTAAGCCACATACATCCTAATTAGGCCTATCATCTTAAGCCACATACATCCTAATTTTGCCAATCCCTTTAAGTCATGTGCCTTAAATGATTAATTACAAAATTTGTAGATGCTAAATTTGAAATTCCTATTCTAAGTACATGAAATTAACTAATTACAACCATATGGGCCTCTTAAATAGCATGTAATAGGTCATATTAACTATATATTCAATTTATTAAACTTAATTATGATCAAATTAAATTTAATTTTGACCATGTCCCCTTAAGACACATGTAATTAGGAAATGCACACACATCCTATAATTTAGGTCTATCCCCTTAAGCCACATACATCCTATAATTTAGGCCTCTCCCCTTAAGCCACATACATCCTATAATTTGTAGATGCTAAATTTGAAATTCCTATTCTAAGTACATTAAATTAACTATTTACAACCATACGGGCCTCTTAACATACTATTACGACAATTCCCCTTTTAACATACTAGGACCTATTAACTATATATATTATTAAATGCCATATATTAAATAGCATGCAATAGGTCCTACTAACTATATATTCAATTTTTTAAACTTAATTATGATCAAATTAAATTAAATTTTGACCATGTCCCCTTAAGACACATGTAATTAGGAAATGCATGTACATTCTATAATTTAGGCACGTCCCCTTAAGCCACATACATCATATAATTTAGGCCTATCCCCTTAAGCCACATGTACATCCTATAATTTAGGCCTGTCCCCTTAAGCCACATACATCCTATAATCTAGGCATGTCCCCTTAATCCACACACGTCATATAATTTGTAGATGCTAAATTTGAAATTCCTATTCTAAGTACATTAAATTAACTATTTACAACCATACGGGCCTCTTAACATACTATTACGACAATTCCCCTTTTAACATACTAGGACCTATTAACTATATATATTATTAAATGCCATATATATTAAATAGCATGTAATAGGTCCTATTAACTATATATTCAATTTATTAAACTTAATTATGATCAAATTTAATTTAATTTCGACCATGTCCCCTTAAGACACATGTAATTAGGAAATGCACGTACATCCTATAATTTAGGCTTGTCCCCTTAAGCCACATACATGCTATAATTTGTAGATGCTAAATTTGAAATTCCTATTCTAAGTACATTAAATCAACTATATTTACAACCATACGGGCCTCTTAACATACTATTACGATAATTCCCCTTTTAACATACTAGGACCTATTAACTATATATATTATTAAATGCCATATATATTAAATAGCATGTAATAGGTCCTATTAACTATATATTCAATTTATTAACACACATCCTAATTAGGCCCATCCCCTTAAGCCAATTGTCCTAGTTAGGCCAATCCCTTTAAGTTGTGTGTCTTAAATGATTAATTACAAAATTTGTAGATGCTAAATTTAATTATGACCTATTTAGGCCTATCCCCTTAAGCCAAAATTATCCTATTTCTAGTTTGACCCCCTTAAGCCACGTGTCCTAACTTTAGGCCAATCCCCTTAAGTCATGTGTGTCACTTGATGATTAATTACAAATATTTTCATAGATGTTAAATTTTAAATTCTTATACATGATCATATTATATGTAAAAACGTGCATGTTCTTGATTTCATATGTACACATTAATTTTTTTTATCATTTATCTGTCTCTAGAGTTTGTATATGTATATATGTTTACAATGTATATATATATGTAGATTGTACATGTTTTAAAATTATTTGTAATTTAAATTCATGTTTTAGTTTCAAAAGTTAGATTTTAAATTTTTATTTGATTTTTAATTATATGTATGTGTACATGTATATATATGCAGAGCTCAGATTACATACACATCATCACATGGATGTGTTTGATATAGAAGATTTTCTTAATGCAACAGGGCCTCAACCCCCCCAGATGACCCTACCCATGGTGCACCACCTCCACCCCCACCTCCACCCCCACGCCCTCCTCCACCTCCACCCCCACTCGATCATCATTCTCCACCTCCTGATCCTGCTGAGGCTCAATTTCAAGCCATTATTGATGATAATGTTGTTTTCATACAGGGAAAAGTTAATGAGATCCTTAGAGCACCACACATATCGCCACACATGCACCATTTTGCATCGAAGATGCAAAACGTTATTGATGTAGTTAGGTCTATAGATGCAGAGATTGATTCACATCGAGCATGGAGAGAGGAGAGACACCAGTTTTATTCTGATGGCCTCTCCTATAAGGATATTTTGAACCTAAGAATAGACAAATCTCACCTTGTTCCATATTTTTCAAACCCCATCATAGGTGAACCCATTCCACCAAACAAATCCCGCATATCCATGGGGTGGTGTACACATCGGGACATGGCCGATAATTTTTGGGATTGATGGCAGATGGTATTTGACACCCCACCACATGCCAACTTAGAGTGCCCTTTATACTTCTTGAGAAAATTATATGCAGAGTTTGTTTTGGGTTTAAAGCCCAATTATTTTGATATTAGAGCATTCCAGGGTGTTGGTGGTGGCATGCCACAGGATAGGTTGGGGGCACATATTGACCCCAATAGACTTGCCCGTCGCCAGGCCATTGTGGCTCCTATGCCTATTATACCTATGACTGTTCATCAACGTTCTGTTATCTCCACATTGGACTCATTGACCACACTCACTAGTAGCCTTAGTCAACAGACAACTGATTTATTGGACCGTGGCGATATTGACACTAGTGAGGATTATGTTGACATGAGTACAACCATTACATGTACATCGACACCTCATTTTTGTACGAGTTGCCATCGACTATGCTATGGGCCTTGTGATGGTCTAGACCTTTCTTCGAGTTCATATCATGGTCCATTCTCTTTAGCTGCACGAGGAGGATCCATTGATCATGATAATATTGGTTCATATGTCAATTTTCTTTGTGCCGATGATCATCCCATAGATCATGATTTACGTGGTAAACAGGTATGGGGAGATCCAGTACATATATACAGTTTGCACTATATATATATATATTTAAATTTACATAATTTATATAGATCTCTCTATCTATATGTCTTTACTATTTACACATGTACATGTCTCCAACCCATGTTTGGGGCCACTACGACACCGACTTCCACGTCAGATTACCCACCTGCCACTGTGGTGAGTGCAGCTCCTCCAACATCGATTGTTGCGGATGAGGAGAGAGATTTAGTACGTTGACACTCTCTTAATATATATATATATATATATTTAGAGATTTAATTAATTTTGTTCATCAAACTTACATGATATTTTAAATAAATAAATAAATGTTCATCATGTACATTTGATTTAATATCTAGATTTAATTAATTTTGTTGTACATGTGGACACGACCATCAGGATGAGTTCACATTTAGATGGGCCATATGATCATCCTGATCCTCTTGTTAGTTTTCTGCAGACATTGTCTGCATTTTAGATATTTAAAGTTAATTTAAATTAAAAAAAGTTGATACAAGTTTCAGATATTTTATTTAAAAATTAAATTAATTTGTATATTATATAATATATGTACATGTGTGCATATAATTGACACGTGCAACTCTTTTTTAAATACCTTGTAGGATCTTGTTGATAGTGGAGTTTTTGTTGATGTCACCTCGGATACTGTAATGCATAGAGGAGATGATCTGAGTCAGGTACATGTGTATGAACATTAAATTAGATCTCTAGTTCAAAATGAACATTTTAAACATAAATTTAATTTAATTTCTATTTTTAAATCATTGATCTTGATATATATATATATATATATATGTATATATATATATATATATATCTGTGTGTGTGTGTGTGTACATGTACTATATAGCATGAGATACCAGTGCCATCGAATACCCCTATAGCACCTAGAGATGCATAGCCCTCAGTAGAGTCTACAAGAGATGAGCCTACTCATGTACACGTATGTGCTACTGAACTTATAATTGAAAATTTTAAATTGTTTATATATATATATATATATATATATATATATATATATATATATATATATATATATATATATATATATATATATATATATATATATATATATATATATATATATATATATATATATATATATATATATATATATATATATATATATATATATATGAACATGAACTACGTAGAACTCTCACAAACTTGAACATTTTTTGTCTTGCAAAGTGGATCTTCTCCTCTTAGTCCGTGTGGCTTGAAGAGGAATCTAGATCATATTTAGGGCTTACAGTCGTCTTCATTTTAGGGGCTAGATTTGTTACATGTTTCATGCAGTTTACTGACATTTGATCATTCCATCCCATGGGACTTGTTTATTTTGCGCGTACACATGGACTTGTTTATTTTGCGCATACACTTTGATTATATTTCATGTTGACCACATGTAGACTTGTTGAACATCACACATCTAGACTTGATATACATATATGCAGTGTGTGTACATATTATATATATATATATATATATATATATATATATATATATATATATATATATATATATATATATATATATATATATATATATATATATATATATATATATATATATATATATATATATATATATATATATATATATATATATATATATATATATATATATATATATATGTTTTACGTTCGAGTGTTCACTTCTCTAGTACACATACATACATGTGTTTCATGGACATTATATTTATACGTGTATATTTATTTATTTATAATCATCTCGGGCTATGTAAATTTCATTTATTTTTAATCTAAATCTATATGTACATGTGTATGTGTACGTACATGATACTAAAACTAAATAAATAGATTAAAAATAAATGAAGCAAGTGCAATTGAACACATATACACATGAGTGAACACATATACACATGAGAAATTGATATTTATAAAAATAGCACACTTGTACACATGTACATATATATACATTAAAAATAAAACACTTGCAATTTTGATATTTTTCGAAATAACACATGTGTACACACACAAATGCTGTATACACTAAAAATTTAATTCAAAGCAATTGATAATTTCTAAAACAACCATGTACATGCACACATATATACATACTAAAAGCTTAAATATAAAAAAGTTTAATCTAGGTGCATCTCTTGAATATATAATAATTTAGCTTCATCCACATCTCAAATTAAATTTTTTCAAGATCTAGATAAATTAGATAAATTAGATCTAGATAATTTAAAAGCAGTTTCAAAAGCGATCTAGATAAATTAGATCTCCATAGTTTCAAAAGCGATCTAGAGATTTTAAATTAGATCTCCACAATTAAAAGCCTGGTTACAAGATGTACCTACATGCACACACAAAACAAATTAATCAGAACTTAATTAGAAATAAACTAGGTCAAATTTAATTAAAATTACAAAAATAAATTAACTAAGTCAAATTTAACCAAAAAAATGATGCATGTACATACCAATTAGGACATGGCTTAAAAGGGGAAATTATTTAAGCAATTGAACAATTTTTATCATTGAAGAACATCAAATATAGAAATTAAAACTAAACATTTAACAAAAAAAAGGATGCTTACCAATTCATTGGAAATCTTGATTTAATTCTAAAGATTCATGAACTCGTTTCACATGCCACCAACAACAAAAAACTACTTTAAAGCAAACCTACAACAACAAAAATTAGTTAGATATATATTATATATAGGATTTAAATCTAGGGGGGTGAATTTAAGTTAAAACTACCTAGACATGTGGCTTAAGGGGAAATTAACTAATTAGGACATATGGCTTAAAAGAGGATCATTTGAAGTAAATTATAGGACATGGATAAAGGGGAAATTAATTGATTGGGACATGGCTTCGCTTAAGGGGAAATTAATTGATTAGGACATGGCTCGACTTAAGGGGATGGGTGTACAATTGGGACATGTGGCTTAAGGGGATCAAACTAGAAATAAGACATGTTGCTTAAAAGAGGATCATTTGAAGTAAATTATAGGACATGGCTTAAGGGAAAATTAATTGATTAGGACATGACTCAGCTTAAGGGGATGGGTGTACAATTGGGACATGTGGTTTAAGGGGATCAAACTAGAAATAGGACATGTTGCTTAAAAGAGGATCATTTGAAGTAAATTATAGGACATGGCTTAAGGGGAAATTAATTGATTACTAGGACATGACTCGACTTAAGAGGATGGGTGTACAATTGGGACATGTGGCTTAAGGGGATCAAACTAGAAATAAGACATGTTGCTTAAAAGAGGATCATTTGAAGTAAATTATAGGACATGGCTTAAGGGGCGATTAATTGATTAGGACATCACTCGGCTTAAGGGGATGGGTGTACAATTGGGACATGTGGCTTAAGGAGATCAAACTAGAAATAAGATATGTTGCTTAAAAGAGGATCATTTGAAGTAAATTATAGGACATGGCTTAAGGGGAAATTAATTGATTAGGACAGGACTCGGCTTAAGGGGATGGGTGTACAATTGGGATATGTGGCTTAAGGGGATCAAACTAGAAATAGGACATGTGCCTTAAAAGAGGACCATTTGAAGTAAATTATAGGACATGGCTTAAGGGGAAATTAATTGATTAGGACATGACTTGGCTTAAGGGAATGGGTGTACAATTGGGACATGTGGCTTAAGGGGATCAAAATAATAAGGACAAAAAAAAATAGAATCTAGATGGAAGTGCAAAATAGTCAAGTTCACATTTTAAATGAATTATGAAAACCTATATATATTTAAAAAGCAATTTATATCAATTTAAATCATTTCAAAAGACATGTAATTTTAAAATAAGTATACGTACCTCTATATATTAAATACTTATTCCATTACATGTAACACAATTGTGTAAGAGCTCTCAATAAGGGGATGGACCTATATATATCAAACAATAATATTTAAACCATCTACATGATCAAATGGTATGTAATAAAAAGGAATTATATATGTACAATATATACATACATACATTTAACATGTATACATACCTCTTTATTTAAATACTTATTCCATTATACCATTTGCATCCTCTCTTTTTTCCAAAGCATCTATAATTGTCTCGTGATCTTCCATAGAAATTGTCCACAACTTTTTATTACTAGGTCTGCCGCAATATCTCACTAGTTGTATATTTGTTGCAACAATCAAATGTGAGTAGTGTATTATCTTCTTATGTGTTTCATAATCTTCAAAAGCAGGCAAACCATTCTTCCTTGTCAAATATTTCCTTAGCCAAGTTCCAACAACTACCACTGAACCAGTCGGATAATGAAAACCATTGTCATCTTCTCGAGGATTAACTAGTTTGTGTTTAGTCTCAACACATCAAGCCAACCAATATTCTATTTCCTCTTCATTGTCCTCAGGTGCAACAACGACATACACATGTCCTAGACAAACAAAAAATTAATAAATTATCACAATTTAGAATTAAAAAATACCATTTTTAATTTACACTAAATATAAAAAAGTTTGAAACTAATTTTATTAAATGGCCAACAAAATAATAAAAAATGATTACCTTTCTGTACAACGTCTGAAACACGATCATAATCATCTGATGCAAACAATTCATCATTATCTTCAATTGTGTTAATCTGATCTTGTGCTTGAGTAGGAGTCAACGATCTTTGATTCCAATCTTCAACCCATTCAGTATTCTCACATACATCAGAATCACCTGAAATACAAAACTAACAAAAACATGCAAGTTCCCTTATCCATATAGTCCATGTGCTTGCATTTGAACTCTTAAATGAATGCCATTTTGCCGATCCGCTAATTGTCTCACAATCAAGTTTCGCCACAATGTTTTCCTTTTCAACTAACCAAAAGAATCGTTGAATTGTAGAGTTCACACTTGATCCACTAGATAAGGTTGTGTTGCACCAATCTACAATTGCACGTGCATCTTTAAATTTTACATTATCTTCAAATTTTAATTGCTCTCTAGCAAGAATTCTTTTAACACATGCACCAGCTCCGTCATGTTCTCCTTTACCATGTCTAGCTTCAAAAAAACTCCATATATGTTGTATATTGTATTCCTTGTGAGCCCTGCTTAACCAATAAAACATTCGAGCATTCTTGAATTGTCCAATACAATTATCTGACCATATAAGATGTTCTGGATTCCTCTTTCTCTTATATTTCTATAAAATATGCTAAAACAATATTGAACAAACTTTGACGAGTGCGTCCTATTATCACTCACATAGAAATGATACTCCCTTAGGATTTTTCTATCATCCTCTGTGCAATCATCTGCGTGTCTATAAACAATATGAACAAAAATAGCAACTTGAGTGGAATTGTAATATTGAGATTGAATTTCCCCTTGTGGCTTAAGAGTATAGTTTTCTGCAAAGTCCACCACTAATAGTATACTTCCAACTGGAAATGTATTTTTACATGTGCGAAATTGAGAATCAAGCCATCTAGCATGTTGAGAGTGTGTCACACATTTTGCTACAATCTTACTTTTAAATTTTGACATGAATGCATGTACACTAACCTTCTCTGTGATTAAATCGACACGCTTTCCTGTTTTCCCATCCTTTAAGGGATACTCAACATTCTTAAATCTTCTAACATCCACTAGTTGTTGTCCAAAATCAGTTTCACTACTCTCATGCATACATTCTACTAGTGATGAAAAATTGCCACAATAGAACATTATCCAGAGATACATGAATGTAAATAAAATAATTGCCCATCAGTTCTTTGACAAAATAAACTTGCTACAAATTCTTTGATTGATTGAGGTGGCATATCAATACCACATTCGTGGATAAGCATGTTACTATGCAAAACACAACGTATGTATCGAAAAACATCATAATAGTAATGAAATTGCACGTGCATTTTACAACAACAAGAGACTCTTTGCTTGTTGATTTTTACATACTAGGGCTTGCATTTTTCAAATGATCTTTGACTTATAGTAATATTTCCAGGTAACAAAACTTCAACCAAAAATTTTCTATAAAATTCAGTTTGAGTTGTGTCTAATAGGTGTTTTGGATGAGGGTCACGAATTTTACACCTTACTCTCAACTTTAGAACATCTCTAGCATTAGATGATACCCTTGCATTACCATGCCAAAAATTTTCAGCCAAAGATTTCACTTCAATATTCAATTTCATATCTGACCTGTAAAGTCTACCACTAAAACTCCAACTTTGGTTTATTGGATCACTTTCAATATTTTCTCTTCTTTTAGCTGCTCTAACCAATGTTTTAGGATGCATCTTTAAAATTTCACTAATGTTGCTTACCATCCTTTTATTCAAGGTTGCTTTATTCACTATGGCAGTTGTTATAGCTCATCGCACCACATTCTTATCTTTAGATCGACTCATTGTACCAATAGATTCAATGGCACTTGCAACAATAGACATAGCATGCTTAACGGATTCATCATTTTTTGATGGTTTCACATAGATGCCTATTTTTTTCATTACTTTTCTCATTTTCCACATTCTCATCAATTGCATCATAAGTTGACATTGAATTGCAAGTTTTTTTCGATAAAAAAAATCTTTGTATATTCTATTGGCATATGTTCTTATCTGTCTCCAAGAAATCTTACCAGGAAGATTATCCAGAACATTTTTTTCAATTTTTATAAAGAAATTTCCCTGATCTTCAACAATTGAAGGATTTTCATTTTTACCATGTTCAAAAGGATTTTTAGTTTCAACATTCAAAAGAATTTCATCTTTACCAACATGAAGGTTTTCATTTTCATGAACAATTCTATCAATCTCAACATTGGTATATCCAGCTTCTACTAAATCATCAATATGAATATCACCTATAATCACATTATCCATGTCTTGCAGAGAAGGATTTGAAGATGTACTTGGATAATTTGAAGATGTACCTGGATTTGAGGATGTTGTACTTAGAATATTCTTCATAATTGTTTCATTCACATTACCATCATTCATAATTGCATCATCTACATCCATCTGATCCCCCAAGGCATCATCTTGAATGTTTGTTTCTTCCATTGTTGTGGATCCAGAAGCATCAGGATTATTCATTTGTTGAATTGTCATTCTTCTATCCCTTTGACGTTTGGCCTCCTTCTCTCGTTCTTCTTGAATTTCCTCGATGGTCAATTTCCTCCTTTGTTTCTTCTTCTGATGTTGTTTAGACCCCATGACTAAAAACTTATGCAATAAATGCCACCTTCAAAAAATGGATCTAAAATTGCAACAAAAGAGCATCCAAAGGACAACTAAATCATAATATATCATGAAAAAACTCGCATATTTGAAGACATGTTTTATTATGTTAAATGATCATATATTTATACAATTCCGAAAAAAAAGATTAGTGGAAAAACAAAACAGGATCCCGTTTTCAACATGGGATCCCGTTTTAATTACAAACGGGATCCCGTTTGGTTTTTTTTAATAAATAATTTGCAATATAGAACGGGATCCCGTTTTCAACACGGGATCTCGTTCTCAACATGGGATCCCGTTTGTAAAAAGATTTTTTTGGGGCCCGCTTGTAGGTTTGGAATTAGGCTTGGTAAATGGTTCGAAAAGCCGAACTCGAGGCTCAGAATTGGTTCGACCTGCAACTTCAAGCCCAAATCAAGCTTCATACAAAAAAATGACTTAAAAAATATATCTGAACACCTAATTTTCAGATTTTTTTTAAACAACAAAAACCCATTATAGTACACATTGTCTAGATTCCAAATATATATTTTTTTAAGAGAATGGATCAATATTTTTAATTTTAAAATAATTTCTAATGAAAGAGATCCATAAACTTGAAATAACATGGTTTTTTAAAATTTTAATAGCTTTTTTGTCTTTAAGTTTTTGAATTTTTTTTATATGGAATCAAACTACAGACAAATCTATATAGTTTAAAAAAAATAAAATTAAAAAATGTTAAGTTTAGGTCAAATTATGCTTGCCGTGCACGTGGCTTTTTCAAAACACTGATTATGCCCAATTAAAAAATAACAAAAAAAAAAAATGGAAAAAAATTACAAAAAAATATCCTCATCAAAGGTGAGTGAGTTATAGATCTTTTCCCAAAAGGATAAAGAAAAATACTTTCATTTAGGTCAAATTATGCTTTCCATACACGGGCATGGTATGGTCCTAAAAAGTGACTTTTGAACTATAGGTTTTACTAATGCCTATTCAAAATTCCTTTTTAAGATCTGGGTATTATAAAAATTTACATATTTGGAAAGTAGACTACGAGCATTACATTTTATACTACTTAATTTTTTCAAGAATCATTCTTTAAGTGCCTCAAATATTTAGGTCAAACAGGACAAAATTAAAAAAAAGGGAAAAAACTTCCACTTTTTGGCCAAAAAGTGGACACAACTTCTTGCACTTACCCATAGATGAAGATGTGATCATCAAATTATTTGTGCAATCATTAAAGGATGATGCTCGAGATCGGTTTTCAAATTTGTTACTAAATTCAATCATTAAAGGATGATGCTTGAGATCGATTTTCAAATTTGTGCAATCAGATTATTTGTGCAATCATTAAAGGATGATGCTCGAGATCAGTTTTCAAATTTGTTACCAAATTCAATCGACACTGGAGTGAGTTTAAGGATGTCTTCAATGAATAATTTGGTGAAAAAAATTGTGAGTTCTCTGCCATTAATGATTTTATTGAAATCCACATTTAGAATGGTGAATTGGTTCCTGAGTTTAACTTCAGATTCATTGAAGAAGATTCCTAAGAATTATAGGCCTCAGGATGCAATGGCATTGGTGGTATATTTGGGTGCATTTGACAAGAAAATGAGTTACAAATTGAGAAACAAAGAGCCCCAAAGTTTACATCAAGATTTCTAGATGGCAATGGACATTGAAGGGATGGTGAAGTATGGACTGGTAAAATTTCATAATTCTAAAAATGCCAGTAGTCACAAAGCTACATGTGTAGTTGAACATAGACAATCAGAGGGTTCAAATAATTTTTCAGAATAGGTATTAACTTGTTGTCCCGAGCTCTAATACAATTCCAGTTGCTGGTAATTCTTATCCTAATGTGATGCTTGAGCCAAGTGATGTTGGAATGCACATGGATAAGGCAAATATGTTTCAATCAGCAACTATACCCCATGTTTCAATGTCAAATGCATATGAACAACCTTCAGATCAAGTTGAGTTTCAAACCATTGATCAACAACGTGCAAATATTCTTGATTCACTAGCATGTATCCAAGCATTGATCGACATTGGAGCAAGAATGATTACCAAGAGGGAAGAAGTTACACCAACAACAGTTCATTTGCAGCCTTGTGGTATGCCTTCACTTCGTGATCTAACATTTGTACATAGATTCCTAAGAGTTGGATTATTTGTACTCTATACAACTTACTAACAAATTTCAATCCTCCAAAGAAAATATGGAGAAGACTTATTTTATCCTAAATAACAATAGGAATATGATTATGTAGAAACAAGAGTGTCTTAATTCTATTCAAACTATTGCATAATTAAAGAACAACTATAACTAGAAATGTGCAAAAGCAAGGCATAGTGATTTATGAACCATTTTTTGTCGTTCCATAAATTCCTCGATATTCCTATGATTGCAACTACTTATAATCAACAATACTGGCAAACTTGGCAAGATTCATAAATGGACATCTCATATTCCATGACCACTGCCTCCATTAGTTGTAGAGGCTAAATGTGCTAGAGATGATCATCTTCCAGCTGTGTGTTGACAATCTAGATTTGTTGCAAGTTGGTTCCTTCAAAAGCATCTCAAGGTAAAAGCACAAAATTGTGTCACATTTCAAGCCAACTTATCAGCACAAGTGAATTTAAGTAATTCTAACTAAAAATTAATTTTAGTCAAACATATGATTAATTTAGATTCATTATAGCTAATTTATATATGGGGCACAACTTTTCCAATTGGAAGTGTCTACTAAATGTATATTTTATACCACTTTGGGTCTAATTACCAAAAAAATTAAAAATTAGAAAAACGCGATGTTTCAACAACTCCTACTCTTATAAATAATATTTTTTTTGAAATGTAAAAATACCCTTTTATAGATATATAAGAGAATTTTCCAAAATATATATTTTTTAATATTTTAATTAGTTTTTTATATTTTATATTTTATATTTATTAGAAGTAGGTCATCAACACTAAAATATAAGGTTGATTATCTTGTCAAGGAAAAATTAAAAAAATTATTTAATTTTTTTGAAAAAATATGATGCAGCAGAGAAAAGAATCTATGTCAAGATGATATAATTCTTTTCTATTTTGGATATATAATTAAGACAAAAGGTTGCAGGAATTGGAAAGAGTTATATTTCAGCATACACAACTTTTCAAATTTATTGAAAAATATATACTTATAAAAAAAGTAAAAAATATATCCATGCACTAAAGTTTCAAGTTATCAATATACACAAAAAAAATGAAAAAAAAAAGGTAAAATTTATAAAATAAAGTGTGGAAGCTTGTGTAACTTCAATTTCAACATTTTATCAACAACTAAATTATAGTGTTTACGTTATAAAAAACTACATTCAAATATTTTTAAATTTTTTGTTAAAATTACAAGCATAAAATAGACAAAAGATTATAAATTTTATTAGTTTACATCCTTTCAAATTTCAAAACATATATTTGACTTTCTATTGATTTAATTTAAAAAGTTGAATCAACATTGACCATTTCCTTTATAAAAGTGTGACATAGCTTTGTACTTTTACCCCTCATCAACATTAATCATCATCATTAATATAAAAATTCATAACATTCCATAATCATTCACAAATTTACACATGCATCTATCAATATAATATATACCATCCATAGTACTTAAATACTTAAGATATCTAAGAAGTTTGGGTAATAACTTAAAAAGTGTCAAGTTTGTCATGGAAAATATAAAACTAGAAACAAGGAAATGAGAAAAATTGTGGTGCTTGTCACACCCTCCAACAAAGCATCTTTCTTGTCCTCAAGCAAGTTAGGGCCTTATTTTATATTCAATATTGCGATTTTGTGATCCACTAGTTCAACTACTCCTTACTTTATGTAAAATCCCTTTGATTCAAATACTTTCTCTCATATATCTTGTTTTTCTATTGCTCATGCTTCCCTCCTTCTTGACCAATGTGGAATTGGTTATAGGATAAGAGGAGGATGAAATGTAAGTGCAAACTAATTAAGTTGATTCCAAGAGATGCTTTGATGTATAGATTTTCCCTGGAGGTTGATGTTATATAGTTTAAAATGGAGTGAGGTTCCTTTCTCTTTAGCTCTTGTGTGATCTCATTCCACCTATTTAGAGAGAATCCTAGTGCTTTTTTCCCCCTAAAACCAATCCCTTGAATCTTTAATAATATTTTTCTCTAGATTCTAGGATGTTATTTTGTACCCTGGGTTGTTTATAAGCTCATTCCATTCTTCCACCACCCTATTAGGATCCCTTACCTCTACCCTAAATTTAAGGGGAGTTAACTTCTCCCTTCCATGGTAGTATTGTAGCAATAGACCTCTCCAATCTTCATTCCTAATGAATGATGCAATTGCTTTAATTTAAACATCTCCTACAAACATCAATAATTTCCAAGTGGTGTTGTATGGAATCACTATGTCATGAAAATAAAATTCAAAAAGTCAATATTGCATATTAGGGGTCACCCTTAGGTAATAAAATAGAAATTAATTTGGTGTAATTAATGAAATGGGAAGATTGTTGAGTAGTTGACTAAACTAAAAATTAAAAAATCATTCCTACAATAATAAGGCATAGACCCTAGTAGGTGGTCTAAAACTCATAAGTTGAATAGTCATGTCAGATATATGTTCAATTCTAACCATCAGTTTCTTGATTTTTGAGTTTTTTTCTTCAACTTCCCTTTCATGCATTGTTGTGATATTTATTTTTTCCTTGTTTCAATCTTCTTTCATTTGAGAAAATTCTTTCATTCTATTCCATAATTCTATCCCAAGAGTTAGCAATGTAGGAGTGGCAGGGTCTCTTGGAGAGTTGCTTTTTTGGGCAGTAATTAGAGTAGTCATTTTTATTTCTATAATGACAATTTGAGCCAATTCGTCCAAATTTGTTCCTTATTATTGGTAGACTTGCAATTAGTTCTCTAAATTTTAAATTTATCCTCCAATCCCAACTCTTCTTTTAGTGGTCTCTCAATTTTGTTGTTCCAATTCCTTAATTCTTCGAAGAGCTACACATAATTCATTAATTCCTTCTTCATTTTTTAAAAACAATTCCTTTTCACCATCCAAACGCATGCCTTCATCAAACTACAAGGATGCTTGACTTCTTTATTGTGAATATATCTTCTTTAGATTATGATTATGGGATTTTATCTATATACATTTTTTGCATGATTTTTGTCTATTCACTTTTTGTCTATTCCATTTTCTTAAATGAGTGCTCTCTCTATGAGCTAGACTAAAAAACAAGGACATCCATCTATTTAAGATGCACATGTCCTCTCATAGTACCTCTTGTTCTGAGGCGACATGATAACTGCTTTGTTTGCTTGTGCCTTCTTTGCTTCTTCTTAGTCGTAGGGGAGGAAGATACATATTTCCTTTTGCATGTTTAAAAATAAAGGGTTTTTCTTAAAAAAAAAGGCTTTTAAAGCTTGATGCTGCAGTTTGTTTCCCAACAACTAGAGATTAATTTTTCTGCACTTTTGTCTCTAGTTGTTCATCATGCCTATGGGAAGGTGAGACAATTAGTGGATAATAAAGTACATTTTCCTATTTCTCGAATTCTGGTTGTTCATTCCCTTCAAGTGGCTCATTATCCTCAAGTGACTCATTTGCTTCTTGTACCTTATTTTTTCATTTAGTTGAGGCCTCAAGATTTTGTCATTAATGTTATTGCATGCACAAAAGTCTTCCTAGGAAACATTTAGAAATTGAACATTTAAACTCTTTTTTATCAACAAAACTACTAGAAAATGGTGAGACAGAGTTGACTAATTCCCTTTCTTTCTATACTTTGAAAACATCCACTTTGACATATTATATAGGAAATTTGGGACATTTAAAAGCCTTCTATAATTTAGATGATTAATTAATTTAAAATATATTGTGTATAAACTAGGATTGTCTACCATCACAAGTTAAGTACCTAATCACATGCACAACTACGACTTCCCATAACAAGGATAAAAAGAGGCATTTCGTACCTTGTGTTGAGGAGTCAAATTACTCTATACATCATTAAAATTCAGCCCAAGCTTCCATTGCATTTGTTGAGGTTGGAAACTCTTCTCCAGTTGAGGGCAATCTAAAATCTTCTACAATTGTAGCTTATGAGGCATCAACCATCAATCCCTTGACCATGGATTCATTTTTTTGCAATTTTTTTGAAAAATGTTTTTTCATTACCTCATTATACTTAGTTAGCCTTAGCAAATAGTCTGCTTAGCCTAATTTTTCAAAAAAGGGCAAGAAATCATGATTTGTTGGCAATAACGTATGGTTTTATGGCTCTTTACAGATGATGTCTCCACCCATCATATGTTAAGTAGCTTATTCTTCTTGTAGTTCTACTTTGAATTACCTTTAAATTACCACTAAAATTTTCTCACATCTACTCTTTACTCTTCTCTTTCTGCTCTTTACTCTTCTCTTTTTGACTTACTATGGTTAATTCTACAATTCTTGCTAATGGTAGCTACTAGTAGAGATGTATACGAGACAATGTTGGTAGGATAAGAACTTTAGTTTGTTTGGTCATTTTTTCATCACTTGAATAATTATACAATGAGATGTTCAAATGTGTTTCACATATGAAAATAAATTATGGAATCCCCCCCCAAAAAAAAATAAAAAATAAAAAAAAAGATTTAACTTATCTACAAATGAAAGGAAGATAGGAAGTACAAAAGGGTTGAAATGATTACAAATGATATATAATCATATAATAAATGTTGTGCATGTGAGAAATGTAAGGAAAATTATTAGAGTGAATGTTAATAAATGAAATTAATGTGAGAAATACCTATTGTTACATGATGTAGAAGAAGGGTGGTTCTAGAGTTGATAGTTGGCAAGTGTGAAAGATTTCAGAGAGTGATCAAGTTGAAAATTGATGATGATGAGAAGTAATGGAAGTCACTAAATTTAAATCCTCAAAATTGGAAATCATTTGAATGATGATAGGTGTCTTGAATTATATTTCTATGTTAGAAAGATTGCAACATGCATGAATTTGACACAAAGTGATTTGATGTGTGTCAGATACAATAGGTGTGGAACATGGAATGGTTGCATGCTGTGAGGTAACTGTGGTTGCTACATGTAGGTAACTAAAGTGGATGGAGCTTGGTTTTGCAATTGGTATCATGTTAGGTCCCTTCAAAAATATCCTTGGGTCTAGTGCTATAGGTCTTGTCTATGGAGAGTGTTGTAGGTACCTCTAGTAGAATTGTTCAAAACCATGATTTTATTGAAAGTGTGGTACGTACTTGTATGGTTTTTTTAATAAGGTAATCACACTTGCAAAATATCAATAGATGAACCAACATTCTCTTCTACAAATGTAGAAATGGATGGTGGGGTGATTTTTTTCAGTGAGATTATCAATTTAGAATTTGGTGGTGCAAATTATTTTAGCAAATTTTGAAGAAATTCTTCTTTATTTAATAGATTTTTGTAGAGCTTCAAGTGGTGTCCATTGCACACCAAAAAAAATGAACGAAATCAATGATGGTAAGTTGCACAAATCCATTTGGAAAAAAATGTTTTATTTCATAAGGACCTAGACCTTGTTTTTAGTTTACCTTGTGGTCCTTATATCTAGAATCATAAAGCAATTCCCAATAGCCTTTATGAATTTTTTTAGTTTCAATTCATTCTATTTAATCCTTTATTTTTGTATAATAACTATGTGGTGTACATCTTCTAACCTTAATTCATGTAAGCATTAAGCTAATGTAGTTGATCATTTTGAGCTTCACTAAGACCCATTCCCAATTGTAATGTTGTTCTTGCTGTATTTTATTTAAATTCAATTGGGAGGAAATATTTTCTCCCATATAATAACTTATATGATGTAAATATTGTAGTTATTTTCTATATTTTCCTATATGGCCAAATAACTTCTACTAATTTAGTTACCCAATCTTTTCTATGTAATTGAACTATATTTGTCAAAATTGCTTCAAGTTCGCTATTTGTAACCTCAACTTGCCCATTTGATTGTGGGTGGTAAGGTGTTGACTTTTTATGCCTGATTTTCTATTCCTTGAACAATTGTGCAATTAATTTTGAAGTAAATTGTGGTCCTTGGTCTATAACTATCTCCATAGGCACATCATATCTCTTCATATAAGAAAGTGGCTACCTTTGTATCTCTAGTAGACTGCACAACTTTAATTTCCACACACTTGGTTAGATAATATGTACATACCAATATATATGCCATGCTAGGAATTGCATGCAGAAAAAATCAATTATATGCAAATAAATATTAACACAGGAATGAAAAACACAGAAATAATAATAGCAAAGAGACAATATTTAACGTGGTTCAACCAATCTCGGGCTACATCCACCAAACAAAGAGTCCAATATTATTATCCAATAAATCAAAATGGATTACAACCAACAATTCCTTGCAACTCAATACTGCTGCAAAATGCTATAAAATTCTCTACAAAAAACCCCTAACCCTTAGCCTTTTTATCAAGACTTATGTTGGTTACATAATTAGGGTTACAAGATGTCAGCCAATAGAAAAATAACACCCAACGCCTTTATAAAATAATAAGTGTCTTTGAGAGCGCATAAGGGGTGCTGCCCCCAAACCCCCGTCAAAAAATATGAGAGAAACCGCGCCGATAGAAGTAGGGAAAATTTAACCTCCGATTTTGATTAGGATCCATATAACAACATGTCATAGTGATGGAGGTTGATTCTATTGAGCCAATGAAGTCAAATCCCCATTTATCTAAGGGTGCAATTTCACCAACTATGATTGCAAGGGCATCTTATTAATTCATGTAGGTCTCCCCATCCTTTGATAGTGATCACATCTTCTCATATATTGAGCTACATATTAATATAGCATTGACCGGTAGTATCATATGTTGAGGATCTTGATTTTGTTTGTTTTTCTATAAAGTTCCCTTCACAAGGCTCATCATAAAAAGCCTTAAAAATATCATAGACTCCATCCTATCTTATACAACTACACATAACATTATTAGGTCTTGTATAAAACGGGTAGCTAGCCACCTATGAGTATGGAAATCTACGTTCAACCAAATGACACCTTTCTCTTGGTGATAGATGTGGTGGTGTCTTGCTTGCAACTAAGTAATTTATTGTCTGCATACCAAGGTGTATATACTATTAAGGAAAATAGGTATCATCAGGAAAGAAATCATCCACAACTATTTTATTTGTTTGAATATTTGGCCTGAAAATAAAATCAACTACTATATTTTCTCTGTCTAGCTTGTTGACAATGGTGATGTCAAATTCTCATAGTAATAATAGCTATCTAACTAGTCTTCCACTAACCATTGGTTTGTTCATTAAATATCAAACTATTGTATGGTTAGTGTAATCAACAAAGTGTGTACCCTGCCTAAGCTATTAACTTAGCCACATATAGACACATGGGACCACCTCTAGGTTGTGGGTAACCTATAATGCAGATGAACCTCTAGAGAAGGTCGATTCCTTAAGGGAATATCACCTAAAACTATTTCTTTACTGGGAAAAGGAAAAATAAAAGCTTGAATGAAACCTATGACTACTGGGTGATGCACCAATATGATTTTCAAGACCTATAATATTGTTGTTTAAACATACATATACTCAATGATCCAGTTGTAGCATAACACAACTCAAAGTTTTTACATGCTCATGCATGAATGTTTCATAGGAAGGTGAAAATACTCTCAACTCAAGGAAAAAAGAAAAAAACACAACTAGATATTGTTTGTACCAATCATACAATCATATAACCTACAATAAAAGTATGTCTTATCTTACCTAAAGGTGCTAAAGGAGACAAATACAAAAGGAAATACATGGAATTTCACAAAGTCACTTATCAATTTATGCTTTACAAATAATAAAATAGGTTTTGAGAAGGTTTAACACCATTTTTTATGGAAAATATGTTCATTACAATCGTATAAAATCTTGAAAGTTGAGTTGCATGACATAATTTGGCCAAAAAGAGCCTTATTTCAAGTTACAATAATGAACTAATCAGAAAGCACTAACTGGAAAAAAGAACCTAAATTCTAATTTATAGCTATACAACATCTTCTTCCAATAAATGAACATGTTCTTTAGAAGGAAACACCAATGCCACTTTACTTGTTTGGTCAATCTACTTGGGCGTCCAACTGAGTTGGCCCCATTGTTGAGCCTTCAAAAGTTCTAGAAAGAAATGGGAAAATCTATAAAAAATATCCTACTTTGACCCCTTCATAGATAAGGTTCCTCAAACAAATCCTATATGCCCTCAACTGGCTCCAAATTGGTCAAAGAAGTTCCAAAATCCTCCGAACCATTTGGATGAGTCACCAATCTACCCTATCTTCCCTCAATTGCTACAACTTCTTCCTTGCTCATAAGACATGTTTTTTCAAGGCTTTGAAGGTTGAAAAACTCCTACAGGGAAAGAAAGTAATTAGGCCATTTAAGGCCTTCAAAACTACTTAAAAACTTGTCAAAATATCTTGAAACTACCCTTTGAATTACTTCATTACACTTGGCTATCCTTTGCATGTGCCAAAACACATAAAGTGCATCTAAAAATCTTTGTTTATGGATGTTATTCTTATTGTCTTATGTTATCATGACTATCTTTTGTATTTGTGTGAATTCAATCACTTGAACCTTAATCTCTTATCAAGCTATCTACTATTAAGAATTTGAATGTTTACCTTTGGCTCGATGAAGATTGTGTGGACACCATTCACTATTCTTTTCATGTCTATTGTTCATTCATCTTTAGCCATCCTAATAACTTCTATCAATAATGTTATAGATTGTCCTCTTACTCATTAGACCACCAAGACAAGTTTAGTGCCTTGACATTCACTATTGTAATTATCTTCTTCTAATACTTATAAGATCTTACAATGAATAACCATAATGATATTAGGTTGGCATCATACATTTAACTTGAATATTAATGATGGATGTCTTGCCAGTCTTCTAATAGTCCCTTGATTCTTCCACTTTTCTCTTTATGACCACTAGAAAACGTTGTGACTATCTTATCCCCAAGTTGTACCATGACAATCCTATGTCTCTATCACCCTTTCTATATTTTTCAGCCTTAAGTGCTTCCACTTACTTGCTTTGGAACTTGTCTTCTATGAAACCTTACTGATACATTATAACTACCATTATTCCCCTCATAAAAAATTCTTCTATTTAGCTCTATTTTCTAAGCATTATTCCATGATTTTCTTTGGTAATATGACTACTTTTGACATTGCTATCATCATATCACACTACCTATGAAGTTGGGAATATGATCTAGAGTCATTTCTTTATGTCTCTATCCTACATTCTAGGAATATCCTTTGGATTAGAGACATTCTCTTTTTACATTGTTCATTAAATCTACATCTTCTCTGTATAATTGTCCTCATGTTCTTCTATTACCCTTTAACTATTTTTGACTATTCATGATGACAATTTAGCAAGGTTTTGATACTACAAATTTTAGAAACCCTCACACCAAATTTATAATTCTACCATTAAAACCCTTGCCATAATGAAACTTGTGAGAATTGGCTATGAAGGTAGCCACCCAAGATCTAGAGGCAATAGAAAGCACAAGAGTAAGAGAGAAATAATATGTGACAATAGCAAACTGTATTCTCATCAAGATGCAAATAGATTGATCAAGCATACAATGTACATGAGCCTTCTTATAAAGGCAAGGCCATAGGGAAAAGAGAGCACACAATCATGACATGCGACCTACTGAGATGCAAGGGTAGGTAGGGGTAGGAAGGAGAAAATAATAGATAATTCCACTAAAGGTGAATCACCCACCAAAGGTGGAATTGTGGATATGAAAATGTGATAACAAGATAACACCACCAATAGATAGAATTTATCCTCCAACCATATTCCCTAGATATTCAACTCCCTATGTGTCTCATATGCAAATTACTACGATGTGCATTTTCCTAAGTTAACTTAAGTAAAGTGTAATTACATGAGACATAAATTACACCAACAAAACTGTACATATCATTATGCATAAGTTGAAAGTCTTGCCATTGACAATAAAAACCAATAATGTCCTAACATATCACTATCATTAGTCTTCTTAACAACCTTTTTACCATGTTCTAGAATTTGCTCATAAAAAAATCCTTATCTTTCTTCTATGTTGTTGGATACTCTATGTATTAACACCCAATGATCAAAAGCTTGTATTGTCAAGTGTATTCTCACTTCATCTACTCACTTCATACCATTATCCATGAGCTTTTCCTCATGACGGTGACATCCTTTATTTGTCTTGGCTTGAGAACAAGACTTCTCATTGATTAACTATCTATCTTTAAGAATCACTCACTACATGCTTATATTATTATCGTCATTTCAAGATTTTTTATGATCATATACCTGGTCTTCTATACTTCTACCCATGTTTTGATTATTTTTATTATGGCCTTTTGTCTCCATGAAATATTTCTAGGAATAAGAATTTGCATGATGGCATTGCCTCTATTTTGCAGACCTTGGGCAATCCTTCTATCTCACTATTTTTCATGTTGATCTCTAATGCATTCTTTTTACTATCATATAAGGTCTATGTAAACCTTTATTTCCTTAACATTCTCTAATGCTTATGTCTTAGACATATATTTTTACCATCTACTCATGTGTGTGTTCTCTTGTCAAAAAATTACATGGTTGTTGTCCACTACTCTCAAATGACTGAGTTTTGTGTTTTGCTCTTTATTGCTGCTATTTCTTGCATTCTTCATGATCATGAAAATTTCTCTCTGTCACGGTGATTGCCAACTCATACTATTGCTTTCAATGATGATGATAAAGCTTCTCTGACCTTGATGAAAGTGAGGTCCTATCTATTTATTTCCAACCATTATTCACTATAAATTGTCTTCTTTCTTGTACAATGACCTTGTATCATTATAGTCTTCTCATTGAATGAAAGGTGAATAACTTTAAATATTTCATCTTTGATTATCTTCTATTGTCATCCCTTTGAAAAATAGACTGTAATTGTAAACCTTGTATCAATGTTGAATGTTTCGTATTTGAGTGTTCATGGCTTCTCTTATGATTATATAATTGTTGTTGTTGATCTTCAATGAACGTCATGTCATCTCTCAGGATCATGGGTTTTATCAAACTGCACTTTGTTGATTACATGATCATGTTGTTTTTTATGTATGTCAACTATCTAGCTTCTTGTCTTTTTTTCATTTTGTATTGCCTCTAACTCTCTATTCTTTGTAACTCTTGTTCTTATAGATATTGGTAAGATATTAATATGTGTGATCTCTCTCAATACCCTCTTATCCTTCATGATTGAACATAATTTTGGCTTTCTTAAGTTCTTATTCTTTGCTCTAACTGCCATTTTTGCATGTATATTCAATATTTATTCACCATGTTCTCATACAACGATTATCCTTGCTTGAGAGAAAACTATCCTTATCTTGAAAACACAAATGATGATCATCCCCTTTCATGAATGGTCATTCTTGAATATCTTGTTATATCCCTTCAAGGTTGTGATTGCTAACTATTTTTTGTGATGGTAAAATTCATATCAACAAGCAAAGAGGGCACCAAATAGTTAGATATGAGCATTTTCATCCCACCATACATTGTCCAAGTGGTTGTACAACATAGTTGACCAACACCATATAGTTTAGACAAAGATAGAATATAAAACCTGTAATTTCTAAGGCAAGACCTTTGAGCACAAAGAAAGGGGACATTCATATGCCATCCATTTACTCCTACAACACCAAAATGCAACAAACTATTTTTTTTTTTCTCTTTTACTATATAGGCTTCTTGTTTTCTTTAAATTTAGAGGCTATGAATAGACTCTAAAAATCCAAAATCCACTCAATTTCTCAAACACCTCAATAATGTTAAAGTGTTTGATAAAAAAATGCATTTCAAGGTGTACGTTGCATGTAATGAAGGAAAATGCATAAGAACATACCATGTTGCAGACACAATTGAAGGCATGATTCACCATGAATATGCATGTATATATAAAAAAACCATTTAAGCTCCTTTAGATATTAGAGATGGAAAAGACCAAGTAATTCCTAATGTGGAATGAATACATGAAGCTTGATGTTTTTGATATTAAAAGAAGCCAAAACAAGCGGGCTGACCCAGATATAGATACATGAAGCTTGATGTTAGTTGGCTTCCATATTCCTCTTTTTAGTTCTTGCCCCGCATGGAACTATTGGGGAGGTTTCAAATTAAACAGTGATTATGCATGTATTGAACAACCAATATCATTGCTTTATTTGTCCTTTCCTAAATCTAATTTAATGTTTAGTACAAATATGTGATCAGATTTTATTTATTACTTTCAAAATAGCAACGTTGGCAACCTATCATTGATGGATGTGAAGGCATCTCAGACCCCAATGCAAGAGAACACCCAAATTTAGAGGAATGGGGCAAAAAAGTAAGGTCTTTGGATCATCATTCTTGTAGGAGGTTGCACAAAGTTGGTAGTTAGGGTTTCTATTTGCACAACATGTTGCTCACAAAATGGGAGCCTTGGCAAACTTTCATTCGAGGGTGCGGAGTTATTTGATGTTTCACCACTCATGTTTTCTATAGGACTTGAATAAACTGTTACATGCCAGAGGACACTTGTTTCAAAGTTTCTACAACCATTTCAATGGAACCATTTCTTGCATCGGTTGTGGAGAAACAGTTCATGGGCTTGTCCATGTTTTTGCAGTTTGCATAGTAATCAGTAGAAAGCAAAGTATCACAAAAGAGTAGAGAAACAACAAATAGATCAAAGAGCTACATAGTCACCATAGATTTGATCTACTTCTTGGTTATTCTAAAACTTTTTTAGACCTTTGTTTTTCCTTCGCACAAATAGAATCTGATTAGTCGTCTACTTTAAAGAAAATCTTTCTAAGGTAATAAAGTTGTCTTCTTTATGTTCATCCATGTAATTCATTTGTTTAGAATCAATTCTAATATAAAAGGAAAATGCATGTGGATTGATGTTAACACTGCTTCAAGATACATTTTCCTTAGTTTTCAAATATGATTTTTTTTTGGATGGGTAGGTAGTTACAGTTATGTTTTGCGACATGGAAGTAAAAGTGAAAATTTTGGGTTGTGTCAGTGTATCGAATGGCTAGTGTGTATCTTGAATTGCAACACATAGATGTAGACACCCTAATCAATAATTATATTTAGCATATACTAGAATACATTGGAAAATTTTTGGAACCTAAACTTGAATTTACTTTGGTTTGAAATTGTGTTTGCTTATCTATGCATTCCATTTGGTTGTAGACATCTCAGATTTACCCAAAAGTCTTTTTTCAAGGGATAATTTATTACACACACACACACACACACACACACACACACACACACACACACACACACACACACACACACACACACACACACACACACACACACACACACACACACACACACACACACACACACACACGCGCGCGCGCACACACACGCACACACACACACACACACACACACACACACACACACACACGTACACACGCACGCACGCACGCACAGGCACACGCACACGCACATGCACATGCACAACTTCGTGTTTAGGTAAGCTACAAGAAAAAGTTCATAATTACTAGAAGAAAGTGTATTATATATATATATATATATATATATATATATATTTTATTGCTTTAGATAAGTTACCAGATAAATTGTAGAATGCATTATTTATTATGAGGAAAGTCTATTAGATACTATCCTTTTAGAAATTAGCAACTGAAGTATGAATGTATAATGTCAAAAATTGCATACCCCTTTGTAATTTGACCTACATCTTTTGTAACCACTTTGGTGTCCATTCCCCTAGCACCTGAGTAAGATCACTTCAACCCTTGCATCAACCTTTTCCCTCTTAGGATGCTCGAGCCCCCCCCGGCTGGCAACTCCCTCATGGTGTCAATCTTGTTAGCTATATGTCTCCTTTGTCTCCTGCTGGTTTTGGGCATGATTCATTTGGACACTAGTGTACCACATGGACATCCACATGCTGCGCATTCGTCTTGTGAAATCTTAACATTCAAATATCGGTTCTGAGCATACCTTTCCATTTGTCACCTATCTTGGTCGATGGAAACAACTTGGAATCTTCTAAATGGCTTGCCGACCTCTTCTTTCCCTCCTCTTCTCTCATTGTAAAATCTCTTTTCTCTCCTTTCAAGATCTCCAGTTCTTCCATACAATCTCTTTAGATTCTGGACATAATCTCTCTTATTCTTTGGGCTCTCACAACTCTCTCTCTCTCTCTCTCTCTCTCTCTCTCTCTCTCTCTCTCTCTCTCTCTCTCTCTCTCTCTCTCTCTCTCGCTACAATAGTCTCTAGTTTGCTACAACACTCTTAAGCTCTCACAATATCTCTAGCAACTCTCTTGGATTTTGTGAAGCCTATTAAAAAATATCTGTCTATTTATCTCATCTTTGAGAATCTTGGGATTTATCACATCCCCTAGCTATTTGATCATTTTATCATCCTAGTTCTTTATCTTTTGATCTATCTATCTATTTGGGTTGTTTGTGGAGGTGGAAACACCAAAAATGAGGGTTTGACTGAGGTAGACTCCAAAACACAACCCCCAACATTTTCCTTCATAAGAAGGAGATCATTTTGTTAGGACTGCAAAATATTATTTTTGGTTTTTTGTCCTGAGTGGTTTGCATTTTATGACCGTCAAATTTTTAGCTTCCAAGGGAGGGGTTTTATTTTCATTATGTGTGAGTTTAACAAAAGGGATTTTATTATACCATAGTCTTATTATCTTCATTAAAGTCCCCCTTCTTTCATTTCCTAGTCACAATGACCCTTTTACCCTTGTTTTAGTTGCATGTGCTTAGATTTATGCCTTAAGTTTTGACCCCACTTCCTCACAGGTTACCTTTATTGCATTTCTGTTTGTCTTGTGGACCTACAAGCTGTGTTTTGTATGCCTCAATGGTTAATCCCACACTCCCACATTATGTCATCTTTTGGTTAAATTTTATGTGCGGGCTTGCGGAAAGGTGCTAAGTGGTTGACAATGTAGAAGCCTGCTCCTCTACGTGGTTAGGATGGAATGAAATTAGTTGCTAACAAGCGTGCGGGGAAAGAATTTGGATACGAGTGTTGAGCAAAAGGAAAGATTGACATTCTCGCCGGGTGGTTTCACAGAGGAGAAGAAGGTGTGCGGGCCAACAGAATAAAGGAAATGAGTATAAGTACAAGTGATGTAGCCCGCAGTCCCATGAGGAAGAGCCAAAAGGAAGCAAGGAATTTTGCAGGCGAGCGAAACAAAAGTGAAGCATAGAGTGTGCATTCAACACCCCCGCAAGATATAAAATAAAGGAACCAAGTGACTTGTGGGCCTACGGGAATATTTTGCGAACTTTTCAAAGGGGCAGTTTGATGTCCTAGTCACATTAATAGAGTTCCACATGGACTTTCAATGCAGGTTTAACTATTTGATTTGCTTACTTAGATGACATCGATGGTTGAAATTCAAATGTGAAGCATGGTTATTTGTGAATTTAATTGGCATCCCACATTTATTGCTCACGACACTTGTTTTTATGGAGAATTGTTATCGAATTGATTCATTATTGCTTCCTTGTTTTAAAAATTTCTTATGTGTGATAGAGAACGTTCTTTTGAGCTGAGGAGTGCAAATATTTTTAGACAGGACTGCACAAAGTTGGTGATCTTTCTAAGTGTTGAAGTAAATTTGAAAACCAGTAAGTGCTTTTATCTTGCTTATAGTTATAGGGTGTTTTGTGATTTTCGAATAAGTGTAAGTTCATTTCTTGTGAGCCCTAGGGTTTTTGCAATCAAAATTGCAGTTAGTTTTCCTGGTGTTTGTAGAAATGTAAAAATGCTTAGAATGGGAGGGAGTTTTTATGCGGGTGGAAAGAAAAGTGAAATGGATAAAGCTATATAGAACCCTCCTGCAATTGAGGTAAAAAATAGTGAGCCTGAAGTGGCTTCTAAGCCAAGAAAGAGAAAGACTATTGAGAAGGGTGAAGCCTCATCGGTGCAGGGGAAGGAGCAAAAGGAGAAAAAACCTAAGGCTCCTAGAAAGAAGAAGCAACCTCATGTTTTAGAAGTTGCCTTATCTAAGGGATACTAGGTCCACAAAGAAAGGTTAGAAGAGCATGCAAAAACGCTACTGGTTTTTACTAAAGGATCTGTGGGTGCTCCTACTGAAAACAAGGAAGGAGAGGAGACACCACTATATCAAGATCTTTTGGATGTGCTTTCTGCATCAACCACAAGTATTAAGGATAGTAATGACCTAAAGGATGGATTCTCTAGAGATTCTTTTACTCCTGAGAGGGGTTGGAATTTGTTTCAATATTTCTATAACAACAAGGATGAAGGTATCCCAAGGTCAAATCCCTGGCGATTAGATATGGCAAAGCTGATTGTGCCTAATGTATTATGGAGGTTGATTTAATAAGGGCCCTGGCTTCAAGGTATGATCCTACATCGAGAAAAAATTGAACAGCTGAGGGCACTATTATGGTGGATATTAGTGCCATAGAGATTGTCAATTGTTTTAGTCTCACAGGGCGGGCATTGATAGAAATTGATCTCAAAAAATTTGAATAGGAGTATCAATTGAGAAGAAGACATTACAGGGAGAGGGAGGTTCCCCTTTTTAGGAAAATTAAGAGATTGGCATTTTGATGTTGCAACAGTCATCCCTGCTGAAAAGGAACCTTTTTCTATTGAGACATTTTAGCACTATTTTGTTAAGACCTATTATGCTCTCTATCATATTTTGGGAGAAGATGCTGAGGTGAAGATGCCAATTGGGATGATATTGATGGGAATGAAGATTCAGCATAAGTATGTCAACTTGGAGTATGATTTTGCTTCATTCATATCTTGGCAAATTCATGAGGGGTTGATTGAGGCAACAAATAACCCCCTAGAAATAAAGATGAAATATTCTTCTTTATTATCTCATTTAATTCTTTTCTAGCATAATTATGAATGGGGTCTTGGTTTGAAACTTAAGTTTTATGATAAGCATGGTGCAAATTTTCTTGTGTAGATGTGGTGCCATATATGGGATAAGACATGCGAGGTTTCCAATTATGTTGATTATCATGAGTTCTTTGTGATGAAAATCATGTCATGGTCGGGTGTGGCATTAAATAGGATACCAGCTAAAGTTATGAATTTCTTGAGGCTGAAGGAGAACATGTTGGATGATGAAGGGAGGTTCAATTTTTCTGATTGCTTCCAATTTTTTGACTACACAATGAGAATTCTATGGATGCCCTCAACCTCCTAACCAGCTACCAGCTTATATCTCTTCAAGAGTAGCCTTTATTGAGTTTATGTGGCAGATGTTGTGGACAAAAAAAATCATTTAGTAGGGCAGAAAAAGGGTTCCCTTCTCCCTAAGTCCACAAGATATGGTGAACTTGTAGCCGGAGATAAAGTTTTGGATAGGTTGCAGAATTATTTGGTTAGTAGATTTGCTTTGAGGTTTGGCAATAAAAGGAATTTTGACCCAAAAGGATTTATAGGTTGGCTTAGAGCCAAAATCAAAAAAGGCCCTTTTAGCCATGATTTGGATTTGAATGAAGATGTAATAAGGAATTGCCTCAGTACAGAGCAAGCCCTTCAAAGAAGGAAAAATGGGGCAATTCTTGCAAGGATCGAAAATGAGATAAGGGCCAAGTTACCTAACTTTTAGGGTTTTTTCTCCAAGGAAGGAGAGCCTGTTATGAGAATTGAGAAGATGTTTGGAAATTTTGAGGCTATTATCACATGAACCTACAATATTCAAGAGGATATGGACCATGAAGAAGTAGGGGAACATGCCCCAGGAGACATCCCAGAGCAACACATGTAGTATGTTGAAGAGGAAGCCGTAGGTGGCATAAATGTTATGGAACAAGAGGTTGAATAGGTCATTGACTCACCTCCTAGGAATATATAGGTTATTGAGGAGCCACAAAGAAGAAGGGCATTTGGTCAACCTTTTCCCCATGACAAATGTGAAGATGAGCGAGCAATTTCTGCTCATGCAATCATGTCAGATGACAATTTTGTGAAGAGGCCCGAGTTCAAAGCTTTGTGGTTGCAATTAGTTGGTCCACACGAAGGTGTTCCAGAGATTTAGTCTTTGGATGATTTGAATTTAGATCATGTGACCCCATAGGAGGCTAAAAAAATTGTTAAAGAGAGTGGGATGTTGCTAATACCGTGTTGGAATTTAGAAACCACATTTGTATTGGATCAAATCATGCAGCAACTAGACCCTACATTTGTAGCAGAATTTGGGAAGGATGGAGGACAAAGTGGGTCAGGATATCACATTGATCTCAAAGCATTGGCTCAATGGGTAAGAGACCCAAGTAATAATAAGCCAAGGGTCATGATTGGAGTTTAGGAAAGAACAGGGGACGGGGCTATTATAATAACTCTGAGGGATACATCTGTTGTTGAAGCAACAACTTTGTCAATGCATTCAACTATGTTTTCTCTTGATGTAATGAAAATGCAAGAGAAGGAAAATATGGTGCTACTCCAGGAGAGAGTAGAAATGCACCAATCTTACACAAAGATGTTTGTTGAGCTATCTCAACTAAAGAAACAACTGGAGAAGTAGGAAATTACACCTCCTTCTATGGTCATCCAATAGGGAGAATCATCACAAGCAATGGAGGAGATTAATTCTTTGAAGAAGGAGAATGATAATCTCAAAAAGAAATTGCAATCCAAAGATAAATGAGTTATGAGAGTAGAGTCTATGGCCAAGGATAGGGTTTTCACTATAATCAGAGGAACCTTGTCACATTTATTAAGATCAATTTTGAATAAGATTGAATATGTATACAAATTTCTGCATTCTTTTAGAGGGGCCTACTTAGTGCTCTAAGTTTTTGATTAATTTGAAGGAAATTTTTGAAGGGTGGAAAACTTTAGGGCTAACGATTAAGGATTTAACTATTGCAGTCATGTAAAGACCTAGGCCACCTCAACCCTTGTCATATTTTTTCGAAGCTTATGAGTCGCTTGTTAGTGAAATTTTTTATCTAGAGGAGAAGGATGGATCAATAAAGGAAATAATGTAGAGCTTTAATGAATTAAAGCATTGGACTATCCCTCTCCTTCATAATGACCATTCAGAGATGAAACCTTTTGATGAATGGAGGAAGGAATATGAGGATGTAATTAATGTTGCCTTTCAAAAGATTATTGATAAAGATTATATCAATGAGCCAATGCATTACTCAAAGCTATGGACAAATTGATTGCAATTGATACAACCTACTCAAGGTTTGTTGTAGGAGTCGGGGCAGTTATTGATGCTAAGTGCAAGGAGGCTCCAAACCATGTACAATTGATCAAAAGTATTGAATGGCCAAGCGGTTTTGCAGTTCACAACTAGCATGAGAAGGATTTCTCGGTTAAGGACGTTTGAAGAGGTGGCTCACCAGTTAGGATTATAAAATATCTGAAGGAGGTAGTTATGCATTCTATTAGAAACATATCTCTCATCTTCTCAAGGCACGACATTTTTCTGTTTGGAATTTTAAAGATAGTTTGGCATACTCATGGGTAATTCTTGACATGTTTCATCAACCTGAAGCTTGTTTTTTCTCCTTGTTTCTATAAAAGGAATTCAGGGCTGATTGACAAAGGGTTTTGAAAATTTAGAAATCAACAGATATTTGAAAATGATTATTCTGAGCATATGGTTTTGAGGTCCTTTGAATTGTATATCCAAAAATTGTGAATTAATGAAAATCACATGTTTTGCCTCTCCATTCCATTATCTTGTCTTTATGATTCCTATTTATCAAGGATGAATGGGTGTTGTCTTTACAATTATGTGTGAATGTGTAATTGCATAGCTAGGGTTCCTTTCTAGGAAAATAATAAATACTTGCTATGAATTGCAACAAATGAGGAAAATGACAGAGATTTTGAGAGTATGATTCATGGTGTGATGTATTAAATATTGATGTAAGGCATTTTTATTTGGGAATTAATTGTGGGATTGTTGAATTCAGGGAATTTTGACTCTGTCACCCTAGGATAGGAACTTGTCTGTATGCTGTTGTGATATTTCAAATACCTCTTATTTGAAAATCTTTGACTTTTTAGTTTTAGTTTCAGTTTCATGCATTTTGTGTTCTTAGTCTCTCAGAAGCTAGCGTAACTTACATATATTGGGAATGGAATGATGTCTTTAGGTAGTTTATACATGTGTATTGGTGAGGAGTTCTAAGATTTATCTATTTGAAAAAAGGATGTTGGGTGAAATTTTTTCATCTTTGTTAACATCCTGTAGGTCCACCCGCCTGGGTTTTGCAGAGCCAAAAGTGTTGAAGAATTCCCTCTATCCTTGGAATTCATGTCGATTGGCTATTTAGCTTGGTTTTGGTAAATGCAGTAAAGATTTAAATCATTTCTAGTCTAAATACTAAATGGAAAACACCAACACATTTAGTGAGAGGCTTCAATCGTGGACCAGTTGTGAGCTTCCTTCTTTTCCCTCTTCTCAAGTCATTCTAATATTTCTCATTCAGTGTTATTAGCTTATCTTGCTACCCCCATATAGTTTCTATGTTATGTCCATACTGGATGACAACATAGAGCACTGGTGTTCCATCTTTGTTCACTCGTCCCAAGGATAGAGACTCAACAGAGTCATCCGAGAGTCTCGTCCGCATTCTATTAGCTTAGCTTTTCATTTTTATCCCCTAGCTCATCCTTAGTGCCAGTTTGAGTGAGGTAGCGGTAGATCAATTTTTCCTCTGAGATTCATCATCTTGGAGGTGACAAATCCCCTCCTCTACATTTTGGTGAACCCAATGTGAACATTTCTTCTGTATTATTTTCAAAAGCAATCTTTATCAACAATTTTTAAATGATACATTGGCCTTCGACTGACTCAGTTACGCATTGCTTCATTAATTTAGTTTTTTATTTTCAAAATGAATTTGTTATCTTCTTTTATTAGTTCTATTTATAATTTTATTCAAAGTGCTAATGATGTTCCTTTTCAAGCATGTGATGGTGACTTGGCTTTGCATATGTCACTCTATGTCTTTGATCCCTCTTGTAAAAATTCTTCTGTCTCAAAAGATATTTTACTGCAGGAAGATGAAATTATTGATACCTTTCTTAATTTTACTCTACCATCTCTTCATTCTAGTGCACTCTCTTCTAGAGATGATGCATTAATAAATGATGAGTCTCGACTCATATTTGATTTTCTGAAGGTCGATGTTGAGAAAATTCCTTCATTTAGATCTTCTGCATATCATAATGAGTCTGTGAATGTCATTTATATCTCTATCGCCCCTAAAAGGCCTAAGAGACCAATCATTCATGTGACTACAGCTATTCCTTCTCCAAATAAGGTAAAATCTATTCATGGTGTTCCTTTTGAAAGTGACTCACCTGATCCTTTTAAGACATATGCACAATCTAAGGCTCCATCTCCTTCAAATTCATCTTCTTATCAATAAAATGCATTTATTGGTGATGATTGGAGCTCCTTATACTTTACAAGATCCCTCATTGGAGAATATAAAGTCAACACTATCCACCTTAACTCTCCAAAAGTATCATTCACACCCGTTATCAAAGATGATTATTCTTCTATATCGCGGGATCATGTGAACACCATTGTCTAGACCATTAAAGGTGATCCTCTCCCTTTGGAGGAGTTGCAATCACATTATGGTCCAAGGTTCAATATTGTTTCCAGGTATGGATACAAAGGAGATGGTCTTGGGTGCATGGGTCAAGGAGTTAAGGTCCCTTTGGAATTAAAATTACACTCTTTTACAGTGGGTTTAGGTTGCAAAGCTTCTCCTTTGTCTTCATCTTTTTCATTCTCTAATGTTCCTATGTCTTCCTCTTCTTCTTGTTAGTAGTCAAAATATTCTCCCCAAGAGATAGGGTTGCTTCTTTCTCCTCATCCTATATCTGATCAAGAGCTTATTTTGTTGCGGCTTCTTAAAGGCCGCTTGATTTCTCTTCCTCCTCCTACACATAATGTTTCCTAAGAATGATTCTTTCCGTGCATACCATCAATTTCTTGGCCATTCCACTAGTGAATGTAAGGCCTTGAATGACAAGATTCAACAACTTCATCAATTAGGTGTCGTCAATATTTCATGTATTGATATGTCTCCTTGTTCTTCTTTGCATAGAAAGTGACATTGCAGTGTATTTATATCTTGTTCTTTATCATATTTCAACCTACTTTGCATTCTTATCATGTCTCTATCTCTCACTCATCGTGGTGATTATCTATCTCTCACCTATCGTGGTGACTATCCTTTTATCGCTTTTTCATGTTTGCCTAGGTGGGGGCCAAACCACTCGATCTTTTTCTTTTTCAAGATTGCCTAGGTGGGGGCCAAACCACTTGATCTTTTTCTTTATCATTTTATTTGCCTAGATGGGGGCCAAACCATTTTATCTATCACCTTTTCTCGCCTTTGTAGGGGCCAATCTACTACCTACCAAATCTATCTTTGGTCGCCCAATCACATGGCTATCTAGCGTATCACTACCCATACCGACAAATCTATCTTTGATCGCCCAATCGCATGTCCATCTATCATGTCACTACCCATGGCGACAAAATCTATCTCATTTTCCTATCGTATGGTTATCCATACCAACATATCTCATTGCCCTATCGTATGGCTATCCACCATACTGGTATATCTCATTGCCCTATCATATGGCTATCTAGCATAATGCACTTTGCTATCCATACCGACGTATCTCATACCAACAACAACCGCTTATCTTGTATCTTTTTGTAAAAAGGGGCTTTCCTCCAAAGCAAGTCTCATTTATGTTACGTTATCTTATCTATCATTTATCTCTCTCCTTTATCTTATCATCCGACAAGTTAGTCTGCAACTAGCATGTTTGTGATGTATCAAGACTACAACAATATCTATTTCAAATCTCATCTTCATCTCACTGGGGGCAATCTCATTTGATCAATGAAAATCTAGCTATCTATTGTGACTCTCTTCTTTATCTTCCTCTAGTTTAGCTTCGCATCTATCTTTTTATCCTTATCAGTAGTGGCCTTCCTTTTGAGTGAGGTTGGTGCTACTTATATTTTGGTAGTGGCATTCCTTTAGAGCAAGGTGGGTGCTACTTATCTTTTGATAGTGGTCTTTTGTTTTAGTGAGGTTGGTGCACTTATCTTTGATCATCTGGCATAACATGACTTTCTAGATCTATCTTTTTTATCGTCATCATGTCTAAATGACCACTAGTGATGTATCAAGCTAGTGTCTAGTTCATGTACTATCTCTTTGATATTGATTGCTTCTCTGACTTTTGGGTGCATTCTGCCTTGAAGTGATCAATCCTTGCATTCTTTTCTTCATTTTAGAATTCTTCTATCTGTTGTTTCTTTTTGTTTGGGGACGACACATGGTACTGAGACAACCTTGTACATCAAGGTCTCTTTTACTTTGCTGACTCAAGATTGTAGTTTATTTGTTCCATGCTTTCGTGTGTGTTCTATCTATTTCTTTATCATGTTCTAACCCTTTTGTCTTGGGATTTTCTTTTCTCTAACCCTGTTCTCTTGTGCAAGTTCTTCTATCTAATGCATCTGTTTTGTAGGTCTTTAGCTTGGGGGAATGCTTCCTTGGCTTGGATATTTATGTACTTCCTCTACAATATCCTTTTGGTATCATGATGTTATTTCTTGTTGAGTAGATTTCCTTTAGCATGCATATTCATGTTAATTCATAAGCCCACTAAAGTGGGGAAAAATATAGTGTCAAAAATTGCATACCCCTTTGTAATTTGACCTACATCTTTTGTAACTACTTTGGTGTCCATTCCCCTAGCACCTGAGTAGGCTCACTTCAGCCCTTGCATCAGCCTTTTCCCTCTTAGGATGTCGAGCCCCCCCCTTTTCTAGTAGCTCCTTTGTGGTGTTAGTCTTGTTATCCGCATGTCTCCTTTGTCTCCTACTATTTTTGGGTGTGATTCATTTGGACACTAGCGCGCTGCGCAGAGGTCTGCGTGCCATACATTCATCTTGTGAAATCTTAACATTCAAATTTTGGTTCTAAGCATGCCTTTCCACTTCTCACCTATCTTGGTCGGTGAAAATGGCTTGGAATATTCTAAACAACTCACCAACCTCTTCTTTCCCCCCTCTTCTCTCATTTTAAAATCTATCTTTTCTCTCCTTTCAAGATCTCTAGTTCCTCCATACAATCTCTCTAGATTCTGGATAATATCTCTCTTATTATTTGGGCTATCACAGCTCTCTCTCTCTCACACACACACACACACACACACACACACACTCTCTCTCTCTCTACAATAGTCTCTAGTTTTCTACAACACTCTGAAGCTCTCACAATATCTCTTGCAACTCTCTTGGCTTTTGTCAAGCCTATTCGGTAATATCTATCTATTTATCTCATCTTTGAGCATCTTGGGATTTATCACATCCCCTATCTATTTGATCATTTTATCATCCTAGCTATTTATCTTTTGATCTATCTATCTATCTGGGTTGTCTATGGAGGTGGAAAAACCAAAAATAGGGGTCTCACTGAGGCAAACTCCAAAACACAACCCCCAACATTTTCCTTCTTGCTTGTGTGCAGGTTTATAATCATAAGTAGGAGATCATTTAGCGGGAGGCTTCAATCATGGACCCGTTGCGAGCTTCCTTCTTTTCCCTCTTCTCAAGTCATTCTAATATTTCTCATTCTGTGTTATTAGCTTATCTTGTTGTTTTTCCATGTTTATTTAATATTATAATTGTATCTGCTACCCCCGTATAGTTTTTGTGTTCTGTCCGTATTGGATGACAGTCTGACACACTGGTATCCCAACTCCATGCACTCGTCCCAAGGACAAAGACTCAACAGAGTCCTTCAGGAGTCTCATTCCTAGTCTATTAGCTTAGCTTTTAATTTTTATCCCCTGGCTCATCCTTAGCGTCAGTTTGAGTGAGGTAGCAGTGGACCGATTTGTCCTCTGAGATTCATCATCTTGGGGGTGACAAATGTTGGCATTACAATAGAAAGGAGATTGTTGGCACTTCATTAAGGATATTGAGAAGGTTGTCGGAGATTATTGATATAACTGAAGAAGGATGATAACTATCTTTATAACATTATTTTGTCATTGATGTCAAGAAATTGATTTTCTGATTCAGTATGATGTTGCCATATCTTGAGAAGATTGAATTGAAGAGAATTAAGATGTCGGTAAAAGACACAGAAAGAATGTGATGAATAAGGGGAGAAATAAGTTATTCAATGGGCAACTATTACCGAGTTAGAAAATGATGAGATCATGATGTTTAGATTGTTTTGATATCCTACATATGTTGTTGATTGTAAGGTTAATACTATACTATGTCACCGAGCAAAGAACCTAGTTGGTAAACCCTAAGGAACCTAGTTGGTAAACCCTAAGGTTATCGATATCGGTTAATGAAGGCAGAATGTCTACCGAGTAAAGTTTAGTATTTACCAAGTTGCAACTGAGTTATGACAGATCACATTGGATGGATAAAAGCATTATTTAATGAAGGATGCTGATGAGATGGAGATGAATAAATGATTGGTACGCCACGCATGAAGTTTGTTAAGGATCTACGGCAATGAAAAATCAGGAGGAAGATCTACAACGCAGATTGAACCGCAATAACCTAGCACACGTTCCTAGGAAGGTATGCAAGTTCCAAGGTGAGGTAAAATGTTTTCAGATCAAAGGATACATTGAAACTAGTCAAGATTGAAGATCTGACGACTAAGATTGATCATGGGAAATGCAATCAAGGAGATTCAGCGTTTAACAAATTGTTTATAAATAAGGAATTGTTGATAAACAATGCATGCGGGAAAGTGTAAGCATAGGGATGCTACATAGTGATTACCGAGCATAGAAGCTTGAATACCTGTTTGAATAACAAAGTAGGGAGCCCAAAAGAGGGACAAGATAAGTCCTATAGCAAGATTGTTTTGAGAAAAATAGAATCTACTTTAGAATTTTAGATGTAAAGTTGCAAATATATTTTTATTAGTGTTATTTTGTAAGTGACAGAAAATCTCTTAACCGAGTGGACTTAATAGTCTTATTTGTAAACCCTCTAGCAAGGTAACATTCTAAATGAGTGTTTGAAATCCTTTGACAAGGTCACTTCTAACAAAGTGAATATCCTAACAGATCTGAGGGAAATCCCTTAACCGGGTCACATCTAGCAATGTGTTTGTAATCTTTAACAAGATTTTCTTTTAATCGAGCATACTCTTGAAGAGTATATTTCTTAGTGGGTCCGAAATCCCACAATGGTTTTTCCCTATTTGGGTTTCCATGTTAAATCTAGTGTTATATGTGTTATGATGATTATGTGTTTATGAGTTTGCATGTTTAGCAGTTTTTGGTTATATTGCTGAAGTATAAGTTACCGAGGTTGAATCTGTTGATTTTATGAAAGAAAAGTTTGTATGATTCACCCCCCCCCTCTCATCTTGTTAGCTATTGGCATCAGAACTTTACAATTGGTATCAGAGCTTTGGACTCCAGAAGAAAATTTTAAAGGTACTCGAGGCAAAGATCCAAAGATGTATAAAAGGGATGCACCAAAGCTGAACAAGTCAAGTTTCTCCACATGGCAAAAAAGGATGAAGCTGCATTTATCAGGAATTGGAGAATGTGCAACATATTATTTGGAGAATGACTACATACCACCAAGCACCAACCTGATGACCTTGGAAGAGATAAAGGCAAAGCAAGAACATATTCAAGCTATGATTGAAATAACATCAGCATTGACTGACTCAGAGTTAAGCAATGTGGACCAAGCTCATATCTGTGTATGGCGGTGATGAACATGTTCAAAGAGCAAAAGTAGATAGTCTAAGAGGACAACTTGAATCCATGATAATGAATGAAGGTGAGAACATAACCCAATACAGTACAAGGTTAAAGGAGATTGTCAATCAAATTAAAGGAGCAGGAGGAACTATTGAAGAAAATGATGTAACAAGTAAGTTGTTGAGAACCCTTCTACCTGCTTATGCCATTCGAGTCTCTGCAATCAATGAATTGAGGTTTGTATCAAATATGCCAGTTTCTTTGGATGCTACTATTGGTAAGCTACAAGCATTTGAGTTAAGTAATTTTGATAACAGTGGGTCTTTGGTAAATAAAGTAGAATCTGCATTCAATTCTTTTCATATTGGTGAATCTGATGATTACAATGATAGAATGAGTAAGTACTCTGAAGGGAATCATAGTGGAGCAAGTGAAAGATTTAATAAAAACATGGAAGAAGTGCACAAACTGTATGAGGAAATCAAGAAGCAAGAAGAGTTTGAAGCATTATTAGCCAGAAGGTTACCGAGAGGAAAAGGTAAGTATAAAGGAAAGCTACCTTTAAAATGTTTCAATTGTGATAAAATAGGACATATGGCTTCTAATTGCCCTGACAAAGAATCTAGTGAAAAGAGAGAATAACGAGATAACATGCAGAAAGACAACCAATACAGAGGACACCGAGACTTCAGAAGGAGAGACAAAAAGACATGCCTAGTAGCTGATGAGGAATCCAATGATGATAAATCTGATGAAACTGATACAGAGGAAGTTGTTTATGTCGCTATTAAAGATGGATCAGATGAAGAAAGGTATGAAGAAAAAGGCCTAATATCTCACATAAATAATAATGATTCTTGGATCATAGACAATGGATGCTCACATCACATGACAGGTGATAAACACAAGTTTGTTAAATTAGAAGACTATGATGGAGGCTATGTAAGATTTGGTAATGATGCACCATGTCCGATGAAAGGTAAAGGATCTATAACACTTCTTGACAATGCTAAATGTGATGATGTATACTGGGTTGAAGGTTTGAAATACAATTTGTTGAGTGTAGCACAACTAAACAATACATGATACTGAATAGAATTTCAGAAAGGAATTGTCAAAGTTCATGACAAACATGGAATGGGACACAAACAAAAGGTAATACATTTCATCTTGACTCAACTCGGAACACATGTCTTTATGCAAAGATAGATGATACCTGGTTATGGCATAAAAGGTTTTGTCATGTAAATTTTGATAATCTGATCAAAATAAGTAAGAAGCACCGAGTAAGAGGTCTATCGAGTCTGGAAAAACCTGTGAATGCTATGTGCTGAGGATGCCAGATGGGTAAGATGACAAGATCAAGCTTTACAAGTAAGTCCTACACTTCTAAAGGAATTTTAGATCTTGTGCACACTGATCTTTGTGGTCCCATGAAAGTTCAAAGTTATTATGGTGATAAATATTTCATATTATTTATGGATGATTACTCAAGGATGATGTCAGTTATGTTTTTAAAAGAAAAATCTGAAGCTTTTCAAACGTTTAAATGGTACAAGGCAAGAGTTGAAAATGAAATAGGAAGACAACTGAAATGTTTTAGATCTGATAGAGGAGGAGAGTTCACTTATGATGAATTTAACTTATTCTGCAATGATCATGGTATAAAAAGGCAAGTATCTACACCGAGAACACCTCAGCAAAATGGGATAGCCGAGAGAAGAAATAGATCAATTGTAGATTGTGCCAAAACCCTGATGATAGAGAAGAGGGTACCTCAAACATTTTGGAGAGAAGCAATTAGCACTGCAGTTTACACCCTGAACCGAGTACAACTGAAGAAAGGAACTATGAAGACACCATATGAGATCTGGTATGACAAGAAACCTAATGTAAGTTATTTTAAAATCTTTGGAAGTAGATGCTATGTACACAAAGATGACATAAATGGAAAGTTTGATCAGAAAAGCGAGGAAGGCACATTTCTTGGTTATTCTTCTAGAAGTAAAGCATTTAAATGTCTGATCAAATCATCTAACAAAATAGTAGAAAGTGCAAATGTGAAAATTGATGAATTTGCAGAAAGAAATGATGAAGAAAATTCCAAAGAACCAGAAAATTATGAAGAATTTGTTTATGTTCAACTGAGAAGTCATACCGAGAAAGCTGCTGAAGAAAATGAAGATAATGTCCAGTTACTGAGTGATGAAGAAGATCATACAGAGCCTACCGAGCCTATATTAGCCAAATATGTTAGAAGACATCATGCATTAAGTCAGATTATAGGAGATAAGGATGATCCAGTGATGACAAGGAACAAACTGAGACATAACACGTCTGATATATGAATTTGAACCAAGAATAGTAAAAGAGGTATTTAACAGTGAAGATTGGGTAAATGCTATGACATAAGAGATTGATCAAATCAAGAAGAATGACACATGGACACTGATCCCAAGACTGAAAGACAAAAATGTAATCGGTACAAAGTGGATTTTCAAAAACAAGCTAAATGAAAAAGGTGAGGTCATTCGGAACAAAGCAAGACTAGTTTGCAAAGGTTATGCTCAAGAAGAAGGAATAGATTATGGTGAGACTTTTGCAGCTGTGGCTAGACTTGAGGGAGTAAGAACATTGTTGGCATATGCTGCTTTCAAAAATTTCAAGGTATATCAAATGGATGTTAAATCTGCATTTTTGAATGGTATACTAGAAGAAGAAGTTTATATTGAACAACCTGAAGGATTTGTTGAAGACAAGAGTAAAGATCAGGTATGTAAACTAAACAAAGCTTTATATGGTCTGAAACAAGCACCTAGAGCATGGTATGAAAGACTACACTCTTATTTGATCAAGATTAGTTTTATAAGGACAAGTGAAAACAACAATATGTACACGAAGAATGATGAGGACAATGGAATACTGATCTCAACCATATTTGTTGATGATATTATTTTTTGTGGTAATGACTCCTTGTGCAAGAACTTTGGAAATGAAATGTGCAAAGAATTTGAGATGTCATTAATCGGTGAGATAAAGTATTTTATAGGTTTACATATACTGCAAATGAAAGATGAGATTTTCATTACTCAATCCAAGTACATAAAGGAAATCTTGAAGAAATTTGGAATGGAGGATTCTAAACCTGTAAGTACTCCTATGACTACTAACTGTAAACTATCAAAGAATGATGAATCTGCATCTGTTGATGAGACACTTTACCGATCTATGATTGGAAAGTTGCAATATGTTGTGCACAGTAGACCAGATACAACACATGCAGTAGGTATTGTTGCAAGATTCTCTGCAGATCCCAAGGAAACCCATTTGACAACAATCAAGAGAATTTTCAGATACCTGAGAGGCACTGAAGATTATGGCTTAGTATATGAAAAGAGAAATGATTTTGATTTAAAAGTTTATACTGATGCTGATTGGGCAGACAACATTGATGATGGGAAAAGCACAAGTGGTGGAGCTTTCTTTTTAGGAGAAAGACTAGTAAGTTGGCTTAGTAAGAAACAAGGATGTATTTCACAGTCAACAACAGAAGTTGAATATGTTGCTGCAGCATTGAATTGCACTAATATAGCATGGATCAAGCAACTGTTGGAAGGTATAAATGAGAAAGTTACCGAGCCAGTAACTATATTATGTGATAATACTAGTGCCATTAACATTTCAAAAAATCCAGTAATGCACTCTAAGACAAAACATATCTCTATAAAGTATCATTATCTTAGAGAAGAAGTTCAAGAGAAGAAAGTTGTGCTGGAATATATTAGTTCAAAGGAGCAAATAGCAGACATCTTCACAAAGCCACTGCCAAGGGACACTTTTGAGTATCTCAGAAGCAAGTTAGGGGTCCTACCCCTATCTTCTACTCATTGATAGAGTTTGGTGAAAGCATCAATTCGATGAATCTACAGAATATTATGTGTGGATTGATGCTGATTTATGCACTTTAGGAGGTTTTGTAAAGGTGTGCAGGAAACAGTATTGAAGGAAAGGTTGCTCTGACCGAGACTGAGATGATACATAGCAAGGCCAATCACTTCATAGGGGAAGAAATCATGATTTAGTTCTTTTACTTTTTGGCATTCTTGTCAAAGGGGGAGAAGACTAAATGGTAGACTGAATGGTAAAGCCCTAAATGAAGAAGATTACAAAACAAAGGGGAGAAGAATAAATGCAAGACAACAACTCAGAAGCCTAATGAAAGAGGGAGAAAGCCTACAAGACTTCAGAAGATTTTAACAGCTCAAGGATAACAGGAGAAGTCTAACAGCAATCTGAATCCGAATCAATTTGAATATCTTGTTGGTTTTTCCATCAATGCCAAAGGGGGAGATTGTTGGCATTACAATAGAAAGGAGATTGTTGGCACTTCGTTAAGGATATTCAGAAGGTTGTTGCAGATTATTGATATAACTAAAGAAGGATGATAACTATCTTTATAACATTATTTTGTCATTGATGTCAAGAAATTGATTTTCTGATTCAGTATGACGTTGCCATATCTTGAGAAGATTGATTTGAAGAGAATTAAGATGTCGGTAAAAGACACAGAAAGAATGTGATGAATAAGGGGAGAAATAAGTTATTCAATGGGCAACTATTACCAAGTTAGACAATGATGAGATCATGATGTTTAGATTGTTTTGATATCCTACATATGTTGTTGATTGTAAGGTTAATACTATACTATGTCACCGAGCAAAGAACCTAGTCGGTAAACCCTAAGGTTATCGATATCGGTTAATGAAGGCAGAATGTCTACCGAGTAAAGTTTAGTATTTACCGAGTTGCAACTGAATTATGATAGATCGCATTAGATGGATAAAAGCATTATTTAATGAAGGATACTGATGAGCTGGAGATGAATAAATGATTGGTATGCCACGCATGAAGTTTGTTAAGGATCTACGACAATGGAAAATCAAGAGGAAGATCTACAACGCAGATTGAACCGCAATAACCTAGCACAAGTTCCTAGGAAGGTATGCAAGTTCCAAGGTGAGGTAAAATGTTCTTAGATCGAAGGATACATTGAAACTAGTCAAGATTGAAGATCTGATGGCTAAGATTGATCATGGGAAATGCGATCAAGGAGATTCATCGGTTAACAAATTGTTTATAAATAAGGTATTGTTGATAAATAATGCATGCAGGCAAGTGTAAGCATAGGGATGCTACATAGTGATTACCGAGTACAGAAGCTTGAAGACCTATTTGAATAACAGAGTAGGGAGCCCAGCAAAGGGACAAGATAAGTCCTATAGCAAGATTGTTTTGAGCAAAATAGAATATGCTTTAGCATTTTAGATGTAAAGTTGCAGATATATTTTTATTACTGTTATTTTGTAAGTGACAGAAAATTTCTTAACCGAGTGGACTTAACAGTTTTATTTGTAAACCCTCTAGCAAGGTGACATTCTAAATGAGTGTTTGAAATCCTTTGACAAGGTCACTTCTAACAAAGTGAAGATCCTAACAGATCTGAGGGAAATCCCTTAACTGGGTCACATCTAGCAATGTGTTTGTAATCTTTAACAGGATTGCCTTTTAACCGAGCATACTCTAGAGGAGTATATTTCTTAGTGGGTCCGAAATCCCACAATGGTTTTTCCCTATTTGGGTTTCCACGTTAAACTTGGTGTTATATGTGTTATGATGATTATGTGTTTATGAGTTTGTATGTTTAGCAGTTTTGGGTTATATTGCTAAAGTATAAGTTACCGAGGTTGAATTTGTTGATTTTATGGAAGAAAAGTTTGTATGATTCTCCCCTCCCCTCTCATCTTGTTAGTTATTGGCATCAAAACTTTACAACAAATCCCCTCCTCTATAGCATGATTGGAACTAAAACCTTTTGAAAATTTTTACTCGTTAAATGTTTGTGGATGTGAAAATTTGGTGAGAGAGATTCACATGCCAGTTCATTAGTATTTGTCTTCCATTACTTGATTTCTACTTGTTTTCATTACTTTGATTATGAAAATATTGATAAGAATTGAAAGTAAAATAAAAATTGAGCATTAGTGAATATAATATGTGGAGAACTCATTGAAAGAGTTGATGCATGGAAAAAACTATGGATATGCTAAAATTAAATTGTGGGTCTCATTTTGATTATTTTTTTAATGGTTCTTTACACAACAGTCAATGTGGATATCTTTTCTCCTAAAATGCTATTGGGCTTAAAGTGACATGCTTATAAGCATATATGTTAAACTTTTTCAAAAACCTTTTTTCAACAAAACCATTTTGTTAATATTCTACAATCAGGCCATTGAGAACTGATTTCTTTCAAGAATTTTTTTAAATAGAACTTATGTTCCTTACCTATTTTTAATGTTTTGTATATCCTATGATGATATCATTATATCAAACATGTTATGCAACTTCTCTATGCTTAAACTTTTACATACACATCTACCCAGGCATTTGTAGCTACAACATAAACAAAAAAAAATGAACAACACTACCATTATCAAAATAAAACAACTCTACAACCACCTTTGCACTCTTGGGCATGAACTACTCTGCCCTGCAACACTTGTTTCTATTTGCAATGTGGTTTGAATCAACTTGGTCTTTGCTATTATAACTCCATAGAAAAGGAAAATTTATCAAGCAACATAAGGGGAAAAGAACAAAACCCTAACCCCCTTAGCTACGTGGATGAAAGACTTTCAATGTGAAAACAAAGAACAATGCATTTCCTTCTCTTTCCTTCTTTTATGTTTCTCTCATGTGCTAATAAATTTTTAAATATTTTATTTTAACAAAGCTTTGAGGTGTGAAATTTGGCTCTAGAAGACGAGTTTGACCAATATTTATTAAATCATCAATTAAAACTGAAGCAGTCGCCGGTTAGGAGGGACCTCAAAGAGAGCAACCTGGACTGGTCAACAAGAGTAAACACAATGGAAACATAAGGACATGATGGAGGAAATGCAGAACATATTGAATTATAACATGAAAACTTATTACAACCAACCAGTAACAACCGGGTTACATAAACCGGCTCACAAGCCTGCCAAAACATGCTCAAAGTACATAATAGGTCACAATCGGGACCTCAAATATCAAGATCTATCTTCTATGCTTAGTCTAATTTTTTTTTGTCACATTATAATGCTCTATTACAATGATTTATACAATCCAAGGGGATCCAGTTGGCTCAAAGAGGGATCGAAACCTGAAGAACAAGAGCTAACGTGCAAAACCAACAAGGTCGGCCTCCACCAAGGAAGTTCCTCCGAAAATCCAAAGGATGAAGAGTAGATCATGGGAAAAGGTCAGCCAAATGCCAAGGAACATCAGAATCAATGCTCAGGGCTCCACAAGCTATGGAAGGGATCCAATAGATCACCAATGCAGATAGGTCCAGGCAACTGGTAACATGAAACTGTCAACCAATAACAAGAAACTATCTTGGAAATCAGTAGTGATAACTTGCCGAAAAATGATCCAAATGCTCCAAGGTTTGGGAATAAGGAAGATGATCAAGTATTCAAGTAAAATCCAACTCCATGGGTTCCAGTGAGCCAAATCCAAGACACATAGAAAGAAATGCTGAAACTACAAACATAAAGAAAAACAAAAAGGAAATATTTTTGGTTGATTTGAGATTTCTATGAACCGGGGATGCTCCTGCATCAAAAACTAACCCCCACCTCCATTTTTCCAGCACAAACAAAAAATGGGTAATAGTTAGTATGAGTTCAAATATGAGATAACCAATGATATAGTGCCTAAATTTAATGATTACATATGCTAGAGCTAACATCTATTTTTCTATCACAGTGTAATTGAGTTTAGCAGCATGCAATTTTTACAAATGCAGAAAATAACATATTTCAAATTTAATTTTTTTTGTCCTAGAAAAATTCCAATTAAAAAGTTAGATGCATCTATATTAATGAGAATGGGGGCTATCTAGTTAGATCCTCTCAAAATAGGTGCGTATGTGATAGATTATTTACTTGTGCCTATGTGAGAGATTCTTTAAGTTCTTGAAAGGCTTCTTGGTAGTTATGGGTCCATTCAATCTCAATGTCCTTAGATAGAAAAAAAAACAAGGAGCCTACTATCTTACTGAAATCCTTAATGGATATTTTGTAGTATCTTGCATGATAAAGAAAAATTCTCACATGTTTTTTGATTTTATGGTACTCATAGAGTATATATTACCCTTGTTTTAGAAGACTCTACTTTGATTCATTTGTGTGACACAATTTGTCCTAAAATAATTCCTTTCTCCATCATCATGAAACATCTCTCACGACTAAAATAAAATTTGTGCCAATGCTTCTTCATAAGAATCCCCATAGGTATTGAAATCATCTATATATTTACATAGAATCATGGTCAAAATCTGAAAATATGCTCAAAACAACCCTTTGGAATGTTGCTAGAGCATTACATAATTTGAATGGTAGGACTAAATATGCATAGCTACTCCATGGAAATGTGAAGGTTGTTTTTTTCCTTGTCTTTAGGAGCTATCTTGATCTTGTTGTAACCACAAAACCGATTTAGGAAAGAAAAAAATCTTTTCCCTCCAAATGAGTCTAACACTTGATCAATGAAAGGGGAACATAAATGATCCTTCCTAGTGGTCGCATTTATCTCTATATAGTCAAAACACACTCTCCAATTTCCTCCATTGATGGGAATTATGACTAATGGTGACACCTATTGATTATCTAATATTGGATATATTATTCCGACATCCAACAATTTTGGTGGCTTATCTATTAATATATCCCTAATAACTAGATTCATTCTACGTTGGGTTTGTCTCACTATTTTGTATCCTTCATTAATGTATATCCTATGCACACAAATATTAGGATTTATTCCCTTCATGTCATGATAATCCCATGCAAAAGTGGTTTTATGAGCTTGTAGTATTTTCAATAGTTTAAATTGTTGGCATGTTGATAACTCATTATTGACATTAAATATCCTACTAGGTGATACTTCCATTGGTGTTGTTTCAGTCATGATATAAGCAATATTTAGTTCAAATATATTAAGGTTTCAATTTTGTGGGAGTAGTTCATGGAATATATTAGAAGTAGACTTTGAGGTTAGCATAGACAATAGATTATGCAATGGACAATTCAAACATGATAAACAATAGTCTTGTTTCATGTCTATTCCATAAAATTTTTGTACAATATTAACAATAATTTTATCCTAATCTTGAACATCTATCATGGGACTCCTTTCATTTTTTATAAGTGTCTAGAGAGTGGTCATCATCTTCTAGATTTGGCCATATAGGCTGCTCTAAATCAACATGAGGTTGCATAAAGGAAAGATTTCTTTGTTACTTTCCATGAAAAATGATCATATTTCTATACCTACATCCAATAAAGGCATCTATTGTTTCCATCCATGGTTGTCCTAAGATTAATGGGTATCCTTTTAGGTAGGTCTTAGGTTGTAGGACCATGAAGTCTATGAGGTATTCCCATGAGTCAATTGTGATGATGAAGTCCTCAATCATACCTTCTAGTTTGATTGTTTATTTATCTAAAAGTTGCAACACTATAGGTGTAGAAATTAAATCCATTAGTTGTAAATTTTTTATCATTTATTTGGTCATTACATTTATTTTTACTCCAAGATCATTCAAGGTGTTCTTAATAAGGGTACCATTAATCTACACACCACCCTATCAAGGTCTAAATATTTTGGGACAACTAAGGTTCCTAATATGATATTAGCTTGTAATATTTGTATATATTAGCACATCTTTAATAACTTAGTTTAGGGTAATTTTAACATAGATTTTTTTGTTGATACAAGAAGTAGAATTCAGGTTCAGGATGGAATTTTTGAGTGGTTATCCTTTCACATAATGATGGTTCATTTCCCGTGATGTTTACATGTGGTTGATTTTGTTTAGGTTGCCCCTTGTTAGTAACTTCAATATTTGGTTTCTCATCAAAAAGCTATGTAATTTGTGGGGATGATAGAACAACAAGGGTTTATCTTGAACGTAGATGGACATCACTAGCCTCAATTGCATAGGTTGGTAACTGGATAGCCTCATTAGTATAGTCCTATTAAACATGCTTATTGTTAGGCTAGGTGTAGTTTGAGAAGGTAATTGTCGTGCTCTAGGTTGTGTGGAGGTAGTCGTAGCTGGATTTGTCATAATGGTTGGTTGTTGTTGCAAGGGTTGTTATGGCTATGGGTATTTTATATTTAATTTTTTCATTGTTGGTCTCCACATCATTGTTGCGACCATGGGTGTTGAGGGTATTTTTGTTGTTGGTTATAATTTAAAAATTAATATGATTGTAGTTGCCATATCCCCTATTATGGAAACCGATTATATGATTTAAAGCATATTGACATGATTGATTAAGAATATTATTCCAAGGTGGATTGTTCTAATTTCAAGGATTTGAATTGACTTTAGGAAAATAATCCTTGTAAGATAAAGGGTCTTGAGACATACCTCATCTCTACTATCAAGGCTTGCATTAAGAAATGTAAAAAACTTGTCCTTATTTACCCTATAGGGTATGGAACTCAGGTCTACTTTGTCTTTCTTTAGACATGCTAGCAATCTTCTTGCATTTTCATTTGACTTCCATCTAATAGAAATGGAAAATATTTAGTGAGAGCAACCTCTACTTCTTCTTGTCTCTTTTTTATGTGTATAATGTGCAACAAATTTGCAAGATGGTTGATGATATCTTCTTTCATGTTTGACAAAAGGTTGCTAAGCTCCACCTTAGAAACACCAATAGATGTCTTGGTGGCAAGTAGGAATATGGAGCCTTTAGACTTTCTGAATGTTTATTGTGATTCCTTCTTATGTATTTGATATATTTATTCAAAATATAATTGAAAGATGTCCCGTGTTGAACACAATGTGCCACTGAGAGAGGGGGGGGTTTGAATCAGTGGTTTCGAAAACTCTTTTAACCTTTTGATCCTAAGGGAGATTACCGGTTACCAATCCTAATGCCAAGTTAACCAACCGGTAAGAGAAGGAAAGATACCATAAAGTAAGCACACACAAATGCTCATCACATGACACCGGTATATACGAGGAAAACCCAAGATGGCAAAATGCTCGGTGAGATATGCATCCAGCCTCAAAATGAAAAACCTCGGTTACAATATTTAGGGTACCAACCCAAGGAGAACCACTCCTTCTTTAGGGAACCAACCCAAGGAGCACCACTCCTTCTTTAGGGAACCAACCCAAGGAGCACCAACCCCTGCATCGAGCTCCAACTCAGTGATCTATCATGAACATAATTGATTACAAAAGTAATAATCTGATTGCAAGTGAATCTTGTAACCACTGCATACACTTTACTCTACCGGTTTATCACCTCCTCTGCCTCACTGGTTGAATCCTACTCTTCCTTCTATCTCTCTCTCAATCTCTCTGCTCACCTTCACTTTCTGTTGCTGACACACCAGTTCTACCTCTGCCTTTTGGATGAACAGTCAGAACATATACCTGTTGTCGGTTACTTTGCTCACCAGTTTATCCTTTCTCTGATCCCTACCTGCCGGATCTTCTCTCCCTTCCAGTTGGCTTGAACACTGCTGGTTCCCATCTCCGCAGCTCACTTTGCAGTTTATCGGTTTGTCTGATCTTGTCGATTAAGCCACTGTTAAACCCTCTCATCGGTTTAACCTTCCCTGCTAGCTCTTTTATTCAAATGTTGAGTTCCTTGACTCTTGTCAGTCTTATCTTCTCTCTTCTTTTCTCAAGATCACTCTCCTTCGCGAACCAACATCATCTAACTTCAATCTTTGATCCGCTGGTGCAGGAGCACCTTGATTTCTTGCTAAATTTTCCCAATTTTGGAATGGATGATCCTCAATAGGATCAATGAATGAATAATGGACTATTGGTAGGTCCACAAGAGTGTTTTAGGGTTATTTGAAGTATGTTTGTCTCTAGTGTTAGTTTGTTTTCTTAGTTTTGGCCAATGTGCCCTTGTAAGCCAAAAATGGCATCATTTTGCAAAATAGTGTAAAACTCTTTCTAAGGCATCATAAGTATTTTGGAAATTTTGGTTTGATGTTAGGGAACCATACTAGAGGGTTTAGAGTGAGTAAAAATGTATAAGTTTCAAAAACGTATGGTGGAGCAAAAGTTGTCGTTGTTTGACAACTTTTTGCAACTTTTGGAGCAACTTTTTAAAAAATGAGAAAATTGGTGGTTGAGGAACTAATGGGTGGTTGGTTATGAGAAAGGAGGCATATATAATTCTTTTTAAATCATTGTAAATGGATTGGAAGATCCAAGAGAAAATTTTGAATAATACTTGAAGGCAATTTTCAGATTTTTGCATAAAACTTGTAATTTTGGTTATAGCAGTCTGTAATAGATGGATTAATCTCAGTATTGTTCTTTCATGGTGGTTTATAATTATTTATTGTGGAAAATTGGAAGTAATTATACTCCTTCATAGTGTAGGTTTAGTTTTGTTCCCTTCGAACCAAGTTTCCCTCTGCACTGCTCTCGGTCTGAGCAAGGGATTAAGACCCTAGCAATGGCTCCAACTTGAAATCCCATTGTGTTTGCTCAATGGCCCTTGGGATTCAAGTCATGGAGCCTATGTACAGTGTGTATATTCATTTTTGTGCCTTTGATGTTGCATTGAAACAATTTTCTATCAAGTCCTAGGAGAGCTCTTCCATAGCCCGACTAGGGAACTTGGCTGTTATGTGCACTTTTGCTTGCAGGGATGATCGAGTGTGTTTATGCCAAGTATTTGGCATGGAAGAAGGAATCCTAGCAGAGTCTTAGAGAAAGGATGGAGGTGTGACATGGTGTGTAGAACAGTAAACCCTATTGGAGAACACTCTAAACTTTAAACCCTTTAAAAGGTGCCATTTTGGGGTCCGTACCTATATGAATGTATCAGACAACCTAACCTCCTAAATCTCGTATCTGGATATCTCAATATTTTAGGGGGTATTTTGGAATATTTATGAGCAATTGAGAAAAAAACATGAAGGTAGGGCTAAAAGGGGCTCTTAGGGCTACTAAGCCAAGAAAATAGGAACTTGCGGAAGCGATGGAGAAATGGAGTGAAACAAGTCACAAAACCACATGATGGGATTTGTTACACCATCTCAACATCCTTCTAGTCCCTTGGAAGTGAAGGTTAAAGATTTTGATATGTTGATGGTTGTTACTTTAATGAGTTCTAGCCTGGATCTTTAGTAATTGAGAAAACTAGTTGATAGAGAGTTTCCCAAAGGAGTTAAGGTATTGGAATTGGTTCATGAATGAAGAGTAGGGTGTAAACAAACATGGGAGCCCACTATGACACCTCTTTCTAACCTAAAAACTAAAATTGCAACTCTTTTGTGAGATCCTCCCTATCATCCACATAAATATCAGAGCTTTAAAACATGAGTTTGAACTTAGGCATGTTAGGGTTTGCTAACCGACCAATTTGGTGTACCCGATCTAATCAAATCTCTTCTCTGATATTTTGGACCTGCAATAAGTCATCCACCATTGCCAATCTTGTGGCTTCCAATGCATATTTTTTATGTTTAGTAAATATGACAGACTGATCACTGACCCACTTCAATCCTGTTAGGACCCGGGAAGGACAATTGAGAGGGGGGGGGGTGAATCAGTCATGAACTAGTTTTCAATACATTGTAACCCAAATGCAAATTATTCCAAATTATACTTAATGCCACCAAAGTTAAATGCCGGTAAAATAGATTAATAGTTATATCAGTACTGGTGTAACTTAATGCATGAAACATAAAGAGAAACAACATCTATAACACATGACACAGAGATTTTGACATGGAAATCCGGTAAGGGAAAAACCACGGTGGGAAACCTTACCCACAATCAGATGATACTACTACTGATAGTAAGTGTACACAAAGGGGGCCTGCGCATGCAGAAAGGCCAACCGCCTCAAGCTCACTGCTCAATCACAAAATAGGAGTCACACTGACTACACAATTGGATGGTTAAATCCAATGATAATGTATTATTCAAAATAACATCTGCAATGCTGGATTCAGTACCAGTTTAAGCTCTGAACATGAGTGTTAAACACCTTCATAACCTTCCTTCAACCTTCGAATAATCTTTGCGTGATTCACACAAGGATCTGCTTATTTTCGTTTTTCAATATTCGAATACACTCATACCATATCCTATATCCCAATCTTCAATAAGATCTTACAATCAAATATACAAAACCTAAGACCAAATGTATAGGTCGGATCACTAAAGATATTACAATTAAAATCAATTACAAATAAGTCTTGATGAGATACAACATGTTGGCTCAATACATTTACCATATTATCCAATCAATAAACCATCTCCATAACGTGTCATGTTGATCTGGAATAGATAACATGTTTCGGTCCATAACCTAGACCTATTTGCCGGTAAAGGCAAATCTGTCAACCTGATTAGACCAATAAGAAAACACCAAATCCAAACTTCCAGTCCATGTCTTCAACATAAAAAAATGATCTCTAGATGATAACAAGTAATCATCGCTGCCGGTGAACAATATAACCTGCTGGTGAACACATATCGGTGACTGTGCATAAGCCACTAACCATACCAGTGAACATAATATAGACCTCCAAGAAGACAAGTGTTGACATCAATGACAGAACCAATGCAACACATGACGAAGTCATCCATAATACCAACATTCTCCCCCTTTGGCATTGATGGCAACACTAGATGGAAAAACATCTAAGTGCCAAAAACAGAATTCCAAAATCCAATAAACCAACAATCTCCCAAAGATAGATCAATACAAAGTTCTGTAACAGAAATAGAAACCAAAACCAAAAAATACATATATCCAAAGAGTATATTTCTCCAGATAGAATGATCATCTCTCCCCAAATACAAATTTTTTCCATAGATATCTCTCCCCCTTTGACATCAAATGCCAAAGTAGTTAAGAATTCAAAGCATAACATTCAACCAACTACTCCCCCTGAGAAGTAGCTCTCCTCCATCAAAGCCGGAAAAACATTTTTCTGTTAGTCCCCACCGGTTTGATGCCAATCACCATCATTCAAGTCTTTGCCGATGGAGAAATTACCCCAAGCTTCTCTCTGATATATTCAAATGTTTCCTTAGGCAAAGGCTTTGTAAAGATATCTGCAATTTGCTCTTTAGTATTCACATCAACCAATTTCACTTCATTTGCTTCAACATTCTCTTTCAGAAAATTGTACTTATTAGAAACATGCTTTGTCTTAGAGTGAAATACCGGATTCTTTGATATATCAATTGCTTCTGAATTATCACAATAAATAATTATTGGTTCTTTGCATTTTACCTTTATATCCTTCAACATTCGCTTGATCCATAATACCTAAGTACAATTAGTTGCTGCTGCAACATATTCTGATTCTGATGTAGATAATGATGTACAAGTTTGCTTCTTGCTTATCCATGAAATCAATCTTCTACCTGTTGGCATATGTGCAAAGTATGTTGATATGATGATATTGTGTTGTCATTGATGTCAATATGCTAAAGAGAGAACCAGTAATATGTTGAAGAGTGAACCGGTTTATTGAAGTTAAGCAACTAGCAAAGTGAACCGGTATAATGTTGTGAACTGGTATATGTGCAAAAGGTGAAGTAGTACGTTTTTCCAAGTGAACCAGTATATGGAATGTTTTCTATCAAGGTTTAATATGGTATGACTACCGGTTGGTAGTCCCAGCCTCAGGGTTTCCGGTTGAAGTGTTTCAAGCCTGTGTGATTCAATCGATGGCATTATGTGATAAGTTAGCATTGTAATGGAGATTAGATCGTGTTGCCACGTCAACCTCATGTGCATGAAGGATCTTGCATGAAGGGGATTGATCCTATCTACCTCGGGAATGTGCGAAGTCCCTGCAAACAGTGAAGAATGCGTGATGGGTTATCGCCTCCAAGAAGCGATGAACAATGAATGATGGAGAATGCCTTGAGATTTGTTCAAGACCATTGTATTCGAATGAAAAGTGTTCAATGGTTAGGATTGAACTGACTGAATTTCTCAACCTAAATGTTTAGGGTTTAGGGTTTATGCTACCGACCTATCTGTTTCCTATAAGGTCGATGTTGTGTTTAATGTTGAGGTTGTTGGAAAATGTTGTTTGTGTATCTAAGTGCAGAGATACATGATTCTTGCCAGACCAAATAAGAGAATTGATACCTATAAAGTTTGTGTGCAGAAGGAAGGAACTAAAACAAATCTGCATTGGCATTGAGTGCTATTACCAGATCATTGTAATACCTGTTGATCTCTAATCACTTCAACAGTTGGAAAATCCCTTAACATGGTAGCTTTAACCAGCTTGTTGTAAATCCTTTAACAGGGTGACTCAAAGCCATTGAGTTCATAAAATCCTCTAACAAGGTAACCTTTAACAGGGTTTAACCCTTAACCAGGTATTCTAGCCATCCCTTAATCGGGTGATCCCTAACAGAATCGATTCTCCTCTGTCTAAATGATATTACAATATTCACACATTACATTCCTTGGCCATGACCTCTTACAATAACCATGATGATCTACAATGAGATCTTACATCTTATATACAAACCCTCGACCATAAACAATCAGGTCGGCTACCAGACAATAAACCAATTACATCATTTCAAACCATGTCGGCCTTAAACTAAAATAAATAATATCCAACACATAAGATATTCCAGAAATACAACAATAATTCTTGTCCACACGTTACATTAATGCCGGTCCATAACCAAGATCAACCGAGACCAAGTATAGGTCCACATGCTTCAGCAATGATCTCCAAACGCCAAGTCTCGAACAAGATTACCAACACCATCCTGAAACTCCATTAGAAGCTGCACCAACACCAATTATGCAATGCATCAAAGATCTCCACCAAAAGATCTATCGATGAAATCCTCGTTGGAACCAGAAACTGATCTTCTGTGTAAGCAGGATAGCATCCAATCACCAGACCGAAACCAATTGACCAAATATGAGTATGGGAATTATGAACAAGCCAATTCCATCACCAGATTATACCGGAGTTAACTAGATTGTGCTGGATCCAAGTTAATTAAAAACCACTCAACCTATCGGGACCAAAAGGGTGTCAGTAAAGCATCCAAACAACTAGTGTTGACATCAATGACAACACATCAATGCAACACATAATCAATTCCAACAAATGACCAACAATCTCCCCCTTTGGCATTGATGGCAACACTAGATGTGAAAAATGTCCAAGTACCAAGAAATGCCAAACAAGTCTCCCCATGTGAAAGACAACCAACAATCTCCTGCATATAGCTCTGAATATCAATGTCTCTTCCCCTGTGAATAATATCTCTGTAAAGTTTTGACTTTCTTTTTCACATCGCTATCTCTCCCCCTTTGACATCACTGCCAGAAATATCAAAGTAAAAACATAAGCATCTGAATCTCAAAGTTGACTACTCCCCCTAAGCAGTAGCATCCCACATCAGTGCCGGAATGAATAGTATCTCTAATAATGCATACTAGACTGATGCCAAAATTGCATCAATCAAGTCTCTGTCGGAGGGGCAGAAACCCCCAATCTGTCTCTCAGGTACTCAAAAAATTCCTTGGATAAAGGTTTAGTGAAAATATTTGCAATCTATTTTTTAGTGTTCACATAAACTGGTTTAACTTCATTTGCTTCCACCTTCTCCTTCAAAAAGTTATACTTGATAGATATGTGCTTTGTCTTAGAGTGAAATACCAGATTCTTTGATATATCAATAGCAACAGAGTTATCATAGTGAATAACTACCAGTGCATCACAATCTACCTTTATATCCTTCAACATTTTCTTCATCCATAAAATTTATGTACAGTTAGTAGTATCAACAACATACTCAGCTTCAATAGTAGATAAAGAAGCACATGACTGTTTCTTGCTGATCCATGAAACCAACTTCTTTCCAAGAAAGAAAGCTCCACCAAAAGTACTTTTTCGGTCATCAACATCTCCAGCCCAGTCAGCATCTGTATATGCACATAAAGTGAAGTTGTCATCCTTAGGATACCACAAACCATATTCTTATGTACCTTGCAAGTATCTAAAAATCCTTTTCACCGCCATCTCATGATTTTCTCTAAGATCGCTCTGAAATCTTGAAACAATACAAGCATCATTCATAATGTTAGGTCTAGTCTAAGTTAAATAAAGTATACCTCCAATCATAGATTTGTATCTTGTAGGATTTATAGGTGTAGAAACATCTTTCCTTGTCAATTTCTCACTTGTAACCATAGGAGTACTTACCGATTTAGAATCTCCCATACCAAATTTCTTCGACAATTCCTTAGCATATTTAGTTTGATAGATAAAAATATCTTTGTCAGTCTGAGTAATCTACAAACCTAAGAAAAATTTCATCTCACCAATCATAGACATCTCAAATTCTTTTTCCATGTTCTTAGAAAATTCTATGCATAATTTATCTTCACCTCCAAAAATAATGTCATCAACAAATACTTCAACAATCAGTATATCATCATCGGTGATTTTATAATATAAATTACTATCATCACTGCCCTTAGTAAACCCAAGCTTCAAAAGATATTTATCAAACCTTGCATACCAAGCTCTAGGTGCTTGTTTTAATCCATATAAAGCTTTCCTTAACTTGCAAACCATATCAGTATCATCTGATAGTGAAAAACCATCAGGTTGCTCAATATAAACTTCCTCATTAAGATCCCCATTCAAGAATGCACATTTAACATCCATCTGATAAACCTTGTAGTTTTTATAAGTAGCATAGGCAAGAAATAATCTTACCACTTCAATCCTAGCTACAGGTGCAAAAGTTTCTCTATAATCAATTCCTTCCTTCTAAGAATATCCTTTACAAACCAATTTAGCCTTATTCCTTATAACTTTACCATCCTCATTCAATTTATTTCTAAAAACCCATTTAGTTCCAATAACATTTTTATTTTTAGGCCGGAGTAACTGGTTCAACTCTTTGTTCCGTTAAAGGTGCTACCGGTTCAGATATAATCATTTCCACTACCTGTTCCTTCTCATAAATTTTGATTTAACTTTTTCTCAACTCATCTACTTTGACATTAGCACTCTCCACTATTTTCTGCAATCTCTTGTTATAGCATCTACATGCTTTGCTTTTGTTAGAATAACCAAGAAATATGCCTTCATCACTTCTAGGATCAAATTTCCCAATAGCATCATCTCTCTTGATATAACATTTACTACCAAAGATTCTAAAATACTTAACTGTAGGTGTATTTCCAAACCATAATTCATAAGGTATCTTATTGGTTTCTTCTTTGATATGTACTCTGTTAAATGTATAAACCGTTGTACTGATTGCTTCTCTCCAATAGATATGAGGTAGATTCGCTTCCATCATCATTGTTCTAGCAGCATCCAAGGTAGTTTCATTTTTCCTTTCCACAACTCCATTTCGTTGAGGTGTGTGGGGAGCAGAGAATTGTCTTCTGATACCATGCTTGTCACAAAAGTTATTAAACTCACTGAATGTGAATTCTCCATCATGATCTGATCTCAAACATTTAATCTTCAATCCTATCTCAATTTCCACTTTACCCTTAAAGATTTTAAATTTTTCAAATGCTTCAGATTTTTCTCTCAAAAAAGTAACCCACATCATCCTAGAATAGTCATCAATGATTAGCATGAAATATCTATCACCATGAAAAAATTTGACTCTAGCAATGCCACACAAATCAGTGTGAATAAGATCAAGAACATCATTTGATTTATCTTGTATACTCCTAAAAGAGGTTCTGACCTGTTTACCCATTTGACATTCTTTACATACCGAATTATAGGGCTTCATAATCTTAGGTATATCTCTAACAGCCTTAGTTGAACTGATCTTCACAATGCAATCAAAATTTACATGACATAGCCTTTTATGCCATAACCTACTTTCATCAATCTGTGTAATCAAACATGTCTTCTCATCGGAGTTCAAATGAAATATGTTACCTTTTTTCTGCATATCGGTTGCAATCTCCAAGCCATATCTGTTAATGATTTTGCATTTTCCATTCTTGAACTGTAATTGAAATATTGAAATCCCTTATTTACCAATTGTCCTACACTCAAAAGATTATGCTTCAAACCTTCAACATAATAAACATTGTCAGTATTGTTTTTACCATCCAATGATATAGTTCCTTTTCCCTCAATTATACATGCCTTGTCATCTCCAAATCTAACTAATCCACCATCAATTTCTTGCAAAGACAAAAACTTTCCTTTATCTCCATTCATATGATGTGAACAACCACTATCAATTACCCATTCATCCTTATCCTCAATTTTAGCAGCAAGTGCCTTCTCCTCAAGTACATTCTCTTCCAGTGCCAGATCATCATCCTTTATAGCCAAGAATACCATTCTTTCCCATTGTTGGATCCACTAGTAGAGTCTTCTACCGGTTCATCATCTAAATCAGTAATACCTTTCTCATCCACTATGTAGCATAATTTGTTTTTCTTGAATCTAAACTTGTCCTGTTTAGGCTTAAATGATTTCTTAACTCTTTCTTCAAATCTTAAATTCCTTTCAGGACATCTAGATGCAAAATGACCAATCTTATTACATGCAAAACATTTAAAATGTGCTTTTCCTTCATACTTACTTCCTACCGGTCTTTCGGTGCTCTTCTAGCAAATAGTGCTTCAAGTTGCTCAAACTCTTCATCTTCTCTCTTCATATCTTCTAATTCTTTTGCATATAAAACTCTCCAATCTTTCTTACCGGTTGTAGATGTAGATGCATGAAAAGAAGGTTCAATTTTAATAGCTCCAGAAGGTCCAAATTCATCAAGCTCAAAAGAAGATAGTTTCCCAACCAAAGTATCTATGTTGAAAGATGTATTAGCCATTGTTCTCAACTCATTAATAGAAGTAGCCTTCATTTTGTAACCCGGTGGTAGGGCTCTCGGGACTTTAGAAACAATCTCATCTTCGCTTAGAGTTCCACCACAACATTGAATTCCCATAATAATCTCATTTACTCTTTCCATGAATGCAGTAATCCTTTCATCTTCTTCCATCTTCAGGTTTTCATATCTCACTCGGTAACCATCAAGTTTAGCAATCTTCACTATAGGGTCACCTTCATTAAGGGTCTACAATTTATTCCATATAGCCTTTCCAAATGATTTGTCTGTTAATCCCATAATTTGTTGATCAGAAAGTGCATGCGAGAGGGCTTCTCTTGCTCTACAATCATTCTCAAGCTCCTTGTCCAGGTTCACCGGAGGAGGATTGCCAAATCCCGGATTAAAGAGTGTGACACCATTCTATGTGATCTCCTAAATCTCCTTGCCAAGACATCTTAGATGAGTCTCCATTTGAATCTTCCATACTGTATAATTTTTTCCTTCAAGCCTCGGTATATCCCTTCAAAAAATAGCTCCATAAGAACTGGATGAACTCAAACTGTTAGTCGCCATAGGATCTTCCTCAAGCGGTTATGCTTTCAGCAAAGAGGACCAAAGCTCTGATACCAATTGTTAGACAATTCAGATAACTGGAAGATAACTGAGAGGGGGGGTGAATCAGTTGTCACAGATTATCAAAAGCATTATCAATTCAAAACAACAATACCCGAATAACAGTTAATCCAATTAAGCATAAACAATAATCACAGAATAAAATCCATCCACACAACACCAAGGTTTGTAAGTGGAAAACCCGATAAAGGGAAAAATGATAGTGGGAAGCCTACCCACAATCAGATAACACTTCTGCAGTAAGTATGTGAATTTACAATGAAGGGGCCTGCACTTGCAGGAAGGCCAATAGCCTAGAGCACACTGCTCATCACAAAAGGAGTCTCACTGACTACATACAAATCCAGACTACAATCCATAGAAGTGTTGAATTGCAAAAGATAGCATCTCCTATGCCTGAGTATAGTTTCGGTTAAGCTTAATACCAGAGGACTAAATCCTCTTACAAACCCAATTCGATCTCCATTGATTGACCAACTCCTTTGTTTGAATGATATTACAATATTCACACATTACATTCCTTGACCATGACCTCTTACAATAACCATGATGACCTACAATGAGATCTTACATATTATTTATACAAACCCTCGACCATAAACAATCAGATTGGCTACCAGACAATAAACCAATACATCATTACAAACCATGTCGGCCTTAAACTAAAATATATAATATCCAACACATAAGATATCCCAGAAATACAACAATAATTCTTGTCCACACGTTACATTAATGCCGATCCACAACCTAGATCAATCGGGACCGAGTATAGGTTCACACGCTTCAACAATGATCTCCATACGCCAAGTCTTGAACAAGATTACCAATACCATCTTGAAACTCCATCAGAAGCTGCACCAACACCAATTATGCAATGCATCAAATATCTCCACCAAAAGATCTGCCAGTGAAACCCTTGACGGAACCAGAAACCAATCTTCTGTGTAAGCAGGATAGCATCCAATCACCAGACTGAAACCAATTGACCAAATATGAGTATAGGCATTATGAACAAGCCAATTCCATCACTAGATTATACCGAAGTTAACCAGATCATGCCGGATCCAAGTTAACCAAAAACCACTCAACCTACTGGGACCAGAAGGGTGCTGGTAAAGCATCCAAACAGCTAGTGTTGACATCAATGACAAAACATCAATGCAACACATAATCAATTCCACCAAATGGCTAACATTTACAATGAATGACAATTTCAAGATACTAATTTAAGCAATAATAACTGATAAAACTTCTAGTTAAACAAAAGCATAACCTGAATATGTACCAATAGTTCTTTACAAATTAATAAGACTTTGTAAGCCCAAAGTCTTATATGATCTTCTTGTTAGTGATTCTTGGAACTCTTATTGTAATATACTTGTATCTCAAAGTTTAACACATATACCACAATCTTTCTACTCTAAACAAATAACTTGGCATAGCACAAAGTCTCCACCTTATTACCAATAACTAATTATCAATTCACAATAAAATATTATAGCACAAATTCTACAACACTTCACCTTTTTAGCTTCTAACTTAATAATTTCTCACAATGCACAATTCAATCTCTAAAGATGGTAAAATAAGGACATAAGAGCACTCTCACATACCACAAAGTGCTTCCAAGACAAAGATTAGAGAACAACTTCTATTTCTTGATAATTTTTAAATTTTCACTACAAGCACAAAGTCTATAATAGCTCTCCAATCTAGTAGAGTTTCAATGCATTCGGTAAAAGATAATTAATTACAATGAGCACTTCTCATATATATAGAGAGGAGAGGCTATGAGCAAAAATAGGAAACCTACAACTAACTTGACTTATTGAAAGTATTGTACTATTTCACTTAGGACTTGTACTTTCTTTACATGAAAACTACATATGTGTAGGTAGACATGTAAATTGTCAAAAACAAAATGCAATCAACAACATGAAAATTGATATAGAAAAATACTAAGTGTCAGGTGACACTTCTTCATCTTCATCGAAATTCTTCTTCAAAAACCGCTCAAACTTGTTGAGGGTCTCTTTCATGGACAATTCATCGGATCCACTTATACGACTAGAAATGGTATAAGGTCTTGTGATTTAATTGCCAATATTGACATATCCCTTTTTGTGTTTCTCAAGAAGAGATTCTAGATTGTCTAGGATCAGTTGAAAATCTATTAGCTTGTCAATAGAAGTGAAAAGTCATCCTTATCCATTTCCATACTTACTAATAAACTAAACTCTTGAATGATGGTATCAATAGGTAGAAGCTTATGATCATCATCAACTAGTTTGCATGGAAATTCAGATAATTTCTTTATGATTTCAAGCCTTTTCTCATTGCAATCTTTTTGAGATTTTTGAAGGTCTTTGACTAGTTTCTCAAATGCATCCATTTTATATTCCAAAGCTTCCCAGTGTTCAATGTACATTTTCCAAGTAGGAATGACTTGACTATCAATAAGTACATCCAAATCAAAATCAAAATCTCGACCCAAGCATCAAGATCTTTTTCTTGTTCTTGTATTCCTTGTGATAGATGATCTAGTGTTTAAGATGAGTTCCCTAGGACAACATTCTATCTGCCAACTTAGGCATTGCTTTCCCATGTACCATATTTCATTCAACCCTTTCCACAACTTCTTCATCAATTGAGGAGCCAAAAAGTTTCATCATTTGAGAATATTGAGTGATCTTATATATCACGACAGTGAGTTGTTCAGCCTAGAGTTTGAGCTTGTATTTTGCTTCTTTATCCCTGTCATATCTCTTGATCAAGGCTTCAAGGGTCGATTGAGAATCCTCCTTGACACTCTCATGAGTTAGCTTCCTCAGATCAATTCTCTCAATCTCATAATCTTAATCTTGAATTTCATCTCTTGACTTAAGGAGGAATGATAATCTTAGCATACGTATTCCTTGATTCATCTACCTTGATCCCTGAAAGGGTCTTTTCCTTCTTAACTCATTTGGGTTTAGGAGGTACCAATTGCTCAAAATCAAAATCATCTAAGGAGATGACCCGCTTCTTCCTTTTTGGGGCTGCTGACTGTAACCAAGGAGGGAGAGTGGAAGTTACTTCTATGCAAGATACTACATTCTAAACTAATGTATCCTATTGATAAATTGAAGCAGATACAATATAATCTATATGTCATTGCAGTAGATGGAATTTTTGTATTCAATGTGCTTGGAAGAGCTTCAGACATGAATTTATCAAAATCAAAATATGCCTTAGTTGTTATTTCTGAAAGACTTGGAAAAGAAGAAAGAGATCCAAAAACATTGGTCACATTATCTTGAGTTGTCTCCAAGGCAACCTCAGTTGCGATAACAAGAGTAGCATTTGAAGCGGTAATGACCAAGGGTGTAGTAGAACTTTCGGGAAAAGAAGAAATAATAGGAATACATGTAATGACCTAAGGAGTTGAAGCCTTAGAAGTCATCTCTTGAGTAGATGTTTGTCCTACTTCCAAAGGAGGCTCTAAAATATTTTCTTCTCGTGTCTCTTCTTTAGGTCCCAACTCTTCATCAAGTTCCATGACATCTACTTACTTCGGTGGGGGTGCTTCATCCTTATCTTTTTTTTTTCTCTTTTCCCACCTTGAACTTGAGCTTAGGAGTGGAAGAGTCTTCTTCGTTCTTGGTCTTCAACTCTGATTTATTCTCTGGAGGCCTGAAAGTGTCTTTCTCTAATCTTGTTTTGAAAGGATTTAATATAATGTCTTTCTTCTGTAGCCAGACATTTGTACTTGCAAGTACACATTGGAATCTATCTCTGATGGAATTAGATTCCTTTTGTGACCATTGGATCCTAGGACTTCAAGTTTCAACAATTTTATTCCGAACATACTTTGGGCCTATTATATCATTTGAGTCCTCCATGGTATCAAGAATATCCACACGGTCCATATTTTCAACCTTCTCAAGCGTAAGTCGACTGTAATCCAACCTCCTCACATCTTCATCTATCCTGCACTCTATACAAATGTCTTCAATCCTATGCACATGAGTATAGGTCTTCTTAAGTCTATCTTTCAAACCTCGATAATCAAAATCTTCTCTCTTTTTGAATCTTTTCATTGTCATCCACTGCCTTTCATTTTCCATCTGTTTAGCTTTGTAGGATGTGATCAATGAATATCGACTTATCTCAAGAGGAAATTTGAAACTAGCTTTATGTGCTTCTGATTGCTAACCATGAACAAACATAATTTTCCTACGGAGTTCCATAAGGATGATCTTATCACTCGAATACCTGGGTAAAATGAAGGGTTCACCTTCATAGCATCCAATTCTGATATATGTAGAAGTGGAAAATTGGAGAAATAGCTAGCCATGTTTATTCACTACATCCCAAGCTTGATTAGAGACTCTTCTCTTTTCCAAGCTTAGATCTAATGAACACATCAATGCGCCAAAGATTGCATTATTGACCCTTCGAAAATGATTCAAACTTCTCTTGTAGGTCAACTATGGGTAATATTTGTACATTGGGACCACATTGTTGTCCCCTTCTGTTGTGAGTCCTGGGAAATGTTTCATTAAAGTAGTAGCATAAACTAGGTATGAGGTCATGTAGAATTTTAGAGTGGTATTTGCCCGTGTTAGCTGCTCACAAATTGAGTCGCTGATGAACTCTCCCCAAAATATCATGTCTCTACCTTTCCTGATAATCTGGATGAAAGGATACACCCATTCTTGTAACACATTGGATGTTGGCAAACCCCTAACTCTTCTTAGGAGAGTAATCATATCTCCTATTTCTTCTTTGAAATCACATTTATTGAGGAATTTAGGTCATCTAGTGGTTGTAGGCCTAGATGCCTCCAGTAACATGGAATTGATGTCTTTCTTACATTTATCAGTGTTCTTGTCATAATAATCCTGAGCCATCTCAAAGGTTATATCTACATATTTCTCAGTATCGAGACATCTTAAGATTATAGGGAAGAACTCTACATCAAGTCTAATCACCACCTCACCATTAGGACTCTTGATAGTCCTTGTCTCTTTGTCAAAGTGAGTTGCAACTGCTAACACAAAATTAGGGTCATGGGTTGCCACTGGAAAGATGCCACCAAATGTACCCTTCTCTTGATGAGCACATTCATATTATAGCTCCAAGGTTGCTTTTTTGACCTTTGCAGGAAAGCGGCCTTATCCACGTGTCCAATCTTAGTGTCTTTTATATCTTTGACATCTAAAGAGACTGAACTCTCCAGGAACATATTGAGATATTTTTATATTTATACTTCACGATCTTCCCTGGTGAGGGATTTGACATCTTGAAATGCCAATTCGCCTAAATAAATTTTCAAAATGTTAGAAAATTTCATCTTTTAAACAAACTTGTAAATCGGGTTTCAAAACCCGATTTACAAGCTCCAAAGGATATGACAACAAAAGTTGCAAATTGGGTTTTAAAATCCAATTTGCAAGTTTTGGGGTAATATTTGTAAAACTTAAAGTTGTTCATCATGTTTTAACACTCAATGAACATAACATGGTAGGGGTGGTTGGTCACCAGATTTCAAAACCCGATGACCAACTAAACATAGGAAAGAGTAATAATGTTGATCGAGTTTTGAAACCCAATCAACATGCTATACATGTTGATCGGGTTTCAAAACTCGATCAACATGTTTTCTATAAGGAAGATCAACAACACATTCAAATTGGGACCCAAAACCTAATCAACATGTTTTACATGTTGGTTAGGTTCTAAGTCCCGGCTGGCATGCAAAACAAAGAAAACAAAGGGCACAATGGTAATTTGTGTTGTTGGTTAGGGATTTAAACTTAGCCAACAGTTTAAAGGCTAAAAATAAAATGACAGATGATATTCAAATCCCGTCCAACACAAAACATGTGTTGGTCGGGATTTGAATCTCTGACCATCACATGTTTGAAGGAAACAATATAAAAACCCTACGTTGCAATCAAACATTCAATCATAAAAAATGAAAGCAACAACTAACAAAAATCCCTGAAAATAAAAAAGGAATAAAATAACTCATACCTATAAGAAAAGAGTTGAAGGATGTAGCGGAGGAGAAAGCCCAATGATCAACACAAGCGAAACCATGATGGAGAAAATAAAGAATGCAGAAAGGCGAAAAAGAAATGACAAAAGCATAGATTTAAGGACAATAAAAATAAATTGAAAAAGGACTCTTTGATACATTAAATGTACACAAGTGACATTAATGCATGCACTCTGGGTTTTAGAACCCGATGTGCACTGGGTTTTAAAACTCAAAGTTGTTAGTTCTCGGAGACAACTAAGGGGGAGGGGGGGGGTGAATCAGTTGTCCAACAAATTCAAACCAAAAACAACTTAACCAACTTTAATGCTTAATACCAGTAAACTAGTCTTTTATGTCGGTAGATAGGTTTATTAGTCAATTATAGTACCGATAAAGATTAATGCATGAAATAGAAAGACAATAACATCACAACACATAACACCAATGTTTGTACGTGGAAACCCTGTAAGGGGAAAAATCACGGTGGGAAACCTTACCCACAATCAGATGATACTACTACAGATAGTATGTGTATACAAATGGGGTCTGCACATGCAGAAAGGCCAAGTGCCTAGAGCTCACTACTCAAACACAAATAGGAGTCACACTGACTACAATTGGATGGTTAAATCCAATAAGGATGTACTGCTCAAATTAGCATCTTTCTATGCTAAATCAATACCGGTGTAGTTCTGATTGTCTTCATAAAAACCCTCCGTCAACCTTCAAATGATGTATGTGTGTATAGCTCTGCTTATTCTTGCATATACCTTCACACGATTCTTTTTCGCATTCCACACTGATCTTACAAATAAGATCTTACATTTATATCAAACCTAAGACCAATTTTAGTAGGTCGGCTCTAAAAGATATTACAATAGAATCAATTTACAAATAAAACAATGTCCGATGCAATAACCGATTCAACATGTCAGCTTGATGCATTTACAACAATAATAAGACATCTCCATAGCATGTCGTGCTCATCTGGAAAAGATAAACCTGTCGGTGTATAACCTGGACCTATTTGCCGGTAACAACAAATATGCAAATACGAATATGCCAATGAACAAATCTCCAAGACAAAGTGTCCAAATGATGTTTTTGACATAACCAAGTGTTTTCCATGCCATTCCAAGTGCCAGTGAACATTATATCCTTCTGGTATACCAGATACCCGTGACTGTGCATAAGTCACTTGCTTGCTAGTGAATGTTGCTGATTCTCCAAAGTGCCAGAGTTGATAAGTGTTAGTAGGTGTTGACATCAATGACAAAACCATACCAAAATACCAACAGAAGTGCAACTTCAGATAGGCAAAAAGAAAACCTACAATTTGGGTTCTAAAACTCAATTTGCAAGTTGCAAAATATACGAACTTGTATTTCAGGTTTTAGAACCCAAATTGTAAGTTAATATAAAAGGTTGGAAAAGTGACTCAAAAACAACAAAAACTTTTAAGACTCAATTTCATGAATCTCAAGGCAAGCCACAAGAGACCGATTTAGAGGGTACAAAGCCAAGAAATAAAAAAAATAAAAGGTGTCCTAATTCTGAATGAATTTAGAATTGAGGATATCACAAATCTATTAGTTTTGAATATATTTCAGCTATGTCTGATGTTGTAATAGTAGTTGCTACCAAAGCTTTATTTTCCTTTTTTTTCATATGATGAATAGTAGAAGGTAGACCATCTAAATTTATGTTAGAATTATTACATTGTTATTTCAAAAAACTCATGATCTTTGACTGTGCTTTGAACTTTCTTTCTATTCCTCATTTTGTATGTTTGCAAATGGTCCAACATATCTAAGATTTCATCTAAGCCTACAAGCTATCAACATCTTTCATCTTGTATTCTAATTTCTAATTATTTTATATGAAATATTTACTCTAGCTTTTGTGTTCAATATTTTAATGAATCCAATTTCAAGTTACCTACGAAATTGTCACATGTCGATTTTGTTTTTGTTTTTTGTCTTGCCAAAGATTGAATAAGTTGTAATTTATATGTATAGCTCGATGGATGTGTCACTTTGGAAGGAATATAATAAATTTGATTCTTTATTCTTTGGAGATGTTAGATGCTTAGATGTTTTGTTTCAATAGAATTGCATTAATGAGAATAGAAAATGGACTTATCTTATTATTGGAGAAAACAATTCCCTTGAGCATCACATTTTCTTCAATAAAATTTAATGTTTATGAAATCACCTAAACTGAAATTTTACTTTGGTATTAGATATAATAAATCATCATTAGCATCTTGTGATTTGTAAGATGGAATTATTTCAACTTTTTGTTTTGAACATTTTATCTTTTAATGAATCCAATTTCAAGTTCTCATGTTGATTTTTTTTGTTGTCTTGCCAGAGATTGAATAAGCTGTAATTTATCTGTACAACTCGGTGGATGTCTCACTTTAGAAGGAATATAATGAATTTGATTCTCAATTCTTTGGAGATATTGGCATGCCCAAATGTTTTGTTTCAATAGAATTGCATCAATGAGAATAGAAAATGGACTTATCTTATTATTAGAGAATATAATTATCTTGAGCATCACATTTTTTTCTATAAAATTTAATGTTTAGGGAATACCTAAACTGCGATTTCACTTTGGTATTAGATGTAATAAATCATCATTCTCATCTTGTGATTTGTATGATAGAATTATTTCAACTTTTTGTTTTGAAAATTTTATCTTTTAATGAATCCAATTTCAAGTTCTCATGCTTTTTTTTGTTTGTCTTGCCAAAGATTGAATAACTCGGTGGATGTGTCATTTTGGAAGGAATAAAATGAATTTGATTCTCAATTCTTTGGAGATGTTAGCATGCTCAAATATTTTGTTTCAATAGAATTACACTAATGAGAATAGAAAATGGACTTATCTTATTATTGGAGAAAACAATTCTCTGGAGCATCACATTTTCTTCTATAAAATTTAATGTTTATGGAATCACCTAAACTGAAATTTTACTTTGTTATTAGATGTAATAAATCATCATTAGCATCTCGTTATTTGTAAGATAGAATTATTTTCTTCTTGTCATTCATTCTAGTATACATTAAGCTTTACAAGTTATACACAATCTATAACATATTCTTCATTTTTTTCACTATTCTTATTATTTTTGCAATCAAGATAGCTTTCAGGAAATATTTTTACAGTCAAATAATTTTATGCGTTTTGTTTTGAAAATTTTGTCTTTTCCCTTTAATTTATCATTTTGACACACTAAAAGAAAAACATAACCTATTGACACTGTTAAAAAAAAGCATTCCACTGCTAGTTTATATGTGTTTATAATGAAATGTTTTCCATCCATCCCATTGAGAATTTGTTGCACAGGCCTCTGTGTAGTTAAGAAGGTTAGTTATTTCTGAATATGCTCTAATTTTGAAAAAATACCAAACTCGATTAGACGTCGAATGATTTGAAAAAAGTATTAGTTATGGTTAGAGTCAAGTGAGGAATCTGCCAAATGAATTTTGCCCCCTAAAATCACTATAGCACCCAAGTTTTGGTGATTTGAAAAACTTGCAGCATCTACAATTGTTCAAGGTTCCATGGAGATTTACCACTACCACCATTATTCTGAGACGTGGCTATTTTTCCTTGTAGAAGGGTGATTCGTTAGATTCTACTTATAGAGCTTGTGCATTGCATGGATTCTTTCTACCAGAGCAAAAAAAAATTTGGACTTTTTCTACCAGAGCAAAAAATTTTTGGACTTTATCTTCATTGTCATCTTGTGTTGCATGTTTCCTACACTTTTCTTCATAATATGTGGTCTCATCCAAGTTTCTTGAAATTTGATGGTCTATATGGTCATTTTTCACTTTTGGAAAGCACAAATTATTGAATAGTATGTATTGATGCGTTATATTTTTCAAAAATTGTATATATGACACTTCCAATTATTAACAAGTGCCACGTAGTGACGAGTACTTGTCTTATAGTATTGTAATAAAAATATTTGTTGTAATTCTTAACTTTTATAATTTTGAACTATTATTATTTTAAAGTTATATTATTTTAATTATATTTGTGTAATATTTACTATAACTCTTAATTTAATAGAATAATATAAATAATTACTAGCAATTACACCTTGGTGTGCAATGGGTATGTCGAAGAGGGGTGGAAGGTCAATTAGAGAAAAAAATGGTCTATTTTTTGTATAAATTTGTCTATTACATGAGTTCAATTGGTGGGCCATTTAGAAAATGATGTTGTTTGTGCAACAAAGGTCTCAATGGAGAAGTGATAGCTTCAAATGAACTATGCATCCAATTACACGGATCCAATCATAATTGAAATAAAACCTTTGAATCAATAAAATAATCAACCTCCATTACCAACAAGCTTGTGTTATATTTGCAATAGGGCGAGAAGGAGAGAGATGTAGAAATACGAAAAGAAAGAGGGCAATATAGAGAGGGGAAGAGCTAGAGAGAGAGTAGGGTAAAAAGCTAGAGATGGAGATATAGATGGAGACGGAGATGGAGAGGAGAAAGATGTGGATAGATGAAAAGAGAAGATAGAAGAATAAAGATGAAAGAATACATATGGAGTGATGGATATAGAGTGATAGATATAGAGTGGAAAACAAATACAAATATAAAAGTCTAAAAAGAGGGAGAGGGAGAGAGATGAATGAATAGATAGAGATGTGTCTATAGATAGAGGGGGAGAGATGAAGATAGAGGTACAGATGAATATAAAGTGAGCGAGGAAGAGGGAAAAAATAGATAGAGAGATTAGGAGAGGTAGAGGGAGAGATAAATAAAGAAATATAGGGAGATAGAGAGCAAGGGATAAAAAGGAAGAGATAGAGAGATCTAAAAGGAAGAGGGAGAGATAAAGAGAGATATAGATGGTGAGATATAGTGATAGAGAGATATAGAGAGGGGGAGAGGGAAAGAGGCAAAGAGATAGACAAACAAAGAGAATAGAGATAAACAAATAAATATGGAGAGAGGGTGAGAGAAATAGGGGGAGATAGAGGGTGAGATAAAATATATATTAGGAGAGAGAAAGAGGGGGGGGGGAGGAGGGAATGAAGGAGGGAGATATGGAGAGAAAAAGAGAGGAGGGGGAGAAAGCGAGAGAGATAGGTATAGTAACGAGTGAGAGAGAGAGAGTGTATGTGCTTTCAATATATAGAGAGGGAGAGGGAGAGATATAGATAGAGATAAATATAGAGAGATTGAGAGGGATAAGGAAAGAGACAGATAGATAGGAATAGACATAGAGAGATAAGGAGATAGAGGTAAGGAAAGATATGGGTAGAAAGAGATAGAGAGAAGAGAGAGAGATCAATAGATAGAGAAAAGAGGGAGTGATATAGATAGAGGAAAATATAGATAGCCAGAAAGGTATAGGGAGAGACATAGAGAGACATGTATAGAAAGAGACAAAGAGAAGGATCAAGAGAGAGATAGAGATATCGTACAAGGTAGATGGAGTGAATATGTGAGAAAGAGGAGGAGATAATGATATATAGATAGAGATGATGAGAGAGGTATATGGAGATAGAGATAGAGGGGGGTAAGAGTGAGAGAGAAAGAAGATGATAGAGACAAGTAATAAAGAAAAAGGTTAGAGGGAGAGAGAGAGAGATAGAGATAGGGAGGGAGAAACAAGGAGTGTGTGTGTATGCATTAGAGAGAGGATAAGTAGATAGATCTTAAAAGAGAGAGAGAGAGAGAGAGAGAGAGAGAGAGAGAGAGAGAGAGAGAGAGAGAGAGAGAGATGTAAGATAAAGTAGATGTAACTTGAAAAATATAAAGGGGGTGAGAAAGAGTGAGACATAGAAGGAGAGAGAAAGAGGGAGAGGGAGAAATAAAGATAGAAAGAGGGATATGATGTGAGAGAGGGAGATAAAAAGATAAAAAGATAAAGATATAGGAAGTGATATATAGAGAGAGGTAGAGATGGATCTATAGAGAGAGTAGGAGAGATTAAGGGAGAGGAGTGTATAAGAGAGAGATAGGGATAGCGATAGAGATAGAGATAGAGATAGAGATAGAAAGGGAGAAATAATGAGTGTGTATGTGCGAGTGATAGAGATATAGATGGAGAAACATGGAATGTGTATGTGAGTGAGAGAGATATGGAGATAAATATAGAGAGGGATAAATATATAAATATATAGAGGGGGAGACAAGGAGAGACAAGGAGAGAAAGAGGAAGAGATAGAGAAATAGATATAGTGGGAAGGATAGAGGGGGGAGAGAGACATACAAGGAGAGGTAAGAAGATATAGATAGGGGAGACAAATAGAGATGGATATAACAATCAAATGACATACATACCTAAGCATAACTCCCCAAGGACACATGCTATTGTTAAATTATTGACATGAAACGAGTAATCAAAAGTTAGTCTCTGTCTCTCTCACTCTAAAGTTTTAATTTAGGTTTTAAGTATTATAAATTAAATTAATTCTATTTTTATATCTTTTAATTATTATTTGTAATTCCATAAAAAGACATAAATCATAAAAATAAAGTTTTGACTGAATGAAAATTAATCCTTAAAAGAAGAAGTGGAAAAATTATAATAATTTAAAAACAAAACAAAATATCCTGATAAAAAGAAGATAACAATAAAAGATATTCTTGTTAAAAAAGATAGTAATAAAATATTTTCAATTCAAAATTTATTATCTATAATAATTAAAATTTTAATATGACAAATAATTTTAAATTAAATTAATTGTAATAATATTTATTTATTACTTGTAATTAAAAAAAAGGCATAAATAGGGTTTATCAATTTTTTTGATATGTGACGAGCTCTGCTATCTGGTGAAAATGCGAATGCAGTGCGCAACGAACTTGTCAAGATTTTCGGCGGGGGGGTGCAGGCAAGTGTTTGCAACATGCCCGAGGAGCATCTCAATCTTCAGTCCGCCGTGTAAGAAAATCCCTGCTAGAAACATAACGCTGTCAAATGAAAGGAGGGATGCGATTTTTAGAGAAGGCGATTTAGGGTTAAATGATGCAATTAGGGCAAAAAATGCCGATGCCCTGCCGCTACCCTCCGATGGAAATTGGCAAGTGTTTCGTTCGAAAAGAACCATGAAAAAAATGGGCAATCATAGAGATACATCTTTAAATTTTGAAAGGCTCAAACACACTACCTCAAAGCAATCTCCGGCAACTGGGGCTAATTTGGTGCCGCTCGGGAAAGTTAGAACTCTTGAGCCAAAACCTAATATTAGGCAGAGGCGTATATGCAATATTCCGGCTTATCTGATGGAACCCCAATTCAATAAATACAGCAAATGTGGGGTTTTTGTAAAATGGACTGGAATTGGTGAAGATACAAAAAGGATTGTCGACTGGTGGTTGGCCCTATATCCGGGATAGGTAAGTATCACTATCTTGGAAAATAATTTTCTTGCAATTTTGTGTGATAATCAAAATACAAGGAATAACATTATGTATGGTAAGGTCAAATTGTATAGAGGCTATGGTTTTTTTTCGATGTGAATGGATGCCGAATTTTGATCCACATGCACAGAATTTAAACAAATATCCAAGATGGATTAATCTGGGCTCATTACCAATCGAATATTTGGATTTTAAAATTTTGGAATTCTTAGGGGAACAGTTTGGGTCCTTTTTGGGCTGTGAAGGATTAGAAAGAATGGATTTAAACAAGAACACCAAAATCTTAGTTGAATTTGACAGTAATGCTCGGGTCTTGGAACCCACCAAGCTAGTAACAAACAGGGGGGAATGGAACATTCATCCCACTTTCTATGATGGGGTCATAAATGAAACTGATATTTGGCTGAAGTCTAGCTCGGTACTGGTTAAAAGTATCGAACAAAAGGAAAACCCTCTTTCAGATCAGAATGAAAAAATCACATCAAACTCTATCCATGAAAATGCTAACTGCCCTCCTATGGCTAACACAGAGGAAAATAAACACAATAATCGCAGTAATATTAATGATCTTGATAAGATAATAGATGAGGCAAATTCCATTAAAGAAGAAGCCTTAGTGGAGATGTCAAAAAGAATCTCCGATTCGGTGGATTCATTGAAATCTCCTTCTGAAACAAAATCAGTCAAAAACTTGGGGCAAGATAATGAGGCTGATCAAGAAGAAATGTCTTCTAGAATGGCTGCTGTTATAGAAGTATTCAATAATAATGTAGTTGAAAATATTTCCCCGGAAGAGGAAGATGAGAAGAGGTTTCTAATTCAGGAGCTTCTGGCCTCTATGGAAGAGGAAGAAAATAATGAAAATAGGGTAGGAGATATCTCCCCTCTCCCTGTCAATGACTACACAGTAGCCCAATCCCAGCTGGGAGAGGATGACGGAGAAGGAGTGATAGTTCCCCAGCAATCCTTAGGAATAACAAACATATATGACGGGAAAAACTTTCCTGACTGCGCTAGAGAAGCTAAAAGTAGAGGCAGAAAATCTTTGAGCGAGTTAAGGTTGCAGGACGGAAATGCAAAAGACCAAGGCAAATTAACTGCCTTCTTTGATGCTGGGAAGGGGAAGGGCCTTCCCACGGTCCAATGAAAATCTCTTCGTGGAATGTTAGGGGTATGAATGCCCCTAACAAACAGCGTCTAATTAGATGCAACATCATAAAATGGAAACATGACATCGTTCTCCTTCAAGAAACTAAATTAGCCCTGGTAGAAGCTAAGGCTTTTAAAAGGAAATTAGGTCTTCTTAGCTGTGAATTTGTGGAAGCCAGGGGTGCCTCTGGTGGATTAGGTATCATTTGGAATCCGCGTCGTATATTATTTTGTCCCATAGCAGGAAACAGAAACTGGCTATTGGGAAAGGTAAGAAGCAAACTCAGCGAGCTTTCATTTACCCTAATTAACATCTATGGCCCGATTCCAGATGCTGGGAAACGCAAAGTTTGGTCGGAAATCTCGTTTATGATGGGGCTAGATCCCTATTCCCCTGTTATCCTAGGAGGGGACTTCAATGCTATCCTAAATCTATCAGAAAAAAAGGGTGGTATACGTAGGGAACCACAGTCCTTAAAAGACTTTAGAGAGTGGGTAGCTCATAACAATCTGATTGATATAGAAACTAGTAATGGAGTGTATACCTGGTACAATAGAAGATCAGGCTTTACACAAATCGCTGAGAGACTAGATAGATTCCTTTTTAGAGGGAATTTGAGCGATCTAGTGGTTAACCTCACAGCTTCGTTACTCCCATCTTCAGGATCTGATCACTATCCTGTCATTCTCAATATTGAGGGAGAGGCTACACCGAGGTGTTGCCCCTTTAAGTTTGAAAAAATGTGGATGCGAAATCCGGATTTCTATGATCTCGTAGCCAGGTGGTGGTCTGAGGTTAATTTTCAGGGATCAAAAATGTTTTGCCTTGTTAATAAACTAAAACATCTTAAAAGCAAGTTACTGAAATGGAATAATGAAGTCTTCGGTAACATTTTTGAAACCAAAATTTCATTAGAAAAAGATATCGCTGACCTAAATGAAAAAGTGTCTAGACTAGGAATGGATCAGGATAGCTTCCTCAAAGAAAAGGAGCTCCTCGGGAAATATGAGGACACGTTATCAAAAGAAGAAATTTTCTGGAAACAGAAATCTAGAGAGAATTGGCTTCAAAATGGGGATAGGAATACTAAGTTCTTCCACAACAGTACAAAAAACAGGAGGAACACCAATAGTATTCACAAGATCATGAGTAATAATGGTATACTTCTGGAAGATCAAAAGGACATAACTACAGAAGCGGTGAACCATTTCAAATCCCTATTCAGTTCGGAATCTTCCCCTAAAGACGCCAATTTAACTTTGCTTAGAAATATTCCAAAGATCGTAACTGTAAACCAAAACAAGGCGCTTAGCAACAAATTTTCAGAATCAGAAGTAAAATTAGCTTTGGGGCAACTTAACCCTGATAAAGCTCCCGGCCCCGATGGCTTTCCAGCTTTCTTTTTTCAAAAATGCTGGCACATTATTGGAAAGGAGGTGGTGGATGCATTGGAAGCTGTTAGAAACTCAGGAAGTATTTTAAGGGAGATCAACAATACTTTCATTACTTTGATTCCTAAGAAGGAGGAATCAAGTAACTTTGATGACTTCCGACCTATTTCCTTATGTAACACAATCTACAAGCTTTTTACTAAAATTTTAGCGAATAGATTGAAGGGCATTCTCCCTTGCATAGTTTCAGAGGAACATACCGGATTCGTTCCAAGTAGATCTATCTTTGATGGCATTATTGTTGCCCAAGAAGTCATGCACTCGCTACAACAAAATCGTTCAGCTGCTATGATGATCAAATTAGACATCAAAAAGGCATATGATAAAGTCGATTGGAGATTTTTGTGTAAATGTTTAGAATCCTTTGGTTTTTCTAAACAATGGATCAATTTAATATTCGAATGCATCTCATCTCCCAGGGTGTCATTACTTATTAATGGTTCCCCTGCTGGCTTCTTCCAGATATCTAGAGGGATTAGACAAGGAGATCCTTTATCCCCTTTCTTATTCATCATAATGGCAGAGGGCCTTGGGAGAATCATTTCTTGTGCTCGTATGAATCAGATCATTAAAGGTATTAAAATCACTAATGGAATGGAGGCCATTACTCACCAGCAGTTTGCTGATGATACAATGCTGATGGGTTGTGCGAATAGGACGGAAGCCATGGCCTTCAAAAGGATTCTTGACATTTATGCATTAGCTTCTGGTCAGGAAGTGAACAAGAATAAATCAGAAATCTTCTTTTTCAACACTTCGCAAAACTTAGAGACAGATATTTGTAATATTTTTGGGTTTGATAGAGGAAAACTTCCTTGTAAATATTTAGGGATTCCGATGGATAAGGGAAACAATATTATTTCATTATGGAAAGGTATCCTTGATAAGATGGATATCAGGTTGAATTCTTGGAAGAACAAATGCCTCTCTTCGGCTGGGAGGATTACATTACTTAAAGCTGTTTTGGCGGCTATTCCAATATATCAAATGTCCTGCCAGCAATTACCTAAAGGAGCGCGGCTAGAATTGGTAAAAAAGATGAGGAAGTTCTTTTGGAATATGGATTCAGACAAAAAGAAATTCGCATTAATTTCTTGGGATAAAATTAGCCAACCTATCAGTCTAGGGGGAGTTGGCATCAAAGATTTGGGGGTACAAAACATGGCTCTGGGGGCGAAGTTAGTATGGAAAATGTACTCGGAACCTAATCTTAAATGGGCGAGGATCCTCAAAGCTAAATATCTTACAAACTCCAACCCTGATAGCATATTGAGGACGGAAATATTACCCAAGGGATCCAAAGTTTGGAATTTTATGATAGAATGTAGAAAGGTGATCAGGGATTATCTAACTTGGGATATTGCGGAAGGTTCTGAGGCACTGTTCTGGGAAGATTCTTGGGGGGGCTATCCAGCCTTAGACAAAATTGGTATAAGCGAAGATGGTATAGAACTTTGTAAATCTATCAGGGGTAGGTTTGTTAAGGATTATATCAAGCTTATCTCCAATGATCCCGCTTTGGGCTGGGAGTGGAAACCCCTTGATGAGATAAACTTGTCTAATGCAGACAAAGAGATCCTCTGGAATAACTTGAGGCATAGGCATTTATCATTACATAATGGGAAAGACAAGATAATATGGGCGGGTAGCTCTTCAGGCATTTACAAAGCCAAAGAAGGATACTCACTTTTAAAACTCAGTCGAGCTGCAACCAATCCTAATATTCCGATTAGCCTATGCTGGAATAACGTTGGTCTTCCCAAAGCTGGTATCTTCTCATGGGCAGCTTTCCAAAAAAGAATTCTTACCTCAGACTAGTTCTCAAAATTAGGATTCCAGGGTCCATCGAGATGTCCCCTATGCGAATCAGAGGAAGAAAATGTGGATCACCTGCTTCTCAATTGCAGTTTCAGTCAGAGGTGTTGGGATTGGCTTTGCTCAAGTCTTGGATGGCTGACGCCGAGACCTAGGGACATTTCAGAATGGCTGATTAGTTGGCAACCTCCTCACACAAAGGATATATATCACTTAGTGTGGTCAATTTCCCCAGCAATCCTCATTTGGGAAATATGGAAGGAGAGGAACAGGCGGATCTTCAAAGAATCAAAATTGAGGGTAGAATCCCTTCTAAATAAGATCGAAGCAACAATTGTGGAAAAAATTAATAATAAACTTAGACATACACAGGAAAAATCTATTAACTTAACCAGATGGGATGAGGTTCTTCGATCTAAATGGTTGGGTTTGATTATTCCCCCATTTATTGGGAAGGGTGGGAAACAGGCTGAGATAGATAGGAAGCTAACAAAATGGGCTCCCCCCCGAAAGGGCTGGGCTAAGATAAACTTTGATGGCGCGTCCCGTGGGAACCCTGGTGTAGCAGGTATTGGGTGTGCTATTCATCAAGATAACGGAGATCTAATTGCTAGCATTAATAAGCCCATAGGTGTGGCTTCAAATAACATGGCTGAGTTTTTAGCGTTGCGGGAGGGACTGATTATAGCTAAATCACTCAAGATTAAATATCTGGAAATTGAAGGTGATTCGACATTAACTATAAACGCAGTCAGGACTAGGGAAGTGTCTAACTGGAGATTAAAAGCGGAATTAAAAAGAATTCTGGATTTGATCAATTACTTTGAGGAAACTTCGGTTAATCATATTTATAGGGAAGGTAATTCTATAGCAGACAAGTAAGCAAATTTAGGGGCAGATGGTAATTCGTCTGCCTTTAGGATGGATACTCCCTCGGATTAAAACTTTGGCGTTGGCCATGTCTTCAACTCATATCACTCCGCTCCAAGTCCTCTCTTTGGCCCTCATGTATAAATTCTGGGATATGCGGTCACCGTTTCCTTAAAACAACAGTTTGGTATACTAAGTGTTAGATAAATATATATATATATATACACAGATATATATATATATATATATGTATATATTTGTAGTTAATCCCATATGGACTGATTCATGTTATATGGTGTACTCTTATAAATACAAATATATACATATATATATATATATTCATATATATAGATATATGTATATATACACAATCATATATATATATATATACTCATATATATATATGTGTGTGTGTGTGTATGTGTGTGGGTGTAAATAGAATCGCATACAATTACACACACATATATACACATATGTATATATACAGATACTATAAATATATGAGTATGTGTATATGTGCTTAATAATATATGCATAGATATCCTTATTCGATCCTTCATACTTGCTTGTATTAATCTCTCCTCACCTGACCCTGTGTGTGGGTAAAAGGGGTGTTTCAGGAGGGTTGTAAGGAGATTGGTAGATGTCGGGTATTCCTATTCTGGCACATGCTGGTCTCCCCTCCCATGCAAGTTATCTGTGTTTAGGAGGCCCTGGACAGCGAGGGTATAGACATCAATATGGCATATATGATGTCTTCTAATGTTAATTAAAGTCTGCTAGGATATGTGTATTCATGCTCAGGTTACTGGCTTTTTGAATGCTGATATTCTTAATACATTGCATCGGATAGTGATTGATATAAGCCCTGTGTTAATTAGGGGACTGATAGCACTGGTCTCTGTTACGTTGATTGTGGTACAGCAGTGGATTTTATAGTGTATCATTGTATTGGATTTATCTTGGTTTTTAGATTCCCCTTATCTATCGGGTGGGGGTCAATCGGGATATCACCATCTACTGTGCAATGGAAGGAATGTTTTTTATTTTTGTAGTGGTTTGTGGAAGGTAGTAGAGGTCTATCCAGGCTTAATCATTGATTCAGATTTGTAGTAGGTTCTATTGGATTAGACTCTGTACAGGTCCTTTGCTCTTTCGTTGTTTCACTCCTATCTCCAGGCATATATATTTCTGTGTGCATTTTTACATATTCATGATCCTGGCAGTCTCTATGATAATCCTGCACATTGACATTTAAATGTACATACTTAAGTATATGATTTTATTTATGTTTTGGAGTACCAGATGTCTGCTGTGTTAAAAGTAATTAAGGAACTGTTAGAAATTGAGTTTTTCCATTTGTGTAGGCAGAATTGTAGCCTGGATAATCTCTTAAATTGAAACCTAAAAGGTTAAGATGGTTTCAAGCTAAGGGATATCCAAGCTACAATCCTCTTACATAAATTAGAAAAGATGTTATTATTCATTGATTGATTGTTACAAATTATCATGTTTACTATGCTACTAACAGTCTGGCAAAGTAAGTTGCAATAAGGTTTTGTAGATTCGGGATACAGGACAAAAGTTAAAGCTCGTAGTATGAGGGGATTCGCCATATTTGTGAAGATGGATCCAACCAGAAAGTGTTGCAAGATTTTATGTACAAAAAGAAACTAAAATGTCTTAATAAGACAGCCACCATCCTCAGATGAGGAATTGTAAAAATTTACAGTTGTTTTTGTTATCTGATCCCATAGGGGATCTGGGCTAGACCGAAGGTTTTCTTATCTCCATTCTTTCCTACCGGTGCCCACACTGAATGGAGATGTAATAATATTATAAAAGGAATAAAATTTGGCTTCGGCCTTTTATCGATCAAAAAAAAAAAAAGGCATAAATAATTAAAGTAAAATTCAAACTTAATGAAAAATTAATTTTAAAAGAAAAAGAGGCAGATTGATTATAACAAGAGTTGTGACAACTAATATTTAGATCTCTACCATAAGACATTTGAAAACCATTTAATTTTTTTTTCTCATATTTGATTAGACATCTCTTTTTTTAAAAGAGAAAAAAAAAAAAAACCCCAGAAAAAATATGAGTAGAAAAATGTTAAAAAAGGAGAAAAAGGAAAACATGAATTAGAATAAAGCTATTTTTTTTTTAGCATTATTTTTTTCTTCCTAGAAACTTAATAATATATTTATTTTCTTACTTTTTATTTTTCTTTTTCTTTTTGTTTTTAAGAAACTTAGAAAACAAGATAGAATATCTTTATAAAATAAATAATATTGAAAAAATATTCTTATTAGATTTTTTTCCTTTATGAACATTTTGTTTCTAATTAATAATATTTAAATATGTAGTTTTTAATTTTTTATCATAAAAAATATTTTTTTAAAAATTAATTTAAATTTAAGTATGTGGTTGTGATTAATTCTATAGTATTGCATCCTTCTCCTCAAATTTAAAGCGTTGATTTCACAAAATAAATGGAAAACTTCATATAGGGTATTGTCTTCGACATAAATATAAACATTTAACTTTATGATTACAAATTATTAAATTATTTTGTATTTATTAAAATAATTAAAACATATCATTCCTAAAAATTTTCTCCATAAAACTCACTTTTGATTGGTGCAAAGTAATTGATTAGGCTGCCTACAACAAGTACTAACAAGTACTAATAAATCTAACAATAAAATATATTTTGATATATATTGTATTAGAATGTTTATTATAAAATATAAATTTATCTAGAATATTTTGAAGTGGTAGGATATAATTGTTTCTAATTTTTAAAATGTTTTATTATGAATTTTTAGCATAGTTTCTATTTTCAAACCAAGTCAATTTAATTTTTTCAAATATTTAAATAAGATTGTCTTAAATATGAATTTAAAAACTTTTGATAATTGAAATGATAGAATATGATTGTTTCTAATTTTAAAAATATTTTAATATGAACTTTTAGAATAGTTTCTATATTTTAAATATTTTTAATAAGATTATCTCTCTCTCACACACATAGGAAGTCGCCATAATAGATAAAATTTAAGATTTGTCATAATAGATAAAATCTAAGGTTTTTCCATTTAATATGATTGCATGATATTTATTATAAATATGTATTAATTTAGAATCTTTCCAAAATACAATATAATTGTAAACAAGATGTTTTTGGCATGAATTTAAAAACTTAGTTTATCAATGTTTTTAAATTTTTTACATTCATTTTTTAATGTATATAAGATATTCATAATGAAAGGACATAGATTTTTTTTTTTGATTGGTAATTTGTATTTTGTATTGATTCAAAAAGAAATATACATTTCAAAGTATCATATCCTCGGATTTGCATATTGAAGCAAATTTTAGATCATCCCTTACATACAAAAAGCCAAAAAATAGTCCCCTTTCCTAACTATGCCTATGGTATATCAACAAACATTAGAAAGCACCAAAAATTATAGGGTTGGTTCTGCCACCTCCTAACCCTCCTCCACCACTACATTGCCTTTGTCACTCTCTTCCACCATCGTCGCCGCGTTCTAGTTCACAATCTCCCGATCAACTTTGCAACTGGAGGGATCCCCCTGCAACAGGAAATGAACTGTTCTCATCCTCCTCTATCCGGCAGGTCGTCCTTGTTTACGCCTTGGAGGAGCCAACTTTACCTAAAATGCCTGATAATTCTCATAGGCCCCCCATTTATCTTTCTCCAGTCGGGTCTCCCAAGCGATCACAGATACAATTATTAATTCACCCCTTGTATCCCGATTTGGGTCGTTGCCCTCCTCACTTCCTTGTTGCAGTTCGCACTCCATAGGAGAAACGACCTAAGAGGAGGGACAAATTCACTCACATGTATCCATATCCCTCCTAGGCATGCAAACCCTTCCTTGTATCGCGTTAGAGCCAAAAAGCTCTCCATCCCCACCAGCCACTCTTTCCTCACACATCTATTCATGATTTTTGCCACCAAGTCTTTAGGTTCCAACTTGAGGCACCACACCATGAACATTGATGCAATTTCCATAGTGGTATCTAAATTCTCCATTCAAGTACTCCTTCCTGAGCACAATCTTCACCCTCATAATGAATGTTCACTCTTCATAACTGAAGATGTTGGCAAGTTTGTCATCAATAATTCACTCCCAAAATGCCACCTGCTGCTTATTGGTTTGCAGTGAGAAATTCGCCTCTCCAACTCTACTCACTCACTCCACCTCTAGCTTCACCGAGACACCAAAAAATGTAAATGCTAGGTCGTAAGTTGTGATTTATAATCTTCATTCAATTGCCCTGCGTCTTAAATGCCCCTTCCAACTTGGCATTGCCTCATAAATTTTGGCAGGGTAAAAGTACAATACTGTGTCACATTTTAAGCCAACTTATCAACACAAGTGAATTTAAGTATTTCTAACTAAAAATTAATTTTAGTCAAACATATGGTTTATTATGCCGCAGGCATACCCTATATGAAGTTTTCCACTCACTTTGTGAAATCAACGATTCAAATTTGAGGAGAAGGATGCAAAACTATAGAATTAATCACAACCACATACTTAAATTTATATTAATTTTAAAAAAGATATCTTTTATGATAAAAAATTAAAAAATACATATTTAAAAATTATTAATTAGAAAAAGAATGTTCATAAAGGGAAAAATCCAATAAGAATATTTTTCCAATATTATTTTTTTTATTAAGAAATTCTATCTTCTTTTCTAAGTTTCTAAAAAAGAAAAACAAAAAGTAGGAAAATAAATATGTTATTAAATTTCTTCAAAGAAAAAAATAATATTTAAAAAAAAGTAATTAGCTTTATTCTAATTCATCTTTTTCTTTTTCTTTTTATGATTAATTTTTATTAATTGTAAAATGTATTTTAGTTATTTATGTCTTTTGATGAAACCGCTAACAAGGTTCAAATCTCCATTGAAAAAAGTCCAAGGGGCTGTGTTCTATTGGTTAAAGCATTGAGTTATCATTGTGGAGATTTAAGTTCAAATCCCAAAGGGACATCTAATATGGAATTCAAAGTTGTGACTCTTAGTGTGGTTATGAGCAAATGTAATGCCCCGCCAGGAACCCCAAAGGAAAAACCCACAACAAGGGTGAAACATTTTTTAAAAAAAAGTATAAACATCATAAGTGCATTTACACAACATGCAAGATAACACAAGCGGAATACTTACACCAAAAATTCCTTAAGGGTAACCAACGAAGAATTAACTTCAAGAATGAATTCCACCAAACCTTAAATCCACATAAGCATCATTAACTCAATGATCACAAGAAGCCATAAGCAAATAACGATTCACCGTTGAAAGATTGAAAGGATACAATATAATTCCACTTCAATAAGCATTTACAAACATCATAAAGGAAACTGATAAAAACATCCCAACATAGGGTTACATTGCTCTTCCAATACATAGCTTCTCAATATACATATAAGGATACATCTCAACCAAATACAAGGTTACATAAGATCAATATTACAATGACCACATAGGTCTCCAAATAACAATAGTCTCCAACATGAGATGAAGCATGAGCCACGAACCACAGGAATACCTGCGAAGCCAATCCTCACATGAAGGTACAAATCAGAACATCCGATGGGAAGTGACACTACCACCCGACCATGTAATTCCCAAAATGGAATCACCCCATCGTGCTAGGAGATAGTTGAGGACCCTCAAACAAGCATAAACATGAAATGGTCGACAAAACAATACGACTCCATGACAACACAAAATGACTCCACAAATCCAGGTGACTCAACATCACAAACACACAAGTGAACCAAATGAGAGAGTGTCATCGCATAGCTTAAGATGGATACCATGATACAGCCTCTATAGGTCCTGGCTCACTGTCCTGGTAACCTCTCCCGAGTCTCCGGTTCCAACTAAGTCTCATGCGGACCCTACCAACCTTTCGTGAAGACAAGGTGGTCGGTTTGCCATTCCGAGCCTTCTCGCAACATTATGAGCCCTGTACTAGCACTCACCTATGCACGAGGTACAATTATCTTTATTAATGTTATGATACTACCCACCTAATCAATTCATTAGATTACCAGTTATTATTTGACTTTCGTTGGGTCGTAATGCCTACCACTTTGGGCGCAATCCCCAAGCGAAAGCCACTCTCTCAAAGAACACTAAATAGACATGGTCACTCCCCGAGGACCCTATGGCGAAGCAGGCAGCCATAACACCACTATCAGAAATAAGTGGTCAAACAAGGACATATTGACTCTTGGCTAACCATAAGGCAAAGACACTAAATGGTTAAGACAACGAAGCCAACATATATCTCTTGGTCAAAGGTACCAAATACGCCACCACAGGATGATTGAACCATAGACCAAAATAACACATAATACACTTGCAACATCATTGATTAACAAATTAAATAAAACACTCTTTCCAGTAGTCAAATTATTCAATTTCCAAATTAATATTCCATCAGGAATAAAATCCACATTAAACATTCAACCGAATAAAAACATGAATTCCAAACAGGCATTTTAATTCATTTCTACAATATAACCAAATTACCCAATTTGAATTCTTAATTCATGCCTTGATTCTCATTGATAAATTTATTGACCACATAATAAAATTCACATGAAAATAACCTTTATTGTATTCAACACAAAATCCATTCTCAAATATATTTCATTTAGCACCCAAAATCCTCTCTAAAATATCTCATTTATTAAAAATTAACTTATAGCATAACCGGTTTGAACCGGTAAATTACCTGGTAATGCAAGGGTTAAACCTACCCGCAACAGTGCCACTGCCGAGGGCCGCAGGTACTACCTGTCGGTAGTACTGCTGCCGATCGGTAGCAGGCACTACCTGTCGGTAGTACTATTGCCAATCGATAGCAGGCACTACCGACCGATAGAGTTTCTACCAACCGGTAGCGGTGACTACCATCCGGTAGCGCTGCTATCGTCGGTAGCAGTACTGCCGACCGGTAGTACTGCTACCGTGTGGGCAGCAGGGACTACCGTCCCACGTGGTGGGACTAGCCCGCCACGCAGTAGGGAAGGGTAAGCAAAAAAACCAATAAAATACATGTCTCCAAAGGCATTAAAACCCAAACACCCAATCGTTTAAGCATGAAAACGATTCTTTTCTGGAACATTTCACAACACACACATACAAAATGCCAAATCCAATTTTCTTAAATGGATATTTACCAGCAAGGTAAAAGATGAAATCTAGTCCCACAAGAACCCCAAATCTATGCAACATGAAACTAGAAAGCACACAACAAGCCAAATCTAGTTCATTTTTCAAACTAGAAGAGGTAAAGCAAGAAATTGATTTTCAAGATCAACACACACAACCGATAGAGAAATGAACCATTTCCTTCCTAAAAGCAAACATGTGATATAGATTTCACAAAACCAACAATAATAAACATTATTTCTTCCATTCAAATCATTCCACAAACATCTACAGGAAGACTGCATAAATTTTCACACACAAGAAACAAACTGAAAAATTTCAAATAACAATTTCAAAACAAGAAGAGAACCTCCACCCTTGAAGCAACAACAAGCAAAGAGATGAAGAATTTCCAGTCTTGCAAACCAGGTCAAATTTCCAGTTCCTCCAGGAAGTTTTCCAGAATTTCTCTCAAAAATTCCCCCCTTCTTTCTTCCCGTGAATCTTAGGAATAACATGAAAATTCCCTTTTAACCTAAACTTTGTAGGTTAAAAAGTTATTCCAACCAATCAGATTTAAATATTGAGAGAGTAAAAACAATCAGATTTACTCCTCTTTCAAAAATAATTCTTTTCCAACAATTAAAATGAAAAAGTAAAAGTCAAATGGAAAAGCTTTTATAAATTTCTATATCCAAAAATACTTTCTTTCAACATAATCATTTAACATTTATATGGCTAGGCAATTATTTATTTCATTCCACAAAACACATTATGCAACTTTACACAATAAATTAAGCCATTTAACCATTTAATCTAGCAATCATTAATTTAAATAAATCAATAATCACATAGCCTAATAATTAAATAATTACGCCAACATAAGATAGCATCATCCATTAAATTAAATAACCATTTAAATAAATGGAAACACACAAACTAAGAATGATCAAATGACGACTCTCAAATGACCAGACCAAGGCACCATGACACACATTACAACCAGACGGGGAAACACAACCGACTGAAAACACTCACACAAGTCTAACTGCCTCCTCCCCTCCCATCATATATATATATATATATATATATATATATATATATATATATATATATATATATATATATATATATATATATATATATATATATATATATATAAAAGGCATGCTCAGACTTGCGAAGCCAGGTGGAGTCAATGCCCTGTACCTACCTAGTACTAGTACCTGCAATGTCCTGCACCAAAGAACCACACGTGCATATAGACCAATATATATATACAGACACGACATACACACCGATGAAGGAGAATCGTGACGTTCCCTGTCTCACTGGAGTGAGTGAAGGAAAATCATCCCCTCACATCCCAATACACTTGCAAACACGCAACATATAAATAACGCATCACAATATAAGAGAAAAGTGTCAGTCCATGATAATGATCCATAACATAACATTAATCATAAGCACTGAGATACTGCATAAAACCATACACCGTAAATCCAAATAACGCATGAAATAACATTGCATATCATTCCAAATCAATATACAATAATGTTCCACTGAACAGTCACTGAAGTAACTCAAAACATACAAAAGAGGATGATCAAGGAGGGGTACTACAACAAATATTAGTATCATGCAATGATCTCAAATTGATGTTTGTATGAGCAAAATCTCTATATCTCTTTCACTCACACACATTCAATATTTCTCCTTCCCTATCTCTATCTCTATATCTCTCTCATACAAACACATACTCCTTATTCTTCCCCATCCCTTTCTATCTCTATCTCTATCTCTATCTCTATCTCTATCTCTATCTCTATCTCTATCTATCTTTATTTCTCTATATCTAGATCTTATACACTCCTCTTCCTTCATCTCTCCTACTCTCTCTCTATTTCACTCTCTACCTCTTCACATATCACATATCACATCCTATATCTTTATCTTTCTATCTCCCTCTCTCTCATTGTTTCCCTCTTTCTCTCTATGTCTCCCTCTCCCCCTTTCTATCTCCCATCTCTTCCTTTCTCTCACCACCTTTATATTTAGAATATATCTATTCTCTCTCTCTCTCCTTTCTATCCCTATCTCCATATCTTTCTATCCCTATACATCCCTCTCTCCCTCTTTCTATCTTATCTCCCCCTGTCTTCCTCTCTCCCCATCAATCCCTTTTTTATATCTCTCTACTTCTACTCTTTCTAATGTGTATACTCACATACTCCATATTTCTTCCTTCCTATCTCTTTTAGTTGTATCTCTCTATTTCCCTCCCACCCTATCAATCTCCCTCTTTCTAAGGTGTAAACCTTTTTTTCTATTACTTGTCTCCATACATCTATATCCCCCTCGAAATCTAGATATATCATTATCTCTCTCTCTCTCTCTCTCTAGACCTCCCTCTCTATCTTTCCCTCTCTATTTATCTCCATCTCTCCCTCCCTCATTCACTCCACATCCCCCTATCTATCTCTTTATCTCTCTCTGTCTCTCTCTGTCTCTCTCTCTTCCTGTATATCTCTACATCTCTCTATTTCTCTTCCAATATATGTGCATCTCTCCCTCTATCTCCCCCTATTTCTCTCACCCTCTTTCCATTTATATTTGTCTATCCCTAGATCTCTTTGTTTGTTAATCTCTTCATCTCTCTCCCTCTCCCCCTCTCTCTATATGTCCTTAGATATCTATCTCTTACTACATCTCACCATATATTTATATGTATATCTCCCTCTTCCTTTACAAATATCTCTCTATCTATTCCTCTATATCTCCCTATCTCCCTATCTTTCTATCTTTCTATCTCCCTCTACCTCTCTCTATCTCTCTATCTATTTTCCCTCTTCCTCTCTCTATCTTCATCTCTACCTATATCTTCCTCTCTCCCTTATATCTCTAGACATGCCTCCTTTTATCCACCCATCTCTCTCCCCCTCCTCTATGCCCTTCCACTTTTAGGCCTCTATATATCTATATCTCTTTTCCTCTCTCTATATCTATCTCTCCCGATCACTTCTTTCATCTATCCTTCTATCTCTATCTAGTTATATTTATCTCTTTCTACCACTTTTCTCTCCCTCTCTTTATATATCACTTACTATCTCTATCTTTTTATCTCTCCCTTTCTCTCTTTTTATTTTTCTTTTCCATCTTTATCTATTCCTTTCCCCTCACTCTTTTATCACTCCATATCTCTCTCCTCCTCTCCATATTCATCTCCTTATTCTCCATCTTGGTCTCTAACTCTATTTATATCTCCAACTTCTTCTCTATCTATATCTTCATCTCTTTACCCATCTCTCTCTCTCTCTCGCTCTTCCCCCCTCTATCTCTTCCTCCTTCTAGAACTATCTCAAACTCTCTCTCGCTCTCACCATATTCTGTTGGTAATGAAACTTGATTTTCTTCTCAATTTAAAGGTTCCGTTTCAATTATGATTGGATAATTGTAAGTGGATGCATAGTTAATCTAAAGCTATCACTTCTCTAATGAGAACTTTGTTGCACAAATAACATTATGACCTACCAAGTGACCCCATGTATTACCCAATTATATGCAAAAAAAGACCAATGTTTTCCTAATTCATCTTACACACCTCTCTCGACATAACCATTGCACAGTGCAATTGCTAGTATAGATTCATTATAGCTAAGTTATGTATGTGCCACACCTTTTCCTATTGGAAGTGTCTACTAAATGTATATTTTATATCACTTTGGGTCTAATTACCAATTTATTGAAAGTAGGTCATCAACACTAAAATAAAAAAAATGATTATCTTGTCAAGGAAAAATACTAAAATTTGTATAAAAATTTAGAAAAAAATATGATGCACTAGAGAAAAGAATCTGTGTCAAGATGATATAATTCTTTTCTAATTTGGATAAATAATGAAGAAAAAAGGTGGCGCCAAACGAACTGAGTCATATTTCAGTACACACTTTTCAAATTTATTGAAAAATATATATTTATCAAAAATAGTAAAAAATATACCCATGCACTAAAGTTTCAAGTTATCAATATACACAAAAAAAAAAATGAAGAAAAAAAAGTAAAATTTACTAAATAAAGTGTGGCGTCTTGTGCAACTTCAATTTCAACATTTTATCAACAACTAAATTATAATGTTTACTTTATAAAAAACTATATTCAAATAATTTTTTAATTTTTTTAAAAATTACAAACATAAAATAATAAAAAGAATATACATTTTATTAGTTTACATTATTTCAAAATTCAAAACATATATTTCACTTTCTATTGATTCAATTTAAAAAGTTGAACCAACATTGGCCATTTCGTTTATAAAAGTGTGACACAACTTTGTACTTTTAGCTGACAACATATCTTACATACATATCCTACTCCAAGAGGGAGATTTTTTGGTTTTCTTGTACTTGTTTTGATCTCTTGTCAAGTCATCTTGAATCGACCACTACTATCCATCATCCGTCGCCATTCATCTCTATTGTTGGTGCAAAGGGCATCATTTCTCGTACCTCCACCTCAATCCTATGTACTTCCTTCAAGTTCCCATGCTTGAGAACAATATAATCCTTCTCTCCTTGCAATATTTTCATTAATGAACAGTTAATCTTTTTCTTGTCTTAACTCTGATCTGCTACTGCCATCCTTTCTTCATTCCACTTAGTCTCTCCTTGTCGATACTCCATTGCTTCCTTTGCTTGATTATCTGCTTCCTGATTTCCCTCTCTCGAAGTATCTTGAGAACAATATAATCCTTCTCTCCTTGCAATATTTTCATTAATGAACAGTTAATCTTCTTCTTGTCTTAACTCTGATCTGCTACTACCATCCTTTCTTCATTCCACTTAGTCTCTCCTTGTTGATACTCCATTGCTTCCTTTTCTTGATTATCTGCTTCCTGATTTCCCTCTCTCAAAGTATGAGATATTTTGAATTTTAGGAAATCATTTAAAAGTTTTATAATGATCTGAATATTCTTGTCAATTTTCCAATGGGTTGCCTCCCCTTTCGATATCGCCTAGGTGATGACTTTTGAGTCACCCTCCAGCTGCAAATTTCTCATCTCAAGTCTTTTTACCATTTGAATAGCCAACAAAGGTGCATTAGCTTCGACTAAGTTATTGGTGATAACTCCTAGGCCTTGTCCACACTTTGCCAAAATCGTGCCTTCGTGATTTCTTGCCACACATACTGCTCCTGATTGACCTGGGTCACTCCTTGTTGCTTCATCAAAGTTCACCTTAATCCAATGTTTGTCTTGGGGATTCCATTTAATGTTACGTCTCTGTTTTTCTATAGGACCAACCCTAGGAAGCCCATTAACGGGCCGAAAGGACAAATAATTTCATTTTATCGACATTTTACTATAGGTTCAATCTTCTCCTTGCTCATAAGTGAAGCTTAAGGCATATACTTTTTAATTCATACAATTATTTTCTAATTTCTTATATTTATCAATAAAATTTATTTATGCAATTGTACTTTGTTTATTTAAAAAATTAAGTGCATATATTTTTCAAAATATTGTCAAGTTTGTATTATAATTATTTTATAAAATAATGATTTACACATAATTAATATATTGGTTTTTGCACATGTATTACTTTATTAAAAATAAAAAAATCATATTTAATATGTAAATTATAGGTTAAACTGATAAAAATGTTTAAATATAAAAAAAATTATAGAAAATTATTTATAAATTAAATATTTTTTGACAATTAATATATTTTTTAAAAAGTCAAATGAAAGGCATTGAAATGATTAAATTGTCATAAAAAAATCATATGACAGGTAGGGGTGGCCGTCAAATTATAGGCCTAGTTTCATGAAATGTTATGATTGTAGGATATGCACAAAATGCCTTTGTTGAAAAGGATTTAGAAACTTTCAATCAAATGCAATTGCTAGGTGAAAAACCAAACTACAAAACCTATTCCAGCATCCTTCTTGTCCATGCAAAAATGGGAGCTTTGGAGCAAGGTATGGAATCCATCGTATAAAAAATAGAGGGATTTTGTTAGATGTTGTAGTTTCAAGTGCCTTGGTAGACGTGTATGTAAAATGTCTAAGCGTAATTGTACTTTGACAAGGAATGTGGACTATTTGACACAATGTCTTCAATAATTGTTTGACATAATGTTATGATTGTTGTATATGGAGATGTATGTTGGTTTGCTGGGATGAATCTAGTTTCTTGTTTCTAGCTATGAAATGCCATTCAAGATAATGGATATAACTAAAAATCAACAGTATATCATAGTTATATTTGAGGTTGTTATACAACCCATTGCTGATTGGATTTATTGCAATTATATTTGAGTTATATTATGAAAAAGGAGGTCATAATGTTCACTTACAAGCTTTCAATGATAAATGTTCAAATATTGCATAGGAAGATATAGTCTTATCTAAATTATTTCCATAAATCCTAAGAACTATGATGCTGAATACTTCTAATCCTTATTATTTTGATGAGCTAGCTATCACTTCCTTTGAATACTTTGTGTCAACATGAACTTATAAACAATTAATTAAATTAACTATTAAATATTCATAGATACATAATGATGTTGAGATTAAGGTTTCTCAATCTTAAAGGCCAAACTTGTTTATTTTATTTATTTATTTTTATCACACCCACTTTGGAAGTCCTAAAAAGAGGGGATTAGTGTCATAGGTTGCTATGTTGGGACTTTGACGGTTTCTTTTATTTACTATGATGGTTACTAGCTTGGTGGAAGAGTCATGAAGAGTTATTATTTGGCAATTGGTGTTTATGGTGGAGTTCACTTTTCACAAGTGGCGTGAAGTAGGCGAACTGCATATGGAAAGGTGACAATTATGGATGAGTTATGCTTTGTTGCTTTGGAAGTTTCTATGTGCAACGTGTCATGGGTTTAATAAGTTGTTGTTTATGACACCACATACCTCTTTGGCATTTGAGTTGGTTTTAGAAACCATGGGTGCTTTCTGCTTGTGTTGAGCTCTATAAATATGTGGCTTCTTAGTGTATTTTGTATGATAGGTTGGATATCTTCTACGAAGCTTTTATGTGTCGGATATTCTCTAGAATTCTATGTTGTTGTATTTACTCTTGAAGAGCATTGACTCTAGACATTGTACTGTAACTGTTGGTTGTTGCTAATAATACAATTGAGTCTGGCTTTTGGAGTGTGGGATTTCTTCTTGAAAGGGTTTTCCCACATATATCTGGGGTTGTGAGTTTATTTGTTTAAATATAATTTTGAATTTGTTTTAATTTGCAACATTTAATGGTTTTTAAGAATATTTTTTGCATCATCTCTTTTGTTGGATTTAGCACTTGGAAGTATTTATTTTACACTTAGCTTTTCTAGCTTTGTTATTGTTGTTGGGTTGATAGGTTTTTTGTGCTAATCTAGTTTCAATAAGAGTTTCACAAAGAAATATTTCATAACCTTGATGCAAGTTTGATATGGCAAGTACATCCAACAAAATAGAGAAGGATAAGTTTAATGGCAGAAATTTTGAGTTATGGAAACTCAAAATGGAGGAAATGCTTGTGGATAGAGATCTGTGGGCTGCAATTTCTTTGAAAAAACCTCAAACTATAGTGTAGGATGTATGGGATACAATGGATTAGAAAGCCAAGGGTTTGATAAGACTCTATTTGGCTGATTTGATGCTCTTGAATGTTTATGAAGAGAAGACTATAGTTGAGCTTTGAAAGAAGATTGGTGATATTTATTAACAAGAATCCTTGGTAAATAAGTTATTCTTGAGAAATAAGTTGTATTATCCAAGGATGGAGGATCCATTGTAGCTCACATGAATGTGTTCAACATGCTAGTTGTTCAACTGGCTTCTATCAGTGTTAAGATTAATGATCAAGAGAAATATATGCTTCTATTATGTTCTTTGTCAGACTCGTGGGATCATCTTGTGATGGCCTTTGGAAGCACACCAACCACTTTCAAGATGGAGGGTGTAGTTTCTTTGTTGTTGTCTAAAGAAATGCGAAGAAAATATTCTGAGATGGCTAAGGAGACCCTGGTTGCTTGTGGTAGAATGATGGAGAAAGGCAAGATGAAGGACAAGAAGAGTAAATCCAAGTCTCTGGTGAGATCTAAGTCTCTTAGTAAAAAGTCAAAGGCATAATGTTGGAATTGCAACAAATCTGGTCATTTTTAAAATGAGTGCAAGGAGGAGAAGAAAAAGAAAGGTAAAAACGATTTCTTTGATTCTGACTTTGATAAATCCTCTCATGATGAAGTAGATGCTTTTGTTGTAGCCTTGACAACACATTCATTAGAAGATGTGTGGTTGATAGACTCAGGTGCCTCTTTCCACATGACCTCTCATAGAGGTTAGTTTTTAAAGTACAAAGAGTTTGATTATGGGAAGGTGTATTTGGGTGATGACTCTCACCTGAAGGTTGTCAACCTAGAAGAGTTAAGATCTGATTCTCTAATGGCAAAGTGAAGGGGATTGATGGTGTCTTGCATATCCCTGGTTTTTCATGGAACCTAATTTCAATTAGAAAGTTGTGTGATATGGGTTGTGCAAGTTGTTTTCTAGAGTAGTGGATGTAAGATAATAAGAGTCTCTATGGTGCTTGGTAAGGATGTTCATATTGGCACCTTGTATAAGATGGATGCATGCAAATTACAAAGCAATAGTGCTTCTATAAAGTCCAAGAAAAGGGCTTTGAATTATTTATCCTCCACATCAAATCAAGAAAAAAAGAAGATTGTTTTTTCTACATTTGATGGTCATTCTTTCTACCCATACCTAAGGGTGCAACTGATTTGAAGATGAAGATCCTAGTTGAGAAGACAATGTTGTGGCACCAAAGACTTGATAACATTGGCAAGAATGGTCTTTGAGCCCTAAAAAATAAGAGCCTTGTTGAAGGCCTTGATGAATGTAATATTGAGTTTGAATTTTGCAAACATTGTGTATATGGTAAACAAAACCGTGTTTTTTTGTTCTAGTTCTCATAAGTCTTCTAGGGTTTTGGATTATATATTTATTCAAATGTGTTTGGTCCAGTTAATGTTTCTTTGATATCTAGATCTATGCATTTTGTCTCTTTCATAGATGACTACAATAGAAGGACATTTGTGTATTTCCTCATAAGTAAATTTAAATATTTTAATCGGTTTAAGGAATTCAAATCCTTGGTTGAAAACCAGACTAGTAGAAAATTTAAGTGTTTGAGAACTAACAATGGTGGTGAGTTTTGTTTGGCAGAATTCGATAGGTTCTATACGGACCATGGGATTGAGAGACTCAAGATAACTCCATACACCCCATAGAAAAATAGAGTTGCAGAGAGGATGAGTAGAACATTGATGGAGAGGAATGGGAGTATGCTGAGTAGTGTGGGCTTGAACAAAATTATAGGCTAAAATTGTAGCCACTATATTGCTTATTTGCCACCATATGATAAAGTATTTGAAAGAAATATAGGTACAAGGTGTATGGTGGCTACAAATTTTGGCTCTACCTTTGTGGTTTGGTAGCACTAGTTGAAAAGACACCCATGGAGGCATGGTCTGGTAAGACGCCCTCATTGAGATATCTCAATGTTTTTGGTTGTGAGGCATATACACATGTGCCAATTGAAAAATATCAAAATTGGAGAATAAGGCGGTTAAGTGTATCTTCATTGGCTATGGTGTCAATGTGAAAGGCTATAAGCTTCGGGATCTTGTTGCAAAGAAGATTCTCTATAGTAGAAGTGTGATCTTCTGTGAGTTGAAAAATTTCACAATTGATTTGCAGCCAAAGAAGGAAGAGAAATAGAAAAGAGAGATAGTTTAGGTACCATCTACTCTAATAATAAATGAACTAAACACTCTTGTTGGACCTAATGATGAGGAGAGCTCAAGTAGTTCAAAAATTTCTAAAAAGAGGAAGAAATTCAACCTCAACAATTGAGGAGGTCTATCAATGATAGGTAGTGGCTTGACAAATATGGTTATTTACCATAAAGGTTTGGATATTCTTTATTGGGTTCTAGTTGCATATTTGCTTTGATCGCTAACACTAATGAATAGACTATTAGAGACACTATGGGTATGCATGATGCAATTTCCTGGATGGAAGCTATGAATAAAGAAATGACTGCATTAAAGAAGAATGCTACATGGGATCTGGTACCTTTTCTTGAAGGACAAAAACCCGTTGGATGTAAATGGGTGTTCAAGATGAAACGAGATCCAGATGGAAGTGTTGAGAAGTACAAGGCATGGTTGGTCACCAAGGGATATTCTTAGGTGGAAGGAATTGATCATGGTGAAATATTCTCTCGTGTAGCTAAGCCGCCATCCATTCAATGCTTGTTATCACTTGCAATAGCTTATGAATTGGAAGTCGAACAAATGGATGTGAAGACAACATTCCTTCACAATGATTTTGTGGAGGAGATTTATATGTCACAACCAGAGCATTTTGTTGAGAAAGGTAAAGAGAACCTTGTTTGTAAGTTGAAGAAATCTCTGTATGGTCTAAAACGGTCTCCTATAAAGTGGTATTAAAAATTTGACACCTATGTGTTGTCTTTAGGATTTCTAAGATCTAAATCTGACCATTGTGTGCATAATAAATCTGGAAATGGTCATATCTTATCATAGTCTCGTATGTGGATGATATGTTGTTTATTGGGAACATGGTAGAAGAATAATTTTAAATTTAGTCTCAATTAGAAACGTAGTTTGAGATTGAAGATCTAGGTGCAACAAGATACATTCTTGGAATTGAGGTCATAAGAGATAGAGCTACCAGAAAACTTTGGATGAGCTAGAGTAAGTATATTAACTCTATGTTGGAGAGAGTTGACATGTCGACTTGTAGGCATTTAGTTGTTTCAGTGTTACATGGGACAAAGCTTTTAGTGGAGGATTATCCAAAATCTCCTATTGAGATGGAGGACATGTCTAGAGTACCTTATCCTAGTGTTGTTGGCATCTTGATGCATGCTATGGTCTCTACAAGGCTAGACATTTCCCAAACAGGGGGACTCCTTAGTCGATATATGGCTAATCATAGTAGAGTGCATTGAGATGCAATTAAGAGAGTGTTCAGGTATTTGAGGAGTACTTTTGAGTATTCCTTGTGGGTAAAAGCACAAAGCCGTGTCACATTTTTATAAAGGAAATGGCCAATGTTGATTCAACTTTTTAAATGAATCAATAGAAAGTGAAATATATGTTTTGAATTTTAAAATGATGTAAACTAATAAAATGTGTATTTTTTAAAAAATTAAAAAAATAATTTGAATATACTTTCTTATAAAGTAAACACTACAATTTGGTTGCTGATAAAATACTGAAATTGAAGTTACACGAGGCGTCACACTTTATATAGTAAATTTTACCTTTTTCTCTTCAATTTTTTTGTGTATATTGATAACTTATTATTTTAGTGCAAAAATATATTTATCTATTTTTTATGTGTATATATATATATTTCAATAAATTTGAAAAGTTGCATGTATTGAAATATAACTCTTTCCATTTGGCATCACCTTTTTTCTTAATTATTTATCCAAATTAGAAAAGATTTATATCATCTTGACATAGACTCTTTTCTCTAAGGTGTTTTTTTTTTCAAATTTTTTAAATAAATTTAAGTATTTTTCCCTTACAAAATAATCAACCTTATATTTTAGTGTTGATGACATACTTTCAATAAAAATAAAATATAAAATATAAAAACTAATTTAAATATTAAAATATATATTTTTTGGAAAATTTACTTATAGATCTGTAAAAGGGTATTTTTACATTTCAAAAAAAACATTATTTATAAGAGTAGGAGTCATTGAAGCATCGAGTTTTAAAAAAATAAAATGGTAATTAGATCCAAAGTGGTAAAGAATATACATTTAATAGAAAATTCAAATTGGAAAAGTTGTGGCCCATGTATAAGATAGCTATAATGCATCTCTATAGACCATATGTTTGACTAAAATTAATTTTTAGATAAAATTACTTAAATTCACTTATGCTGATAAGTTGGCCTAAAATGTGACACAACTTTGTGCTTTTACCCTTGTGTTTTCATGGTTATCCCTCTAGGTTTCAAAATTCGGTTGGCATTTGTGGATATGTGGATTCGGATTGAATAGGTGACATTGACAATAGGAGGTCAATCAGTGGATACGTTTTCATGATATTTGGGGGTGCTATCAGTTGGATGTGTAAGCGACAGGTTGTAGTCACTTTGTCCACTTCTTAGATAGAGTACATGGTAACTACTCGTGCTTATAAGGAAGACAATTGGCTTAAGAGGCTATGCTCAGATGTTGGTTTTGATGAAAGTTAGATAATTATCTATTATGATAGCCAGAGTGCTATTTGTTTAGCAAAGGATCCTACTTTCCATATTGGAACAAAGCATATTGATGTATAGTTTCATTTTGTATGTGATATGGTGGAAGATGGAAAGGTGAAGATGGTGAAAGTTGATACTTTTGTGAATGTCACAGATGCATTGACAACGCCAATGAGCACTAAGAAGTTCAAATGGTGTTTCATTTCTATGGACCTTGGAGCCTTGAGAAGATGACAATTTTGAATCTTGATAGGTCATCGACAAGTGGGAGAATGCTTAGATTAATGTGTATCAATCTTAGAATCCAAACATGTTTGTTTAATTTATTTATTTTATTACACTCGATTTGAGAGTCCTAAAAAGAGGGGATTAGTGTCATAGGTTGCTATGTTGGAACTATGTCAATTTCTTTTATTTACTATAATGGTTACTAGTTTGGTGGAAGTCATGGAGAGTTATTATTTGACAATTGGTATTTATGGTGGAGTTCAAGTGAACTACATATGGAAAGTGACCATTATGGATGAGTTATGCTTTGTTGCTTTGAAATTTTCTATGTGCAACATGTCATGGGTTTAGCATGTTGTTGTTTATGACACCACATACCTCTTTGGCGTTTGAGTTGGTTTTGAAAATTACCAACTCTTTTTGCTTGTTTTGAGCTTTATAAATATGTGGCTTCTTAGTGTATTTTATATGATAGGTTGGATATCTTCTAAGAAGCTTTTATGTGCTATCTATTTCTAGAATTATTTGCTGTCATATTTACTCTTGAAGAGCATTGGCTTTAGGCATTGTATTGTAATTTTTGGTTGTTGCCAATAATACAATTGAGTTTGGTTTTTTTTTTCGAAATAGTTTTCCCACATATATCTAGTGTTATGAGCTTATTTGTTTAAATCTAGTTTTGAATGTGTTTATCTAATTTGTAGCAGTTAAGGGTTTGTCAATTTTTTTGGCATCATCTCTCCTGTTAGGTTTGGCATTTGGAAGTGTTTATTCCACACTTGGCTTCCTTTCAAATGAGTCTATTAATAACTATGGATTTAACTGCTAAGAATTATGTGGTAGAATTTTTGCGTGCATGTAAAAAAACTTGAACTTTAAACATTTGAATATAATGGTTGGAATTGTAGAGCCTCCCCACTTCCTCCAACCCTTCAGAATGTCAAAAAATAATACATTTCTAAAATGAAATGACAAGAAAGAATCTAAATATAGTTCCAATGAAATGTCTACTATATCTAATTTTGTATCATTCAAACATTAAGAGCCTAGGAAATGTACAAAACTTAGCAAATCATTGGATAATGTTCTTTGAAAACCTTTCTAATAATTTGGTTGCCCTTAATTCCATGAATCTATTGGATTCCTCTATAGGCTTATTTAAGAGTTATAATGAATAATCCTTATAAAATTTCCAAAGAGTTAATAGACACCATACATATACTTGTATGGTATCAAGCATAAATTTGTAGATCTCACTCATAATAAAGTGATTCATCTTGTTGGTGTGAGTGATGGGGGAAATTGTTTGGTTGCTCCACTACAATAAAATTGAAAAGTTGTGCTAATATTTTTTCATTGCATACACAATTTAACAATATTGAACACTAATTGGTATTCAATCATCATACTAATTCTATGATGTATACGCATATGAATAAAGATCCTACGGATAAAAAGCATATTGGTTTCTCTTTCCACACTTCTAAAGATACATTTATGAATATTACTTATAATTTTTCAGCTCTTTATCTACCTTCAATTATTTTATTTTATGGTTCACTTTATCATCATGCTTTCTTCATAGTCAACAATGTGAAGGTATTCACATTAAGCAAGCAATTAGTATAACATGCACATAGAAGAATTTGATATAATTAAAAAATTAACATCAAACAATTATATGCATTTATGTTTTGCTCTAAGTATAACCAATGACATTCTTGTAGACATTTCGGGGAGTATTATCTTTTCTCCCGACACAGGGATCAAGGAGGTGCATGAATTTTCCCATATCATTCCTTCATTGACTAGTTTTTTATATTTTACTTTGGAGACCTTAGTTATAATAATTAAATGTGATACCTTCTAAGATACATCAATGTCAAAATGTGTTTGTGAAGAGAATATTGTGAAACTGAAGAGAGATACATATGTACCTATTTTCAAGTCAACTACATCAAAATTGAAAATTATATTCACTCTCAAATTATACATTTGTTAAATTAGGAAAAATAAGGAACATCAAATAGAAGCTCCTCATAACAAGGAAAGGCGCCGCCTTATTATAAAGCAGCTGACTGAAGGGGTTTTGTAGAATAGCGGGAGGCCCACTTGGTAAGAAATAGTTGGGTTACCCAACTCCATCTACAAAAAAGAAATGAGACCCTCATGAAACCTTTAAGATAGAATTTATTAATTATAACGAATGCTTATGCAATAAAAGAATAAAAAAAAAATTAATAGAGAAAATAAAGAGAAAATGTGTGTGTACATCTCTATGTACGATTGTGATCAAACAAATTTAACATCAAAAGACTAAACTCAATTGTTTGTTTTTATATATTTATGTGTATCTATGTCTATTTGTGTGTGTCTATGCATATATGTATGTGTATATGCATGTATGTGTGTTTCTATATTTATGAGATATAACTTAAAAGGGAAATAAGTAATGAAAGTTGAATTTTATACCAATTTTTTCAGTTGCACCACATTGAATGAAATTGCAATAACTGCCACAATTGGGCCGTGGCAAAGCTGTGCATGCTCTTGCAAGTCGACTGCATGACCAAGACTAAGACCAAAGCTATGGAGATACTCAAACTCCATAGTAACTGCCTTGCAATTCCCTCAGGGATCTTTTGATGGATAATTTATTGGTAATAGAGAATTGTAAATTGCACAACAACATTGTCTAAAGATGTATGGAATCAAAGTAGTAATTTCAGAAAAAAATACCATCATGTCTCATTTCAGGATGTATGGAATCAAAGTAGTAATTTCAGAAAAAAATACCATCATGTCTCATTTCAGGAAGAGTCCACTATCAAAGTTTTAAGGTTTTTCATGCTATTTTGGATCTGATTTTCTACATCTAACCCAAGAGATGTAACGGTTCTATATTGAATGCAATTTAAATTTTCAAGCTTGTGTCCAGTGGATTCACATACCACTTTTTCCTTTATCCTTGAAACTTTTCTAAGCGTACATCCTTATAAACTAGTTGTTACAGAGGCGTTGGCCATAAAAATTTCATTTCATATCAACTATTTTACTTTCAGTTGCTATTAATTTACAACTTATGCGTCTGGATTTTCATAAGTGTGGTATGAGGTCGGTGTGGTTGTCTCTCAAAGACTGATTAGAAATAATAAGAAGGGGCATAAAATTGTCAAAGCTGAATAAACAATGAATCCAATGATCTGCTTACGATGAATAATGTTTCTGATTGAAACAAGCTTCAAATATTTATAAAACTATAGACATAAAAAAAAGAAAAAGAGCACAGTTCATCTATTATTACAAAATCTTAGCTTATACTACACCAGCATTAAAGATGGCATCCAAAATAGTGCGTTGAACATTTTTGATATACTGGAAGTGGAAGCCTCAATTAGCTCCCCTTAATCTTTGGCAAGTATATTAGGAGAAACTTGAACAACATTGGAAGTGATGGAAAATGACTAAATGCTCTGAGAGAGATTAAGATGCCCAACATTTAAAAATTTAAGCTTTGGACAATCTTGAATTGAAAAATGAGTCAAGGAGGACAAATTTCCAAGTGAGGTCGGCAACGATTCCAGGTTGGGACAATACTCAATTGAAAGATGAGTCAAGGAGGACATATCTCTGAGAGAGTTCGGCAATGATTTGAGGTTGCGACAATCCTCAATTAAAAGGTCAGTCAAGGAGGACAAATTTCCAAGAGAGTTGGGCAAAGATTTCAAGTTGGGACAATCTCGAATTGAAAGATGAGTCAAGGAGGACAAATCTCCAAGAGAGTTTGGCAAACTTTTCAAGGAATCACTCCCAATAGTCATCTTTTGCAGCCTCCTTAATTGACCGATTTTAATTGGTAGCTCCCTTAACCTCTTCACACCTTCTAAATAGAACTCTCTCAAGGACGTCTGGTTTATGATGTGAGGAGGCAACTCTTCCAATTGCACGCACCCAGAAACACTCAAAAACTCCAGCTTTGCAATGTTTTGGAAATCATCTGACCTAACAATGAGCTCTCTGCACATCAACAAATTGAGATATTGCAAGAGCATCAAGTTCTTAAAAGAAATTGGTAAACTCCTCAAGTTTCTGCACCAGGATAAATCTAGATACTGGAGATTTGTCAAATCGCCGAAACTGCTGGGTAGTGATGATAACATTTTACAGGACCGCAACTCGAGGTGCTCCAACAATTGCAAACGGCAAAACTCTTGTGGCAAACTCTTTATATTATTCTGACCTTTGATTACTATCCTTGTCAACTCATTGAGACACCCTATTGAATTTGGAAATTTTTTAAATTTGTTGCAATTAGTAATAACCAACTCTCTTAACTGCACAGGAGCCTGCATCACATTTCCAACGAGACAAATGTAAAAACATAATGCAATTATGAAATAAATTGAAATATAGAATTATTAGAAAGAAACCGAAGACTACTTACGTCGTTCTCAGCCTTCCACAACTCTTCTAAGTGATGTCCATCTTCATAGTTTTCATGTAATTCTAAAACCCTCAATTTTTTCAATGAAAGTCGTGTTGGAAGATTTCTGTGGCCAATTTGGAGCCAGCGAAGCCAGACTAGCTCCGTTGATACTTCACTGATTACTTCATTGCAATGATCCCCTTTTATCACTAAAAGCTTTAGTCCAGCTAAAGAGGGTGCAGGAAACAAAATTCTTCCACTTATATTAGGTGCAAGTTCCCCCTGTGAGCAGCAACCACGAAACAGGGACAAACAGGAACTATATGATCTTTGCTTGTTTATTCCAATTGGGACATCCTTAATTCCTCGAATGACATTTACTTTCTGAACACAACAATAAACATCAAGATAAATTCATTGGTTTTGAAAAAACATTTAGCACAATCAATAAAGCTCTTAAGACACAAGCATAGTCTGTACGAATATTTTCCTTTTCGTTGTTTGCTTATACAGTAAAAGAAAGTATCAACCTTACCCCATTTTGTTTGTTGGCATTAATAATCTGTTGAAGGGACCAAAGTCGGTAGGGAGATTGTTGATTCGCAATTTCCCTTCCGAGATCTCTTAAGTGGTCATGCATTCTTATGCGACCATTATCATCAAGTTCAACCAAACATTTGTTTAGAAGCCTTTTCCAACTGTACAACCCACTCCACCCTGATCCATCCCAGACTTGGATAGCCAAACTGTTCTTTTCTTCAATAAAGAAACAAGCAGTATCAAGGAATGCCTCTTTCTCTTCATTACCAAGGGCATCGTAACTTACTTTGAGCTTCTTTTTGATATCATCATCCAATATTCTTGACATCTTATGAAACAAAGACCCCCATGATCGTTTGTCATAATCTCCATATAATTGTGCTCCAAATACCTTGAGAGACAAGGGCAAGCCATGACAAGCCTCTACAAAATTTTTAACAAGCTCTTCAAATCCATCAAAGGGAGATGATTGTAAAAATGCATGCCTACAAAAAAGTTTCTTGGCATTAAATAAATCTAATGGTTTCATCTTATATATGAAAGATATACCCCAAGATTTAAGAACTTCACATTCCCTTGTTGTAACAATGATAAGACTACCCCTTCCAAGACTATCTTTTGCAGGTAACAGAACATCCAATTGATCAACATGATCCACATCATCCATAACAATGAGCATCCTAAAAGATCTCAAATGCCTTGCAAGAATTGCCTTACCTTGTTCTACATTGTCAAATGTTTTAGTCACCCCAAGATCTTTGAGGAGTTGAACCTGCTTCTTGTACAACACACCTTTGGCTTCTCTGATATCAAAAATAAAACTAGATCTCTCCATGGACGAGGATCTTTTGTTGTACAATTCTTTGGCAAGCGTGGTCTTGCCTGAACCACCCATGCCCCAAATACCTACAATTTGTGTACCCGAATTAACTTGAGCAAGTTGGACTGTATTCTCAAAGTCTTCTACTGCTTCGTTGAGTCCTACTGGATATTTTGCAACTACTAGTGACACATTGCTTATTTCTTTCAATACAATATTCACAATATTCTTCAACAGCCTCACCTCATCACTGAACAAGTAGAAAACACTGAAAAATTAAACTACTAACAAAGAGTTTATTACAAAGTTAAATTACATAGATATAGAAAAGAACACATATAAGGAGGCCGAATGAGTGGTACGTACTCGTCATTTTTGATAATTTCGCCACTGTAAAATGAGACCTCGGAGAGTGCCTCCTTCCACTCCTTAAGCTTTTGTGGGCTATATCTACACTTCTCTTCATGCCTCTCAAAGTAATCAGCGTACGTTCCTTTAGCTACATATCTGAGATCATTGGGCTCTACATGGTAGAAAACAGGAACAATTTTGGCACCACTTTTAAGCATAGATGAGAGCTCTGCCAAACACCAAGGTGATTCTGCATATCTCTTTGAAAAGATTGCTATATGAAGGGTAGCACCACGGATTGCGGCTTCTATTGCTGTGGGCAAGAAATCGCCATAATCCAACTCCTCTGAATCTAAAAATGCTGCAACCTTCATGTCAGCAAGAAGATTATAGATGCTGCTAGCTAATGTTTCTTTAACATCTGGTCCACGATGATTAATGAAAACATCATAACACGGCTTTTGGATGAGTGTGGAGGATGTACCCGAAGCAGATGCAGATGGTGCGATTTCATGAAAAGTGGCAGTGTTTGCAGGATCCGACTCTGATCGACCAGAGATTGTAGAACTAAACATGGGAGTAGATTTAGATTTAATTCAACACACAGAAAATCAATGAAAACGGGGGTGGAAGGATGCTCGGTTTTGAGCATGAGTCGGTGATAAAAATAAAGACACGTGACTAAGTGTGATTTTGAGTCTGAAACTTCGTAGAAGAAACGTGGAGCCCTGTGATAGGTGGACTTATTTCATCTACAAAACAGTGTGGAAGACTGAGGGATCACGTGGAAGAAACAAAGGAAAGAGTTTGGAAGACAGCGGGCTTATTTGGCTGAAACGTGGTATAGGGCAATGAGAGCATGTGGAAAATTAAAGAGTCAATATTAGTTATTTTTTTGACGACGAAGTAAATTATTTTTAAATTATACATCCAGTCTTTTGCCACAACAAATTTGAATAGATCTCTTTGGGGGTCCAAATATTATTTTTATATTATTTCTTTCTTTTGACAAAGCAAATTGGTTTTTCTATATATCAAATATGTCGAGCGGTATAGTTGATGTTTACAATTATTCAATTATACAATAGTTTATATATATCTTTTTGGGAGTCCAAATATTATTTTTATATTATTTGTTTTTGATTAATAAAGCAGTGAGAACAAGGGCACTGACCCTTTACATAGCATAACTATTAAAAACCATAGTGCAAAAACAACACTATAACAACATTAACAACAACTAACAACAAAAAGAGACCAAGTCTTTAGAAATCAGAAACAACAACAAAAAACACAAAAACAAGCTACAGGGGTGCCTTGCGCACTCTAGTGGCATCCATGGCACTGTTCCAATCGTTGGACATGAACTTGTAAAGGTCCCTTGTCTCCTGCTTATCCTCCTCCGTGTCCGCAGTATGTTCCCTCAGCAGAGAGAGGGTGAGTGCCGAGCTATGTAACACCTGCAAATGAAATTTGTTAAGGCCTGCCATTTGGGCATCCCAGGCCTCCATCTTGCTCTTGAGCCAGTTGACATCGTCCATGATAGCTTGCAATTCAAGCACGAGGCCCATTTTATATTATTTGTTTCTTTTGACAAGACAAATTGATTTTATTATATATCAAATATGATAATAGAGGAGAGCGGTATAGTTGGTATTTACAATTCTTCAATTATGTAATAGTTTATAAGCATTATAAATTTGTTCATAATATTTTTTACACCAAAGACGTCTCTTATTTGAAATGAAGAGCCTGGTTTTCAGCATCTATGGTTGGTATCATCTCTAAGGCCATGCAAGATGATTGAAGTCATTAGAGCCCTCCATTATCATTAGTAGATTTGGATTGTGCAAATATCAAAGCTTCATATTTGTACATGTGTAGATAAGGCCATACTGAAGCAGTCACAAAAATAATCATTGGTAGATTTGGATTGTCGGAACAAAGTAGCTTCAAATCTGTATGTGTGGAGAAGGCCATATTCTAGCGGCCCCAAAAACCAAATGTGTCATAAAAACATACTTTCGTATAGATTATGGCAAACTCGGATAATCAAAGCACAACTTTCATGAACGCCACAAGGATGATTAGTCTCTTGAAGTAGTAAAGTATTTTCTCCAATTTGTAGTCGGTACTTTTGTGTGTGAGAGTGTGCATGCACTCTAACGTCTTAGAGCGAACTCCAGATTCTCATGGAAAGAAAGTTGGTAATCATTAATTGTCACCATGTTGTATTCAATGACCGATGTGATCTAATTCTGGAAGTACCTGCTCTATTCTTTGAAAGGATATGTTTGGAAGGCATTCATTGCTATCATGTCATAAGCTATTCTGGCTCCAAAACAGACCTTTCGTACAACGTGATAGCGACGTGTTAGTCAATCGCAATCGTTTATTGCAAAATCGACGATGTAAAATATGTGACTAGCATGCATGTTAGTCAATCCGTATTGTCGCGTTGGAGCCAAAATAGACGCGTCTGTATTCACTAGAGGGGTGTTACCTAATTCCTATTGCCTAAAGTCAAGTAAATTGAGCAAATTTCAAGACGCATTTATTGAAGAGATGCTAATACAATTCTAGAAGAATCAGTCATTATTTTTGAAGGGTATGTGTGGAAGGCAATGCATGTTCCCAATCCCATAAACTTGGCAGTGTAAAGATCTCCAATCTCATGCAATAGAAGCTCATGATAAAGTCGGAAAGTAGCAAAGAAAAGTACTATTTTCCTCTTGACTCTAAATCTTGGAGAGGACACAAATTTTGATGAAGCACAAGCATTAATGAGGAAAGTTCAATCGCTGACAAAAATCTTATACTCCATTTAAGTTCTCAACTGCAATCATTTTTTTGAGATGTTTGCATTCATTCCCATTGTTGTCATTCCCTACCGCAGTCATTCTCTATCACCGTCCAAAAGCTACAAATTGCATAAATGCATCTTTGCATGAGTTGAAAGCTTGTAAATCAACACTAATGAGTTGAAAGCTTGTAAATCAACACTAATGAGTTGAAAGCTTGTAAATCAACACTATCTTTTGGTAGCAGGTAATCATCATCAACACTATTTTTATGTTCTTTTTTTCATTTTTTTATTTCCTAAATTTTGTTTGAACGTTTTGGTTTCTCATTTTCCATTATTTGAGTGAATAGTGACTTTGTTTTTAAAGCTAGATTGCTATGATACCGAATGTGTAAAATCATTGCAGATTCCAGCTAGAACGACTACTTACATTTTAAGTTAATATATGTGCAGTACGAGAAATATTCGATTTTTTAATTTTATTTAAACAATGATAGATATGCAAGTTCTTGGCAGTTTCAGGCAGATTATGTACAGTATGTGATTTTTTTTTCAAGAGTAAGAAAGATTTATTGAATGGGTAAATAATCACATACTATTAATAAATTGGTAAACATGCAAATCCAAATGTGGAATGCATGCATGTGTTTGTTATGTAGCCTTTATGAGAGCAAATTACATATGGTAAGAGAAAGTTTTGCCCCATTTAACCAATAAGCTAGTAATCAACAATGGTGACCAGAAGTGAAACTATCTTAGCTGTCAAATTTCTATGTATATTTTGTTTTTCTTGTTATTATAGTTGCACGACTTTTTGTTTGTCTTATGTTCGTTCTTCTTTCATTCATTGGATCTTCTCTTTTTTTCATTAATGTCTTTTTGTTCAAGGCATGGAATTTTTTTTTTTGATATCTTAGAGATGTCCCATGACTCACTTGTGACCCTATTACCATGTCAGTCCAAGCAAGGCGCGACTAGTTCATTGGGTCATCTGCTGAACCCATAGACCCCACCTGGGCGCTATTGGGGTAAACTGGCTCTTTTGGCAAGGATGAGGTTTGAATCTACGCAAGTTGTCTATTTCTTTCAACAGCTCAACCAACCAGTCTACACCTGGGGGGTGTTCAAGGCATGGAAATTATAATGGGTTTATTTCTTTTTTTTATAATACAAAATATAAATTTAATATTTTTTTATTTATTATATTTTTTGTTGACTTTGCATCGTTTTTCTTCTTATTATAGTTGTATGACTTTCTGTTTATCTTATGTTTGTTCTTTTTTCATTCATTGAATCTTCTCTTTTTTTCCATTCACGTCCATTTGTTTCAGGCATGAAAGTTATTATGAGTTTATTTCTTTCTATAATTATATAAAATATAAAATCAATATTTTTTGTTTATTATTTTCTTATTTGAAATGGACAACCTCATTTTCAACATCTATAGTTGATATCATCTCTAAGCCCATGTAAGACGATTCAAGTCATCAGAGCCCTCCATTATCATCACCATATTTGGATTGTTTAGATAGCGGAGCTTCAAATCTGTACCTGTGCAGATAAGGCCATGTTGCAACGACCCCAAAAATTATCATCGACAGATTTGGATTGATCAAATAGTGTAGCTTCAAATCTGTACATGTGCAGAGAAGACCATACTACAACGGCCCCAAAAACTAGTCACATATAAAAAACATACTTTCGTATAGATTATGACAAACTCAGATAATCAGAGCATAGCTTTCACGAACACCATAACGATGATTAGTCTCTCAAAGTAGTAAAGTATTTTCTCCAAATTGCAGACTATTCTTTTGTGCATGAGAGTGTGCAAGCACTATGATATCTTGAAAAGAACTCCAAATTCTCATGGAAAGAAAGTGTGGTAAGCATTAACTGTCACTATCTCATATTCATTGACCAATGTGAGACACTGGAAGTGCCCGCTTTAGTCTTCAATAGGATATGTTTGGAAGGAAATCATAGTCATCATGCCGTGTTCACTAGAGGGACATTACATAATTCCTATTGCCTAAAGTCAAGTAAATTGAGCAAATTTCAAGTCGGATTTATTGAAGAGACGCTCATGTAATTCTAGAAGAATCAATCACTATTTTTTAAAGGACAAGTTTGTGAGGCAATGCATGTTCCCAGTCCCATAAAATTGATAGTGTAAAGATCTCCAATCTCACACAACAAAAGTTCATGATAGAGTTGGAAAGTAGCAAATAAAAGTACTATTTTCCTCCTGATTCTAAATCTTGGAGGACAATTTATTTTGATGAAGCATAGGCATTAATGAGGAGGGTTCAATCACTAGCATAAATCTTATCCTCCATTTAAGTTCTCAACTGCATTCATTTTATCGAGATGTTTGCATTCATTCCTTGCTACTGTCATCCTCTATCACTGCCCATAAGCTAGAAATTTCATAAATACATCTTTGCATGATTTAAAAATTCTTACAGTTAGCACTATCTTTTGGTAGCAGGTAATCATCACTATATTTATGTTTTTTTTGTTTTCTAACTTCCTAAATTTTGTTTGAATGTTTTGGTTTCTCATTTCCCATTATTTGAATGAATAGTGACTTTGTCTTTGAAGCTAGATTGTTGTAGTGTTGAATGTGGAAAATTACTATAGATTCTAGCTAGAATAACTACTTACATTTTAAGTTAATATATGTGCAGTACAAGCAAATATTTGGTTTTTATTCATTAAACAATGATAAATATGCAATTCTTTGGTAGTTTTAAGTGGCGCATGTAAAATATGTGAAAAAAATTAAAAAGTAAGCAGGATTTATTGAATGGATAAATAATCACATTCTATTAGTAAACTAGCGAACATGCAGCTCCAAGCATGGAATGCATGGATGTGTTTGTTATGTAGCTTTTATGAGAGAAAATTACATAGGGTAAGAGAAAATCTTGCCACGTTTAACCAATGTTCTAGTAATAAACGGTGACAACCAGAAGCAAAACTATCTTAAAGATGTCAATTTTTTTTGTATATATTTCTTTTTTCTTGTTATTATAGTTACACAATTAAATTTTGTTTGTTTTATGATCATTCTTTTTTCATCATTGAATCTTCTCTTTTCTCCATTCACATCTTTTTGTTCAAGACATGTAAATTATTATGGATTTATTTATTTCTTTTATAATATTAAATATAAAATCAATATTTTTTGTTTATTATACTTTTGGTGTATTTTTCAGTTTTTGAATCTTCTCTTTTTCCATTCACATCTTTCTATTCAAGGCATGGAATTTTTTTTTTCAATAAAAGTGGATTATTCCACTAAATTTTTTTATTTTTTACACAGGATTCAAAGAGCATACCAAACGAAAGAAGCCTGGGAAGAAAACCTTCAGTCACAGCTCATAAAATAAACCTATAGTATCTAACAGATCAGTTAATACACCCCACCCAAAACCACATACAAAATGCGGTCACAACACATATAATATCAGTTTTACATAGAGCCCATATGAAAATTTGCAAAAAAAAACCAAAAAAAAAACCCATCGGATAATTTTCAAATGTAGACTCCACAGCTGCTATCAATGGAAGAAGACAGAATTTTCCAAAGCCCTGTGCCAAATCCCATGAGCCAAAAACCTTCCTGCCAAAAAAGAAAGTATCAAAAAACCTTTGGAAAAACACTATTGTATCAAATACCATGAGCTCTAACTCTCCTCCAGACAACGAACATGAATACTTGAAATGAAAAGGGAAAGCGAGAATAATTATCATTAGAAAATTTTACATCAACATTACTCAAGAAAATCACATAATTATTGTTGCAAACCTTCCCATACCCTAGAAGGAATTTCCTCAAAACCCACCTCTCGCTGATTAGCATTGCTATCAATGGCTAAATCTGTCAAATAATCTGCAATCTTATTAACTTCTCTGTAATAATGGGATAACAAGAAAGATTCAAACAATTCTAATTTTTGTAAAATGAGATCAAGTATATACTGCAAATTCCAACAATTCGATTTCTTTTTCATAACACATTGAATAATCACCATAGAATCACCTTCAATTATTAAGTCCTTAATTCCCAAAGAGATTGCCATATCCAATCCAAAAGACAAAGCATGAAATTCTGCATAATTGTTAGTTTTAAAACCAATAGCATGACACTTAGCTCGAATAAAATTTGCATTGTGATCATAAATTACCATGCCTACCCTAGCCGGCCCAGGGTTACTACGAGAGGCCCCATCAAAATTCAGTTTAAAGTGCCCCTGCGGAGGAGGTTTCCATTTAGCATAGCATCTCTTACCTACTGCATCATTCTTTTTTAAAATTGAACCATGAGAGGGTAAAACCGACAACATCTTCCAAACTCTAGTGCGAAAAAGAAGTAAAATTTTCCAAATTCTTATAAATAAATGACAAAGCAACCTCAGAGATTGAAGACTCAATTTTTAATAGAACCTCAGACATAGGAGAACTTGTTTTTTTAAATATCTAGTTGTTTCGCTCTAGTCAAACATTCCAAATCACAATAGATGGAGATATGATTCAAAGGCATGCATAAAAAGATGAGGCAAACATAAAGGACCAAGATCTAAAATGGGAAATGAGATCCTTACCAATAACAAAGGATATATTTAACTTCTCAAACAACCACTGCCAACATTCATAAGCATAATCACAATGTAGGAACAAGTGTGAAGAAGATTCCAAATTTTTGTTACAAAGGACACAAGGGAAAACAATAGTAATACCAAGACTGCCCAGTCTCATACCTGTAAGGACTTTGTCCTGAACTGCCAACCAAGCAAACGCTCCAACTTTAGGAAGACAAGCTGAATGCCAAAACAACTTATAAGGCCAGGATGATAAATCTTTAGCAACCATAAGAGAGTTGTAACCATCTTTAACAATGTACTTACCATAAATATTCTTTGTCCAAATTAAATAAGTTCATCCTCAGAATCAGAAAGAAACACAATTCCATCCCCCAAAATCTTCTCAAAATGTAATTTCATACTTTGATCAACATCTAAGAAATCAATCGACTTCCATCTAGCTAGCTTAAGGGGTCCACTAGTCACAATTTCAAAATAATCTGCTACAAAAACACCCCAAAGGGAGGAAAGAATAGTAATCAGAGGAGACCAATCCCTAATATTCACTTGAGGTGTGTGTCCATTCCATACTTCATCGTAGAATCTGACCTTTCTACCATTATGAACAATCCATGAGAGATGAGGCAAAATAACTGATCTACATTTACAAAGGAAATTCCAAATAGCAGAACCCGAAGGCAAATTTGAGACTTTAAAAATGTACTCTCTCGGTCCATTATTTAAATATTTGGCAAACATAATTTGTGCCCATAAGGAGCTAGGCTTGTCATATAATTTCTAAACCAACTTAGCACCTAAGACTAAATTCTTATTCTCTAGACTCCGAATTCCCGTTCCCCCAAGTTCCTTAGGCAAACATACCTTATCCCATGCAACTAAAGGGAGTTTCTTCTTGCCATATTTATTATTGTTCCAAAGAAAATCTCTAAGAGTATCCTGTAAACTAGCAATAGCTGCTTTTGAAGACTTCAAAACATACATGAGATATATGGGAACAACATTCAAAATAGACTTGATGAGAACAATTTTACTCGCCAAAGTTAACCATCTATGATTCCATGAGAGAATGATTTTAGAAATGACCAAAATAATCTTATGCCAAAAACCAATCTAAGAAAGGAATCCCAAGGTAAGTACATGGAAGATTTCCAGTCTTAAATCCCCAAAAGAATTGCAACCTATGCTGAACCAGTTGTGATGTATTAAGGAAAAAAATCTTTGATTTATCGCCATTCACTTTCTGACCAGAAAATGATGCATAATTATGTATTATTCCTTTAATCACTTTTGCCTCAACTAACGAAGCATGTCCAAATAACGGAGTATCATCTGCAAAGAGACAATGAGAAATACTTTGGGGAATATTTTGAATCCTTATACCTTTCCAAATCCTCCGACTTTAGCAGCTCTAATAGCCCAACTAAAGGTTTCGACTAGGAGAATAAACAAAAAGGGAGAAAGAGGATCTCCCTGTCTCAAACCCCTGGAGGAAGTGAAAAAACCACAAGGAGAACCATTAATTAAAACCGAGAATCTTGCAGAAGAAATGCATGCATGAATCCATTTGACCCAGGCCTTGGAAAAACCTAACTTCTCAAGAACAACGCATAAAGTCCCCCACTCTCCTCTATCATAAGCCTTCATCATGTCTAGTTTAAGTATCATGGTCGGGGTTCTTTGCGTGGAAATAGAATGTAGCACCTCATGTGCTACAATTGCACCCTTTGTCGTCTCCCTTCCAGGAACAAAACCACCTTGCTCCAATGAAATGATCCTAGGTAGAATTTTTGCCAACCTAAGGGAAATTGCCTTCGTAAATATCTTATACAAAGTGTTACGTAAAGCAATGGGCCGGAAGTCAGCAAAAGTCTTAGTATCCTATTTTTTAGGAATAATTGCAATCATTGTAGTATTAAGTTATTTTAAAACATACCTATCTCTCCTAGCTTCCTCGAGAGCCAATAAAACATCATTTCCCACAAAATCCCAACATTTCTGAAAAATAAAGGAGTAAAACCATCTGGTCCTGGAGCTTTATCCGGATTCATGGCAAAGACAACACACTTAACTTCTTCTAAGGAAAAGGGAGACATCAACATCTTATTATCTTCCAAAGATACTATTGGAGGAATATTAGATATAATATCATTGCTGAGATTTCCATTTTCCAAAGATAATAATGACTTAAAAAACCCAACTGCCTCTGAAGCAATGTCCTCTGACTTTATCAATAAATTCCCATTCTGACACTGAATACAAGATATCCTATTCTTACATCTTTTAATCTTAGTTGAAGAATGAAAGAATTTTGTGTTCCTATCACCATTTGAAAGCCATAACTCTCTAGATTTCTGTCTCCAATAGATTTCCTCTCTAGCTAACACCTCCTCAAGCTGTAATTTTAGTGACTTCAATTCATCAAAAAATTGTGGCACCATATCATGTTGAAGCACATGAGTATTAAGACACTCAATCATATCTTGAGTCCTATGTTTTTCTTGAAAAATGTTCTTAAAATGCGATATATTCCATTCCCTAATATTCAATTTCAAATAAATTAACTTCTTAGCAATCTAAAACATACAGGACCCAGAACAAAAGGAGCAGAATTCCACCATTTCATAAGCAGAGGCAAAATAGAAGAATCCCTAAACCACATGGGCTCAAATTTAAATAGAGACTTAAAAGAAGACCTATCCTCAATAACTGAAAGAGAAATTGGAAAATGATCAGAACCCGAGACCGGTAGAATAGAGGAAAAGAATTCAAAATCTGAATCAATCCAATTCTCAGATAACAAAAACCGATTTAATTTCTCAACAATCTGAGAAAAATCCCTTCTCATGTTTGTCCATGTGAAAACCCCATTCTGAAACTTACAATAAAAAAGGCTCATATCAGAAATGAAATCCCCAAAGTCATCCATAATCCTTTTATTAGGGAAAACACCTCCTTTTTTCTCATCTAAATCAATGATAGCATTAAAATCACCCTCGAAGATAAGAAAGGAACCATATCTTAAGGGAGAAGAAATCCTATTTAATTCACCCCATAACTTACTCTTCCCTTGAATTCTTGATGGAGCATAAATGTTAAAAAGCCAAAATTTAACCTTCAAAATCTTGCTAATAACTAAAGTCAACATTATTATTAAGTGTTTGAAGGGGGAGTCGGAGCCATCATAGTCAATTGAAAATATTATCATAAAAGCTAGGGAGATCATTGCAAGTTTCAAAGAAATAATTATTCAACATGCCTTTAGAGAGGAAAATAGTGTGGTGGATTGTCGAACGAACATAGGGGCTAATTCTAACTCCCAAATGATCTGGCACGAGGAAGATCTCAATTTAAACATTAAAGAGCTCCTTAGAAAGGACCGATATATGGGGAGAGAAGGACCACATAATCATGATAGGGAATATGAATATTTTATGCCTTGATGGAAAGGTCATTATTACTTGGCAAACCGACAAATCCCCAACAATCTTTAATAATTCGCCGCACACTTTGTGGGTCACCCAGTTCAAAATCTTGAGTAACAATGGGAAAGAAGGGCTTAGTTTGTAGAGAAACAGAGCTAATAATCTGAATCTGAAGATGGGAGGAGACTTAAGGAGGGAGGAACCAGACAATACGTCGACTTGGAAAGCGATGCCGAAAGTGTGGGCGAAACTGGAAAAACGATCTCTCACAAGCTTTATGGAGAAGCTCATGGACTATGATAAAGGTAGGATAAATCTTGTCATTTCCAAGATTTTTGAAAATTGGTCTAATGGGTCCTTTAAAATCTATGGGGTTAAGTTCAAGTTGGATGCTGAGCTCATAGCTACAGTGACTGACATGCCCCACACTGGGCTTAATTTCTTTCGAGACCTCAAAGTCTCCAACAACGCGGTTAATTTGTTCCCGCGGAAAGAGAAAGAGAGGGTCAGAATTGGCAAAGCCACAGGGGGTTACTATGAAGCTACAAATATCAAGAAGACTCTGGAGTTGTCCTTCTAGTCCGGTTCTCCATTGCGGGCTTTTGCTGCTCATTTATGAGCACTGTAAAACCCTCGCCCTGCTGGAAAACAAGAGGATATCCGCCTCTCCGGGAAAGAGAAAGATGGAGGGAGGCGACTCCAGCAAGGAGAAGGCGTCCTCTAGCAAAAAAAGAAAAGTGCCCCTAGGATGGAAACAGAGGAAATTGAAAAGGAAAGTAGCGAAATGGAGATGATGACTCCAATGGTGAAGACAGCTGGAACGATGAGGAGCTGGGTAATGAGGAAGAAAGTGGTGATAATGAGTCTAGTAAAGAAAGCCCTATCCACAGTGATTGCCTTGGTAAGGACAACAACCATCCAATGGAGGATGTGAATTTCAAGGTTAATGAGAAAACTGATGTGAATTCCGAGAGGGACATGAACAAGGATTCTGAGAAGGATTTGACTAAGGACAGGGTAAGTGAGGATAAGGAAAGTGCGGGTAAAGGCTTATTCTTGGATAACCTCAAAAAACTCATTGAGGCGATACTGGATTATGACAGATGGACCTACGAACTCCTGAAGAACCTGGAAAAAAAAGGAAAAAAATATGGATGTGAAGAGGGAGGATGACTACAGAGATCAGACAAAATGGAAGCAAAATACGGAGGAGAAGGTTAATTCGATGGAAGAAGGGAGAGAGGTGATGAAAAATCTGTTGGGCATTATCCCGAGTATCCTATTAGCTGTCACTAAAAACTTGGAGGATATTGCTAAGGTCTTTGATCATACCAGCTCTCCTAAACTGGTAGTGGAACTTGACATGGATGAAGAGACTATCCAGACTGGTAGCGGTGAAGCTACTCCAGTTGGTAGTGCTACGAAGAGGACCAGGGCTAGTGTCAAGAAAGTTGTGGCTGCTTCTGCAAAGGATCTCCCTAATCTCAGGGATAACATTAAAGAGCTACATGGAATTAGCAACACCTTGGAAAAAATCAACTAGTTTCTCTTCTGGAGTCTGGCTGGCTTTGTTGGCTTTTGCTGGTTTTCTTTGGTTTTCTGCTGGCTTTTCGATGGTCTGTTCCTTTTTGTTTCTTGTTTCTTTTTCTGATTAAGTTCCACTTGTAAAGGGTTTCGGGGCCCCTTCAAAACCTGTTTTTACCTTAATCAAAAACTAAAGTCAACATCCAATTTGTAGAAGATGCCACTAATTGTACCTCAATATTATAATTATTCCAACGTAGTGCCAAACCTCCTGAAGCACCACAAGCAGCAGAAGAAAGAAAATTCCACCTTCTCCAAGATGAAAAAACCAAATCAGAAGACTCCTTTGACAACTTTGTTTCTTGCAACATAAAAATATCACACTTAATTATGTCCATCTGGGACTTAATTAAGCATCTCTTGTTAGGGGTAACATTCCAAGAAATAGTTCTCATTGTCCTCGAGGGGAGGCCGAAGCTCCCCTCTTCCCATTAATCGAAGAATTTTTGCTTTCCCCAAAGCAACCTTGCAAATTATGTTTCACAACCCTGATCTTGTCACATGAGGACTAGTCACAGATCTTTTACTTCTCTTTCTTTTTACTCTGACAGGAGTTAGGCATGTTTTCTTAGGCCTACCAAGAGAGATCGAACGCCTCCCTTGCCCACCAGTAGAAAAAAGTGACAAAGTCTTTTGAATTCCAACATCAATTTCCATTTGAGTCTTAAGATTATTTGGAGGCCTACCTCTCCCAGGAGAAACCACTGATGGTGAAAAAACCAGAGTTGTTTGGACAATTGGTAAACTCTTGCATGACTTTGGAGAAGCCAGGATAATATGATTATCTTCAAAACCCAACTTTGTTGTAGCCAAAACCGCAAAAGGATTAACAGATGCAGAAATTGGAAGGGTCAAATTTATACCCCCCAAATCATTCTCAATTGAACAAACAACTCTATCAGTAGTACCCTCATCCATCTGATGTGCATGATTGTTAACAATATCATTTACTTGCTAAACCAGATTCTCATCTGGCATAATAACAAGGACAACCTCTGACAGATTACTATTCCCTAAGGAAGATTCAATAGCCATATTAATTTCAACATTCAGAGGGGAATTATTAGACACCAAATTCTTAATTTCCTGAACTAAAGAAGCATCATTAGGAAAACCTATGGCAGGTACCTGTTTAATAGTTTCCATATCAACCACTGCATTTTTATCTAAATTCACATTCTTTGAAGAATCCAAAACCTCCTTATGAGTGCATGAAGACAAATTGCCATCCTTACCCTTTATGTGATTATTTGGCATCTTAGGGCAATCTATTGTTAATGGATGATCTACTCCATTTATCGGGGGATTACCATCCATCACTATACCCTCGTTATTAGAAAATGTCTTTAGTAAAGACGAAAGTAAGACCGAACCCAAAGTGTGATCATTTGGTTTCCTAGAACTATGACACAACGGATTATTTTCAAGATTAATGTGACCTGTTTCTACCAATTTATGTGAAGAGACATTTCCACATCCTTCAACCGAAGGTCCCACCGACAAACTATCTTTATTAAGGGATTTAGGGATAGAGCCAACAACCTGCTGGTTTTTCTTAAAATCAATAAGTAACGGAGCATCCAAACGTAAATGAGACTTGAGAAGCTCCGTATCTAATTTCTCAATTGACTGGCACCAAATACCATCATGAGACTTGATATTACAAGTACGGGGGCAAACATTGTTAGGGTTAATAAGAACACAAATTTTTACTAGAACCTCCCCCTCCACAAAGTCCATTTTAGATGTTAAAAAAGTTCCAATACTATTTCCAATTTGCTCAAGAACATCCAGATCCATAAATTCAAAAGGAATTTTAGGTAAACCAAACCAGAAAGGACTAAGTTTTGAACTAGACCTAATAGGAACAAAAAAAGGTTTCCAAGCCGCAATTAAAATTAAATGTTTTCCAAACCAATGATGCAAAGTTCTTAATACCTCATCTCTGAAAGAAGGAGAATCAAAGACAATAGTAAAAGCATTCGTAGATGTCAATAATTGAAAATAATGCATATCCCCCCATCTTTTCTGCAATTTATGATAAAGCTTTAACAAACTAATTTGATCACCCCAAATTTCCCCAAAAATGGCATTCGTATGCAGACAATTCACTTTCTTATCGACATAGGAACCCAGAAGATCGATACAAGGGATAGGAGCCCAAACCTATGATGAAGAAACCCTTGGCAGAATAGGATCAGTAGGTATCTTACTTACCTTTTCCAGACTAGCTTCCTTGAGGTTCACATTTACCTTATTTCCCACTTGCTGTGAAGAAACAGAAACCCTAGCCACAGTCTCCTTATTTGCCAAGCCAACAACCCTAGCAAACATTCGCTGATTGCCCAGATCCAAAGACCATTTCCCTGAAAAGCCCTTCAATTGCTTCTCAAAATTCCCTTTATTCACACCATTATTAAAACGCCCTTGAGTAAATCTCCTTCCATTGTTATTCTGCCTCCATGCCACACTGCGTCTGTTCCAAAAGAAGCCTTGAAAGTATTTTAAAATTGGCTGAAAAACCTTGTTATTTCTGCTCCGGTTTACCTGTATCGCCATGTCCTTCCATTTGCCGTTCGTGTAGACCCACTACGGAACATGAGGCGGGTCTTCTCAGCCCACATCTGCCCATGAACCCAAATGCCTTCTATTGGCCATTTCTGATCGCAAGATTGTAATATAAAACAAGGTAGATATTTGCACTTACCATTACAGAGATTTATTTACTTGTCCGACAAGACCACAAACTTGAAATTGATGGAGGAGTCGGCAAGAAGCACAGAAGCCCAACCTTCCTTGGAATTCACAAACCGCTACAACTGAACCTCCGATCTTACTGCATAAGCCTCTGAATCCTTGCCTTCCACTGCTAAGAAACCCGATCGATAAGTGCGTTTTGGCTTGTTATCTTACACTGCTAAGATTTGGGATTTAAAATTGTAAAAAAACTGGTATGGTTGTTGGTGTTGTAGCTCCTGGTCACTACGTTTCCTTCCGCAAAATTGCAATTATCCAGACTGCAGATCGCTGGTCTCAGGATGCCCTAGCCATGTGAACGAGTGCGCACTTTCCTCCTGATGCATCTTTGGTAATTGGTGGACGACAATAAGCGGACAAATACGTATCATATAAAATCAATATAAAATCATTATTATGGGTTTATTTCTTTCTTTTATAATATAAAATATAAAATCAATATTTTTTGTTTATTATATTTTTTTGGTGACTTTGCATTGTTTTTCTTGTTATTATAGTTGCACGACTTTCTATTTGTCTTATGTTCTTTTATTCATTGGATCTTCTCTTTTTTCCATTCACACATTTTTGTTCAAGACATGGAAGTTATTATGGGTTTATTTCTTTCTTTTATAATATAAAATATAAAATCAATGTTTTTTTGTTTACTATATTTCTTATTTGAAATGGTCAACGTCATTTTCAGTATCTACAGTTGATATCATCTCTAAGCCCATGCAAGATGATTGAACTCATCAAAGCCATCCATTATCATCGACAGATTTGGATTGTTTGGATAGTGGGGCTTCAAATCTATACATGTGCAGATAAGGCCATTCTTCAGTGGCCCCAAAATCTATCATCACAACTTCAAATTTGTACATGTGTAGAGAAGGCCATACTTGAGCGGCTCCGAAAACCAGTCGCGTCATGAAATCATACTTTCATATAGATTATGTCAAATTTAGATAATAAGAGCACAACTTTCATGAACACCATAAGGATGATTAGTCTCTCGAAGTAGTAAAGTATTTTCTCTAATTTGCACTAAGTTCTTTTGTGCGTGAGAGTGTGCATGCACTCTGACATATTGGAATGAACTCCAGAATGTGATAAGCATTGAACTATCACCATGCCGTATTCACTGACCGAACTCAGCTAATTCTAGAAGTACCCATTGGAGTCTTCAAAAGGATATGTTTGGAAGGCATTCATTGTCATCATGCTGTATTCACTAGAGGGACGTTACCTAAAGTCAAGTAAATTGAGCAAATTTCAAACCGCATATATTGAAGAGGTGTTAATGCAATTCTAGAAGGATCAGTCATTATTTTTGAAAGGATATGTGTGGAAGGAAATGCATGTTCCCAGTCCCATAATTTTGGCAGTGTAAAGATCTCCAATCTCAAAAGCTCATGATAGAGTTGGAAAGTAGCAAATAAAATTACTACTTTCCAATTGTTGGCAGAAATGTTATCATCCATTTAACTTCTCAACTGCATTCATTCCCTTCTATAGTCAGCCTCTATCATCGCCCAGAAGCTAGAAATTGCTAAATGCATCTTTGCATGAGTTGAAAGCTTTTACAACAACACTATCTTCTAGTAGCAAGTAAGCATCATCAACACTATATCTATATTTATGTACTTCCTAAACTTTGTTATAATATTTTGGTTTCCCATTTCTCATTATTTGAGTGAATAGTGACTTTGTTTTGAAGCTAGATTATTGTAGTGCCGAATGTGTAAAATTACTATAGCTTCTAGCTATAACGATTAATTACATTTTAAGTTAATATATGTGCAACACGAACAAATATTTGGTTTTTTTTTTAAACAATCATAGATATGCAAGTTCTTGGTAGTTTCAGGCAATGTATGTACAATATGTGATTTTTTTTTGAAGAGTATGAAGGATTTATTGAATGGGTAAATAATCACATGCTGTTAGTAAATTGACAAACATGCAACTCCAAATATGGAATGCATGCATGTGTTTTTTATGTAGCTTTTATTAGAGAAAATTACATATGGTAAGAGAAAATTTTGTCATGTTTAGTAATAAATGGTGGCAGTCAAAAGTGAAAACTATCTTAGCTATCAAATTTCTGTGTGTATTTCATTTTTCTTGTTATTATAGTTGAGCAACATTTTGTTTGTCTTATGTTCTTTCTTTTTTCATTCATTGAATCTTCTCTTTTTTCCATTCACATCTTTTTTTTCATGGCATGGAAATTATTATGGGTTTAAATCTTTCTTTTACAATATAAAATATAAAATCGATATTTTTTTGTTTATTATATTTTTTGCTTACTTTGCATCTACATTTTTAAAAAAACTGGTTTGGTAGGGTTTTTGGTGATATTTTTATTGTAAATTTTGCTGATTTTTTTCTCATTACATTTTGATTTAACAATAGACATATGCACCCTTCTAATCCATAAATAGCTTTATTCCCCTATAACACTTTACTACAAAGCAGTGTGAAATTTAATTCTTTTCAAATTTGCATTAGACATCCTTGAAATTAAAGATATACACAAAAATATATTTATTTGCATATATCAAACTTTAATGTCAAATAGTTGTCTTTTATGCTTCTTCCATCTAGTCTCTTTGATTTTGTTCACTAATCTAATCAAGTATAGTTGTCTTTTATACTTCTTCCATCTAGTCTCTTTGATTTTGTTCACTAATCTAATCAAATATTGTATTTCCAATGCATGAATTATTTTAGCTATAGTATGCCTCTTTAAAAATGTAGAGAGTTGATGGGTTGTTTGCACATTGAGTTTGTGCTTCTTTGTTAAGGATATAAGTTTAATGCATAAAACATATTTAATAATCTAATTACGGATAGGTAGGTGATAATGAATATTAGATTATAGAGAGTTCTAAGCTTAATTATTATTGATGATAAATGAATGGTCTGTATGTGGTAAATTATTAAACTTGTTCAACTTATAAAAGAATTATAGTTTGCAATATGTGATTTTATCAATAATTATTTTTGTTAGCATTTTTTGTATTTCCTATTTTCATTGTTTTTTCCAGTATTCTTGTGCAAAATGTTATGAAATAAATGATTTTTGTAGATATTTGACACAACATTTTGCTGTCTTAGTTTTGTTTTATAACTTGAATTCATACAATTGACGTTATCTATTTCTGTTCATTATATTTTCTTAAGCTCAACTCTATCTTGTACTTTTTAAAAGAGAGCACAAAACATTGCGTTTGTCAAAGATACTTACATTTTTTAACCCTTGTTTTATTTTTACGATCTAATTTAAATTTTTGAATCATAAAATTGTATGTGTTGTTTTATAAACACATAAAATTGGTACCCTTGTATAGAAAGTTGAGCTTGCATATTGCTTCTTTATTATTACTCTTGATGTCATAAAATTTATTTTTATTTTATTTATTTACTAAAACTAAATTCAAGTCAAAATAAAATAAGAAAATAATTTGGAATGGTGCCAGCCACCATGAATGCTTTAGTTTTACATACTTTTGAGTTATAATAAAAAATGTATACTATTTTGTTTGATGATTATGGATTTAGAATTAGTTTTCTTTTAATTTTAGAATGTTAAATAGTCTATAAAATTAATAATTACTGATCTTAATTTTTTTATAGCTATCTCTGATTTGCTTTAATTCCAATTTCTCTATGTACAACCTGCAGTTTAGTAAGGAGCTACTACACCTTGTCATTGACCCATTATACTTTCAAAAGAGGTATATATGATTTGATTGCATTTGCTTTAAAAAATAGACGAGATACACTTTATTTTGCTTGAAGATAATTCCCATAAATTAGCTATCTTTGATTTACCTTAATTTGATTTCTCTATGTACAATTTCTAGCTTAGCAAGGCACTGCTATACTTTCTCATTGACTTGTTACACTTTCAAAAGAGGTATATATGCTCCTGATTGAACTTGATTTTAAAAACATATGTGAGCTATCTACTTTTTTTTTCTTGAAGATAATTCATATAAATACTTAGCTATCTTTGATTTGTTTTCTTTGTGTGTTTTGCTTAAGATTTGCAATTTTGGTTAATAGTTTTTGATAATAAGCATAATGACAGAATTGCCAATGACCCATTATGTATGATTACAATTTACATGTACAGGAATTATATTTTTCTCCTCATCTCACCATAGAATGATTGCAGAAAAAATCGATACAAATTAAATAAGTAAACTAACTTGATAAATAAGTACCACATCATCTACACATCAAATGGATCCATACAAGGTGCCAGTATCACAAGTAACGACTTGAACCTTAGCGAGCATTATTTAACCCCAAACATCAAATATCCCTCAAACAGGTCAACAACAACCCATGACCCAATAAGTGGTTACATATACAACGAGAATGCCATATATACCACCCTTGGATGAGAATATACAAACACAATAGAATGCTTCCTTCATGCAAACAACCTTTTCAACAAAACTATAAATATCCAGCTAGATCAAATGCCAACACAATCTCATAAGTCCAAGCAAGCAACTATCACACCACAAGTTGACATACCCACTTCCACATTGTGAATCGACACCAATATACAAGGCCAATAAATAAATATTCTACCACAAGAGGGTGTAAAAATTATGTCACAACCCAAGCCTTCTAAACATTGAAAAACAAAAACAAAAGTATTTGACATCCTACTCGAGAGATTAGGATACACACAACTGACTATTCAAGAGCAACAAGTTGTTACACAATACCAACACTGGATATAACCAACCATGCAAGCTTGTATCTAATACCAACCTCAACAAACCTAAGGTTATCAAAATGTTGGACCAACACACCAAGTGACATGACAACAACCAGTCGTCCAACCATATCAACTGGACCCATAGCAACAACAATAACATATGCCACAATATTAACAATAGATGCCACAAGTTCCTCAATTTCAAAAATAAATGACTGAATTAGGAACTCAACAATAAATACCAATAGCATAATTAAAACAACACACATGACAACAACATCATCCTTTTCTAACAATTTGAGCTTAACAACAACCAATTCAATATATGTAATAATTTCAACCTTAGACACAATCCAACAGTCAATATCAACCCCAAATTCAGTACACAATACAATAACAACAACCACAACAACAAGATCAATACCAAGACACCACCACAACACAATATGGGGATCCATACCAAGACGCACCAATAACAAGTACACCTCGATCCGCTATTTCTGTATATAAGGAGCAATATCCACTTGGAGCAACAATATACATACAACGAGGTCATGCATGAATGAACAATGAACCTCTTAGACAAGGACCTTCTGATATGATGATGCAATAGATCAAAAAACTATCCAAACAAGTTACACACCACAAGATTTATGTCCTAATCCCTTTGATAAAATTCTTAATATGCCTCCTTTCCCCAAAAACTTTAGTGTACCTAAATTTTTCAAATAGAGAGGAAAAGGAGACCCAAAGGATCATCTCAAAGAATTCTATGCATCTTGTATGAAAATCTACTATGACAACACATATCTCATGCGTCTATTCCTACAAACTCTATTAGGACAAGTGATGGACTGGTATGCCCAACTACCTAGTATCATTATGTCATGGAATGAATTAGCCAAGAAACTCATTTATCACTTTGACTTCAATATCAATATTGAAGTCACCATGAATGATCTCATTAGTACTAAATAGAAAACATGAGAATCCTTTGTGACATTTTTATAAATATGGTGAAACTTAGTTAGCCGATGTCCATTTGACATCCCTGAAGAACAACAAGTCAACTTGTTTATTGAAAGTTTAGTACCAAAATTAATGTACAAATTGAAGATAAAAAGTCCTAGCACTATCAACAAAATTGTCAAGAAAGAGACAAACATCAAGAAGGCTCTTATACAAAAGGGGATTATCAAAATATTTAAAGACAACACCAACAACCCTAGCAAGTTTCCAATGATAAGAGCAAATTCTGGTCTAGAAATAAGAATGTTACCAACAATGGAGTTGTGGATGCAAGGATAGTAAACAATGCACAAACAAATATCATCTTGAAAGGGGCCATAACACCAAGTACTCAAACCAAAGAAATGGGACTCAGACTCGACAAGGCCGAATCAGACTCAGACTCGGGACTTGACGTCAGACTCGACTGGACTTGGGAAAGTGAAAAACTCAAGAAATTTAGATATTTTTAAAGATTTAAAACTTGTTTCAGACACCCTTTATTGAATACACCTTAAAGACACAATAACATCATCAAACTCGGCTCATTTGATTACATACACAAGTATACATCAATCACATAAGCATAAACACAAATTGTAGCTGAAGAAAATAACAAACATAGATATATAAATATTGTCAAATGTATATAATATTACAAAACTCATGGAATAAAAAATCCATGTCATCATATGATCATCATCAAATATTTCATACAAATACCAAAGGTAAATACAACTACAAGCCTATAGCTCAGAGGAGTGTGCACGCTCTCGCCCTGGCCCCCTGTGAAGGCATTTAAGGTAGGTCCTGGATGATTCAACAACCATAGTCGCTCCTCATGACACCATGCCATGCTCACCAACATCAGGAACAACTTTGTCACTCTCAATATTTCTTGTCTCTGTTTGTGCTCTTTGCTCCTCCTCTACAATGGCTACAACCTCAACCTCTATATCTACCTGGTCGATCCAATTAGTGTCATCATCACTAAAGACAACTGCAGGAATCTCGGGATCTTTCTGACTCTCATTGGCCCACTCTGCTTCAAGATCAACCTCATCTAGAATGATAGGAGAGATGTCAACTAATGCATTCTTTCTCATTCTCAGGAGGAGGTTGTAGTGAACAAAGACAAGATCAATCATCTTCTCCACAGATAATCTATTGCACCTCTTGGAGTGTATGTTCTCAAACATACTCCAATTACGCTCACAACTTGATGCGCTGCATGGTTGGCTCAAGATGCGAATGGCCAACTTTTGAATATTTGGTGTCGTTGGGCCAAAAAAGATCCACCAATGATCTGAGTTTGAAATGAGAAAAATAAATAAAATTAGTCTCACTCATGAACTCATTTAACAAGTTACAATATACAATAAAACTAAAATTAAGCCTTACAATTTATTTTTACCTGGCATCATAATTGTCCTACCGCCTTTGGCGATAGGACAAGAGAAGGTATCCCCTTGTGCATCTGAGAACAACTGTAGCTCTCGAATAAGCTCTATCTGAGAAGTACCAACAAGTCCCATCTTCTCCATGATTGAGTATAGCCCATTAAGGACCTCCACTTCATCCTTGAAAGAAGGGATAAAATGGAATGTTGGATTTAGATAATAGGCTGCTGCATGGATGGGCCTATGAAGCTGATGATGCCATCTCCTATCAATGATCTCCCAAATGGGACCACACTTTCTCTCATCTCCTCCATAGACGAATTTGATTCCCTCCTTCGCCCTATCCGTGCCCTCATATATATAGCCCATTATGGGCTTATCTCCATCCGCAACTCGCAACAAACCACCAAGGGCTTAACAAACTGCAAAATTAAAAATATTGTGAAATTTAGAAAAATGAGAAAATAAGAGAATACATATAATAAGTTATAAAACATGAAGTTAAATTGTAGAATTTATAAAAAAATTACCTTCACTATCTCATCACAAGGGACCCAAAAGTCTTGCTCATCAAAAATGCAGTCTGCCATATCTTTCCCTGTAGGGGTGGTAGCATAGGATGAGGAAGACCACTCCTCACCAACAATCATACATCTCAAGTCAGACTTAGACCTAAGCATGGACTACAATGTGAGGAATTTTGTGGCAAATCTTGTGATTCCTGGATGATGCAACTCCTTCTGCTCTGTGTATTGTCTCATAAGAGCCAACACCCATGAATGATTATATACAAAATTGCACACATTTCTTGCCCTTTCTACACATCTCTTGACCCATGGGATTTTTCCAATATCCTCCAACATGAGGTCAATGCAATGAGCAACACATGGAGTCCAAACTATAGATGGGTGCCTCTCCATCAATAGTCTATCTGCAACAACATAATTTGTTGCATTGTAAATTGTAATTAATAGAGGTACAAACTACAAGATAGTAATTAATTTGTAAATAAAATTAGTTTGTAATCAAAAGTTTACCCGCAACAACATAATTTACTGCATTGTCGGTCACCACCTGTATCATGTTCTCCTCACCCACCTCATCAATCACCTCCTCTATTTGCTCACATAGGTAGGTGGAATTCTTGCAATGGGCGGAGGCATCAATGGACTTGATGAAAACGGTGCCCCCTAAAATAAAAAAATAAAGCTAGGTCAATGATCATTCAATAAACCATTAGATAAAAAATAAAAAATTAAAGACTATATGAAACTAAAATTAATTAATCACCTGTGGAAGAAATAAGAAAATTAAGGAGAGTTCTATTTCTCCTAGCCGTCCAACCTGTAGGATTTGAGAAATACAAATCCACAGGAACCCAAAGAAACCTGCATGCAAGAAACCTATTACAGAGAAAGAGAGAGAACGAAAACAAGGGTTTTGGCTCTGACAAAGTGAAAAGATTTATTATCAGAGAAAAATGAATCAAGAAGGTACAATAATACAAGAGATCAATCCTTATAAAGGAGATCAACACCGAAAGGAAAACCTAACCCTAAGGTGAGAGCATTTAATAATTAAATATTAATTATTAAATGACTAATATATGCATAAAGTGAAATCTTAAGAGGAGAGTAAAGTTAATTAATTACTTTACTCTAACACCCCCCCTTAAGATGAGCTACAATGCAGCTACAAACAATGTAGAAGAAAGCAAAGGAACTACAATGCAATAGAGGGTCCCGGCAACAAGGCCTGATCAGGTACCCGAATACAAGAAAATCTCTATAAAGCGGAGTAAAGGAGAAAACCCAGTGGGAAAAAATTCCTCTCCAAAAAGAGAAAAAGAATCATGCTGAAAAGAAAACATGAAGGAAGGAAGGCCTCACTGAGACCCCCCAAGGACAACTTCCTTCACCCCAAGCATGGAGCGCAACTGAAGATAGCGCAGAGATGCCAAAGGTTTAGTGAAGATGTCTGCAACCTGCTCCTCTGTAGGAATGTACTCCAAGATGAGAGAACCATCCTGAATCAACTGCCTGATGAAGTACATGTGGATTTCAATGTGCTTTGTTCGCTGATGCTCCACTGGGTTGCGAGAAATGTGAATGGCACTCTGATTGTCAGACCAAAGAATAGTGGGACAATCTAGAGGAAACCCAAACTCTGTCATCAATTGCCGAAGCCATAAAACCTCCTGACTGGCTAACACTGTTGCACGGTACTCAGCCTCTGAAGATGATAATGCAATAGCAGACTTCTTCTTGCAAGACCATGTGATAGGACCAGAACCAAGGCAAAAAACAAAGCCAGAAGTAGACTTCCAATCATTGACATCACCAGCCCAATCGGAGTCAGTGAAGCCAATGATGTGAGGGGATCCTGAAGTGTAGTGAATGCCATAATGAGTGGTGCCCCGAATGTACCTCAAAATACGTTTGGCTGCTTGCCAATGGCTCTCATGAGGATCATGGGAGAACCGAGAGACAAGGCCAACCGCAAAGGAAAGATTAGGATGAGAATGTGTCAGGTACAACAAACTGCCAACCAACTGCCTGTATAAAGTGGGGTCTACTGAAGGAGTAGAGCAAGTGGAAGACAAAACAACACCTGACTGAAATGGAGTGGGGGCAGACTTGCAATCAAGCATGCCAAAAAGCTGAAGCATATCAAGAGCATACTTCTCCTAAAATATGGAAATCCCATCCAAAGACTGAATAACCTGTAGACCTAGAAAGAAGTGCAAGAGACCAAGATCTGTCATCTCAAACTGCTCCATCAAAGCTCTCTGAACACGCTGAATCATGGAGGATGAGCTACCTGTAAGGATGAGATCATCTACATATAGCACAAGAATCAAAAGATCACCCTCTTGATGCTGAATATACACTGTGTGATCAGAATGACAGCGTGTGAAGTGAGAGGAAAGCAAGAAAGAGTCCATCTTCTCATACCAAGCCCTGAGGGCTTGTTTGAGACCATACAATGAACGTCGAAGTCTGCAAACCAAAGAAGTGTCCTGCACAAATCCCTGAGGCTGCTCCATATAGATCTCCTCATGTAGGTCTCCATGCAAGAAGGCACTCTTCACATCCATCTGAAACACTGTCCATCCCTGTGAAGCTGCAAGTGAAAGTACCAGGCGTATAGAATTCATCTTGGTGACAAGAGAAAAGGTCTTAGAGTAGTCAATACCCTCTACCTGAGAAAACCCCTTCGCAACAAGACGTGCCTTATACTTATCAATAGAACCATCTGCAACATACTTGGTATGATACACCCACTTGCACCGAACCAACTTTCTTCCCTTAGGAAGAGGACAAAGATCCCAAGTATGATTCTTCATCAAAGAAGAATACTCCTCATCCATGGCCCTATCCCACTCAAGGTGTCCTGTCGCCTCTGAAAACTTTTGAGGATCATCTGAAATGGCATGATTCAAAAGACTAGAACCAGATGTCTGAGTACGAGTGCGACGAGTATCTGAAGGATCACCTACCAAAGAACCAGCTGCATCAATAGTAACACGGTCCCACCTCGGCAAAGACGGAGCAACTGGTGGTGGTGGAGATGGTGGATCATCATCTACATCATCCTCAAGAGATAATTAATCCTCAAGAGATGAAGAGGAAGGAGTAGGCAATGAGGGAGAAGCTGGTGATGGAGAATCCATCTGAGGATAGCGCTCATCAAACTGGACATCCCGCCGAAACATGACCTCTCTGGAATCAGGATCAAACAACTTGTATGCCTTAACATCCTCACAGTAGCCAACAAATATGAGTGGTCGGCTCTTCCTCTTGATGGTTTTCCACTGAGCATCAGGAATAAATGCCCAAGCCTCACTACCAAAAACTCAGAATGTAGAAACATCAGGCTTGACATGGGTCCAAGCCTCCTCAGGAGTCATATGTCGCAATGCCTTATGAGGCATCCGATTCTGAATATAATTGGCACAATTGACTGCCTCAGCCCAAAATGAAGAACTCATAGCTCGTGACTGTATCATACAATTTTCCATCTCCCGTAAGGTTCTGTTCTTTCTCTCAACAACACCATTCTGCTGAGGGGTGTAAGGAACTGTAAACTAATGCTGTAAACCATGCTCAGTGCAAAAATCTCTGAAACCCTGATTAACATACTCCCCCCCATTATCTGTGCGTATCCTCCTGATAGAAAGTCCAGATTGCTTCTCCACAAATGTCTTAAAAATCCTGAATGAGTCAAAGACATCAGACTTGTACTTAAGAAAGTACACCCATGTACGTCTGGAGAAGTCATCAATAAAAGTGAGCACATAATGGGCCCCTAAAAAGGAAGGAGTCAGAAAGGACATAAGATCACTGTGTACCAACTCTAGGGCTGCCCTAGCACGAGAGGCTCGACCCTTAGGAAAAGGATCTCGATGATGTTTGCCAAGGACACAACCACGACATACACCATCAGTACAAGAAATCTGTGGAAGCCCAATCACAAGTGCCTATGTACTCATCTGCTGTAGATATCTGTAATTGACATGGCCAAAACGCTCATGCCAAAGCCTGCTCACTGAATCTACATGTGCTATAAGAGAGGAACCAACAGTGTCTGAACTCTCAAAGCCATCAAAACTATATAAGTGAGATGCAGAATCCACACTCCCAGTAGCCACAACCAAGTCAGGATCATGAAGATCTCGAATAACCAATGCTTGGTTCTGTCAGGAACAAAAAGCACATCCTGTAGACAATCACCATCCAATGAAACAATACCGGAACCCTGAATGGAAAGTTGTGCTGAGTCACCAACTGCAATATGTCTAGTGCCTGTAGGGGCAAGAGCGGTGACCAAATCCTCTGTGTGTGTCATATGGTGAGAGGCACCAGAATCTAGAATCCAAGTGGATGCTGAGGACAAAGCTCGTGCAGAAAGAGCATGACCTTTCCTTGTGAAGGAGGCTGAGGTGCACTGATATTATGCTACTGCATGGCTTCCTCCAAAGCCTCTAAACGTTTCCAACACCTAGAAACGAGATGTCCTTCCTTGCCACAAAAACTGCAAGGATCACCAGATTTCTTCTTAGTCTTGGAGGAAGACTCACCAGACTTTGAAGATTTGCCCTGTTTAGAATTGGATTGTGGTTTTGAATCAAACTTAGGTGGTGGCTTGGAGGGATTCTCACTAGCCTCTGAATCTTTCTTAGGCTTCGTTTTCTGCTTCTGTTTTCCTTTGGAGGACTGGGCTACCAATGCTTGGTTCTGTGAACCTGAAAGTGAACCCAACTGCTTAAGCTTAGCTTGCTCACAAGTCAGACGATCACAAAAGACCTCAAAAGAAGGCATGACATGTCGAGCACCCAAGGCATCCATGGTGGAATAGAAGGTCGAAGAGAAGATCTGAAATGGACCCCGAAGCTTGGAGAGGATCAGGAAAATGCACTCTATATCAGTCTTAGTCTTACCACAACCCTGCAAGATAGATCTTTGATGTTTGAACTTCATCAGAAAGTCCTCAATAGAGGGAAACAAATCAGGTACCAAGGAAGTTAACTCTGCTTCAAGCTGCAAAGCTCTAAACTCTTTGATAGTACCAAAAAGTCCATCAAACTTGGTCCAAATGGCTCGAGGAGTGAGACAACCCTCAAGATGAAACTGGAGACTGTCGGAAATGTGTAAAGCCATCAATCCCATAGCCTGATCCATATTGTTCCTGTGCTGCATAACCTCAAAGGGACATGTCAACTGAGGCTGAACCTCATCCAAACAGGACCATAACCATCGAAACTAGAGAAGAGTCATCATGCGACCCTTCCAAGTGTGGTAATTATGCTGTGTGAGAGATTCAATAGGTCTGTCGGCCATCCTGTGAACTGTGCCTCAACTGCTCTGAATTTTTTTAATTATTATTAAGTGGTCTTTCAGAACTAGACAGAAGATGCAGAAGGGGTTTGGTTGTTTTGTTTTGGTGTTTGTAGATTCTGGTTTTTTGATATAAATAATAGAAAGCAAGAAAAACACCCCCCCACAATGCAAAAAACTAATCCCCAGTACAAACTGAAAGCCTGAAAATGAGAGAAAGCAGTAACGGATTGAGACAAAATTATGAGCACCTGAAGAATTTACTGATGAAACAAACTATAGATCTGGAAAGAGCATAGAACCACCTTTCCGATGCCTATTCTCTTTCGAAAAATGGAGCAAAAACAAGCAAGTTATGCCCCTCGGAGTGCAAAAAGGCTCATCGGACTTTGACTGCGAAAAAATGCAATCAAACTGGAAAAATATGAAAAAAAATCCTTCACCATTAGAACGGGCTCAAAGTCAGCTTTCCAACACCTATTTGTTTTCGAAAAACGAAGATCGAACGCCCGAGTTATGCCCGATTTTGTAAAACAGAGCCAAAAAGTCTTGTTGGGCCCTTATAGCCCTAAGGGGCTTAAAAAAAATGGGCCCTGGTCCGCTGGGTGACCAAGGGCTGGTGGCGCTGGGGCGACGCAGGGACGGCACCACTGGTGCTGGTGGAGGGCGGGAGGCGCGTGGGCGGCGCAGGGAGCGGCGGGTCCGCTAGGCGGCACGGTGGTGGCTGTCTGGCCGCGGCCGGTTGTTACCGCCGGCGGCGGTGGTCGGGCAGTGGCCGCGGGGCTGCACACCGGTGGCACGTCGCGTGAAACGGGCGGCGCCTAGTTTTTTTAAAAAACCTCGTTGCTTTTTAATTTTTTTTGATTTTTTTGGTTTGTTTTGGCCTCGAACTGCGTGCCCTGGGGTCGTACGGCCTTGGGGCAAATTTTTTTTGCCTTCTAGAGCAACTGTGTCCGAAACAGACTTATTTTATATGAAAATAGGGGTTTTTGGGCGTTGCAAGCTCAACGGTGAGGTCCATTTGGGCTCAAAGTGCACCAAAAAAAAAAAAACCCCTATTCCAAAATAAAAAACAGAAGACAAACACATATCTGATGCAACCAAAACCTAGATCTCAAAATCTTTCAAAAAGACTGAACAAGCTGTAGCAGATCTGGCTCTGATACCATGTAGGATTTGAGAAATACAAATCCACATAACCCAAAGAAACCTGCATGCAAGAAACCTGTCAGAGAGAAAGAGAGAGAATGAAAACAAGGGTTTTGGCTCTAACAAAGTGAAAAGATTTATTATCAGAGAAAAATGAATCAAGAAGGTACAATAATACAAGAGATCAATCCTTATAAAGGAGATCAACACCGAAAGGAAAACCTAATCCTAAGGTGAGAGCATTTAATAATTAAATATTAATTATTAAATGACTAATATATGCATAAAGTGAAATCTTAAGAGGAGAGTAAAGTTAATTAATTACTTTACTCTAACACAACCATCAGTCATGATGGTGCAACCTTTAGTGCTCCATATCTGGCGTTGTTCATCTAAATCCTTCTTCACATCATCCACCATTTGAGACAAAATGGGTCCCCTCAAATCACTCTCACTAGGGGCTTTAAACCCCGCCTTGCATATGGTAAGGGCATCATCCATTTCTTGTCAATAAGGAGACCTGTCGTAAATAAACTCAATGAGATAAGTTAAGTATAAAAATTAAAACAATCAAACATAAAAGTTATAAAACATTCACTTGGCTACAAATAATGGAATACTTCTATAGGTCCAAAACCTGCCAACTGCCATTTTAGCAGCATCATGGACCTCCTTGTTCCAACCCATGCCCTCAAGCAACTGTTGGGACCCAGGAGTAGTGCAAGGCACAAAGAAGGAATCCAACCTAGATTTACGAATCCTAGGTCCAATGCTAACACTCCCACTACAACTACTAGTGCTAGGAGCATGAGAAGTGGTGGTGGCACTGCCACTTATAGAAGTAGAAGAAGAAGCACCAACAGTAGCAAACTAAGTGGGAGGATATGAAGGTAAGGAAGAAGGGCCTCCAACACAACCTAACTGTGTCCCTCTTCTTAAATTTTCCTTTCTCCCAATGGCTGCTCGATCCTCCTTTTGTTTCTTTTTCCTTTCAATTTCCTCAACCATTACATAACATTCACGTACGGCCTCAGGGAGTTCTTTTAGGCATGGTTCTTCATGTCCACGCACACCAAGAATATGGTATTTCAGTTTATATATACCTCCATGGAATACTGTTTTGCAAAATGTACATTTTGTTTGCCCCTTTCCTTATCCTGGAAAATCCTCATGATATTTCCAAGAAGGGTCCTTTCTAATGGGGGGTCTAGAAGTAGACATTTTAGGATAGTTTTGTGAAACTTGAAGTTGAGGCAAATAATAAGTGAAGTTTTCTACAATAAAACATTACAAATACAAAATAAAATTAATACATACACTCAAAAAAACTAAAGTAGGGTTTGTCAAACCCTACTTTTAAAAAAAGAAATTTACAAACCCTACATAGTACAACACTAAAACTACATACTACATGCTACATATAAACATACAAAAAATTTTGGAAGAAAATGTAAAACTTTCAAAATAAATGAATAGAAAATGAAATTTTTGCATACAAGAAATAAAATAATCTTCAAAAAAAAAATCTTACCTCTTACAACAAGCTTGAAATGAGCTGCAAACTCTTCCTATCCAACTCTTGATGCACCAAATCCAAACACAATGCAGCTCCAATGTGACAAATTGAAGAAAACTTGAGCTTCCTCCTTGCTGGTTTTTTTTCTATGCAACCTTGTTTTTCTTCCCAACTCACTTTACTCCTATTTTTGCAAGTGAATGAAATGAAGGTCACTTTTAGGGATAGGAGATAATTAACAAAAAAAAATGGATTTGAAAAAGCATTGAAAACTTATTTTTTTTGGTCTTTTATTTAGCTTCACGTCGGCCAAGTTTGGGGCTCGGGACTCGCCGAGTTTACTCGCCAGACTCAGATGAGTCTGATTCTGAGTCCTAGAGACTCGCCGAGCATGGCTCGGACTCGGCCTCGCTAAGTTCAGGCGATTCTTGGTGATTCCCATTTCTCTGACTCAAACAAACAAATCAACTAAAAAAAACTCAAAATAATGTACTGACTCAACAACAAAATAAAGGTGCCAAAACCATGCAACATAATCAACTGTGAAACTCCCCCATAAATAGAGACACACCTCTTTGAAAATTAACGCCATTAAGGGAACCTATTGAATCTATATTGAAATATTTGCTTCAATCAAACCATGTGCAACTAGCCAAAATTATAAATGAACCAACAATAAAACCTGGGTGATGGAATCAAAGCCAATATTGTGAATATCATTGAACAAAGGGACATAATTGAAACATCTTATACAAGACCTAATTGACAGAGGCTTGGTTGAGATAGATTCTCTAACAACTTCCTCAAACACAAATCACACAATATTCAAGACTCTATTACTTAATCATGATAAATGAAAATCGTCTACATCTAATCCTGACCCAAAAGGTAATGTTAATTATACCAATACTTACCATCAATATACAATCAATCATCTTCAAATGTCAGATAGCCATGTATCCACCATAAGAGTCAAGGATCCAAATTTCCAATGTGCGGTAAATACTCGATGACTTGAGGTCGTTTGGCAAGGAGATCCTCCTACATCACAAGTCACTAGCTAGTATAATATCCTCGATCATTTAGGAAAAACACCAACACAAATCTCTATCCTTGATTTGTTACATATTTCTCCTACCCATAGAGTAGTCCTACATAAATAATTACAAGAATCCACAGTTCCTACCAACATAAATGTCAACTAGTTTTAGGCCTTATAGGGCATATTGCTCTCTCACGCCTAGTTACTTTTACTAAAAATGATTACCCTCACAACAAGCCTAATCACAATGATCCATTTCATTTAGAAATATTCATCCATAATTGTAAAATAAGACAAGCCTTGATAGATGGTGTATCAAGATTTAACATTTGTACATTGAGAGTTATCATAGCTCTTGGGTAAGTGCACAAAGATGGTGGTCAAAAAGGGGGGTATAAGTGTACACTTTTTTTTTGAAATCAGGTGAACTTGAACTTGGAGGCAAAATTTGAAAGTCATCCACTCAAGATATGAAGATAATCAAATAACAAATATTGTAGTTCTCTGAATCTAGTTTCCAAACTATTAAACTTTTTTAGAATTGGATAAGATTAAGGGGGTCAAATCCTTCGCACACGAAAAATAGACCCTAATTTTTTTTCTTCTGAAAAACATAACATAGTGTTTGACGTGCGCATCAAAAAAGTCATAGTTAGATTTAGTATTTTCACAAATCCTTTGGCAGAAAGATAGTTAAGAGTGAGCACTATAAGATGTGTATTTTTTTGTAATTTTTTGTTGATTATTTTTTTTGTTATGATTTTTCCAATCGAGCTTATCCTGAAAATTAGGTACCTGTTCGTGCACAAAGCATACATTGCACTAAACAAATCGAAAATACAATTTTTCTTTTTTTAAATTGTAAATAATCAAGTGCACTACAATAGTATATAAAGTTTTTTAAATTTGGATAAGTATATCAAAATTTATTAAAAAAATGGTGCACATATGTCTGTCAGAACTATGGATACACTAGTAAAAGAAATTCAATAATAATATGTTTTTATTTTTTATAACAAAAGTGGCAAGCCACTAATATATATATTAATAAGATATTTGATTCAAGAGCTCAATAGGGAAAGGATTAGGAAGAAAACCGTATATCCTTTCTCAGATACAATGAACAAAGAGGAAAAGAGGCTATGAGAAGGAGCCCCCCAAAGATCTGAAGAGATAGATAGAACCTGCCCATAGAACAAGCCTCTTACAGGTCAAATTTAGAGTAGCGGGTTGGGACAAGTCCGGAAGAAAACTTAAAAAATGACACCCACAACCGGTTATCATGAGGACTTGGAAAGCAAAACTCTAGTTGTCGGAACACTGTAGAGCTACCACGACCGATTACCAGTTGTGTTATACCAGAACTTTGATACCGGTATGTTGTCCTCTTGACCGGTTCATAAAAAAAACCTTCCATTACCGGTACTAGCCGACAGGTAAGAAGATGACTTCGCTACTGGTTCTGTTATACCAATGGAAATAAACGAATAAACCAACACTGGTAATAACAAGGAGCAGTCAAAAAATTTCGGGTCATACCGGTTGCCATCAGATTTTCCACACATCAAAATGGAGCATATTCTAAGTAGCAAAAAACAAAGCCAAAATTACTTTACTTGTCCATGGCTTCATCCTCCTGGGTTTGAATTTCAGGGGCATCGGAAGTGGGCTGAAAGGAGGTAGTCCATCCCAAGGCCTCATCCTGCACCGCTGCGTTGAGGTCTGGCACCCTATCTATAGCCCATCCCCTTTCCACTGGTTGCGATCAATAATAATATGTTATTGTTGTTCAAATTTTTTAAAAATTATATGGTTAGAAAGCTCAAAAGATGGGTGAAAATATGGTGGCAATTATAGAAATACCCACTTGATGAAGTGTAAACCTGATGATGACAAAGTCGATAAACCAAGTTGATAAAATAAAACAAATCAAAAATGAGAGAAATGGAGGAAAATCAAACTTCCAAATCGTAGCTTTGTCATCTAGGCGTATTTCCAAGCCTAAACAGTCAAAAGCGCGTACGGGGTACTTATGGTATAAAAAGCGCGTACGGGGTACTTATGGTGTAAGAAGCGCGTACGCACTCTTTTTTACTATAAACAGTGCATACACACCATTGTTTAAATTTTGGGTGTGCGTATAATATGATATTGTATATATAATATGTGTATATATATATAATATATATATGTATATAATAATATATAATATATTAAGTATATATATACATATAAGTGTATTGTCTCCCCCTCTCAAATGCATACAAGGTCTCTCTCTCTCTCTCTCTCTCTCTCTCTCTCTCTCTCTCTCTCTCTCTCTCTCTCTCTCTCTCTCTCTCTCTCTCCATACCCCATCCCTCTTTCTCTTCTTCTCTCCTTCCCTCCATCCATACCCCACTGCAACTGTGTCTGCACTTCTATAGAAGTAAGTGAATTTATTTCTTGTCTACAACTTCCTCTTTGATTTTTATCATGTATGCTCTCCTAAGAAAATTGGCTGATGGATTTGTGTGTGTATATTGAATAGGAGGAATAGGGTTTGAAATTGAACCACAAGTGCATTACCATGACAAACAAGGAAACCTATAGCAATATTCTTCTCAAATGTGTTTTTAATGAGCAGAGAAGATGTAAAAAATAGTGTCAACAAAGCAACATGATGAGTCAGAGTACCCGCAATATGTTTTTCAAAAGGAAACAACCGGTAGGAAGAGAAAGAGGGAGAGTAATACAAATGATGTCTTGGCGAATGATAGTGGTGGGTATGCGAGAGTTCCCATGTTGTTACACAATGCCTATCACCTAAAGAAATTAAAGTAATTGTTGTATGCATGGCAGTAGTAGTATATGATGATCATCACTTTTCAAAAGGCTTGGAACGGTACATACCCATGAAAGAAATCAAGTGTGTAATTCCTATAGTCACAATCGAGATCAGTCCGATAACCTTGCAAATTTAATAGCATCATATGTTTTAGAACTGAGGCAGTACTCTTAGGGTTAGGTCAAGCTCTTACACTTGCTTTTTAGTGAAGCCTCGTTGTTTGTTCGCTTGGAGTCTCTCTTATGCTGACAATGGTCTAACTTAGCTATATCAAAAATAAACTACTGATGTTCTATTCATAACTTTAAATTTAATATATCATTTTATCAGCCCACCATATGACCCCTTAGGTGTCATTAGAGGTCATATTGTTTCCTAAGAGGTCATATGGTGTCCTGTGACCCCTTAGGACACCATATGACCCCTTAAGACACCATACGACCCATAACAACACCATATGGTGTCCTAAGGGGTCATAGGATTCCATATGACCCCTCGGGACAACAATGACGCATAACAACACCATATGGTGTTCTATGACCCCTTTAGACACTATTTGGTGTCGTTATAGGTCCTATGGTGTGCTAAGGGATAATAGTGTCATATGACCCCTTAGGACACCCTATGACCCCTCAGATGTTGTTAGGTGTCATATTGTGTTCTAAGGGTCATATTGTGTTATGGTCTCTCTCTCTCTCTCTCTCTCTCTCTCTCTCTCTCTCTCTCTCCTCCCTCTCCCTCCCCCCCCTACTCTCCCTCTCCCTTCCTCCATACCCCTTCTTCTCTCTCTCTCTCTCTCTCCCCTCCTTTCTCTCTCCCTCTCCCTCTCTCTCTGTCTGTCTATCTCTCTCTCTCTCTCTCTCTCTTCTCTCTCTCTCTCTCTCTCTCTCTCTCTCTCTCTCTCTCTCTCTCTCCTCTCCCTCCCTCCCCCCTCATTCTTCTCTCCCTCTCTCCCTCCTTCCCTTCCTCCCCCCTCCTCTCTCCCTCCCCCTACTCTCCCCCCCCCCTCCCTCTCTCTCTCTCTCTCTCTCTCTCTCTCTCTCTCTCTCTCTCTCTCTCTCTCTCTCTCTCTCTCTCTCTCTCTCTCTCCCTCCCTCCCTTTTCATTCATATTTTTTCTACTACCAATAGCGCGTATGAGGTACTGAACCTATTAGTTCACTACCTTGCCATAACTTTTTTAAGGCATAGGAGCACGTACACGGTACTTATTACTTGTAAGAGTGTATGAGGTACTGAGCCCATTATTTGCTACCCTGTGATAATATTTTTTAGGCTTAGGAGCGCGTATACACTACTTATTAGTACGGGATGGGAAAAAAAATACCGTTGGGCTTGCCAACATTTTATGGACTAACAACGTGCACACGGTTATTAATGTAGCGCATTCACGGTACATAGACACATTTTTAGTTGCCCAAGAGCATCAACGACCTCAAATTAAGTTTGTGAGGTCATTGAAACCCCCTCTGGAACTATGTCTGCACTTCTATCACTGTTTTATACATAGAAGTAAGTGAATTTTTTGTTTTTGCATGATTTCAAAGGATTGAATTGTTGTTCTTATTAGTTTTGTTAATAGTATTGTGATTGTTTAATAGTTTGATTCAAAAAAATAGTGATAAGATGCATATTTATGGTTATTTATTTATTTATGAACTTTTGTTTACATATATATGTAATATGATTCTATTTAGGACAACCGATATCAACCATGGGAAAGAAAAAAATGAGGAACGATGGAACAACGAGAGGTTGAAAAGGAAAGAAAAAGGCAACGTATGAAGAAATTACGTGACATAAGAACAATGGGAGAAGAAGGTATGTCATCCTCAACATCTCAATTCGATTTACCAAATGAACATAATGCACCTAATGCAATTGAAGAAGAGACATTTGATTTACTGTATGAACCTAATGCAATTGAAGAAGATACTGCATTGAATAATCAATTAAATGATGAACATACACCTTCTCTATTTGATGAATTGAATGTACATAATGCACCGATGTTAACACCTCCTAGAATCATTCGTAGGAAACCAAAGTATCTAATTGACATTGATGAGAATATATTGAAGCCAATGCCCAATAAAATGAATGAATGAACTTGTAGGAGAATGGTTAAAAGAATATGGCAAAACTATTTTGAAAACTTAAATCAAACCGCAAGATGTCAATTAATTGTTCAAATGATTAAAAATTTGATTTTCAGAGAGACAATGAAAATTCTAGGCCTAAGATCATCTAAAAGTAACGGTGAAAGAACTATTGTGAGAAATCTATTTGATGCATATCAAGCTATTGGTTCAAAATCACGTACTAAAGATTCTAATGCTACTTCGACGTGCCATTACATCAACCGTAATGAGAAAGAAAATAAAAGAAAGATCGTTTGATAAGAAAAACAAGCAAGTCATTAAACGTTAGTAGAACAACATTAAGTAAAGCATTAAAGAGGTGGGAAAAAATAGAGGAACCTAACAATAATTCTCTTTGGGCATTCTCGGGTAGATTACCATGCAAAGACAAGGTTGTTGGTTATGCACTAAGAACATTAATTGAAATTTTTTGGCATGACAACCCAAGAGTTTCGCCCAACCAAAGAGATGTTGTTAGAAGGAGAATTGGGTCTAAAAATCATGAGCCACATGCCAAACACTATTTGGATATGACTCAAACTAAATTTTATGAAAGATTCCTTCAAAAGTTTCCTCAAATAAGAATTTCTCAAAGATTTTTTGAAATGGCAAAACCTTTTTATATTAAGATTAATCATATACGACCACGTTTTGTTGTAGAATGCATATTGAATTTTCCATGAACTATGATATTTTTTCATCATATTTGTTCTACTTTGCACACTAAAGATGTTTTGCAAGAATGCAATATACAAGCACCTCCTAAGTTGGTAAGATAATTTATTTCAAGTGTGCTATGTAATAGACATGATAGTTGCATTTATTATAAGATGCCTTGTTTGGAAGGTTCTTGTGCTATATGTGGTGGTTTGCAACGTTTACCAAGATGCGTACATTTGAAGAGCACACATGAAATTGGTACAAAACTAGTTTCTTTTGGAAAATACAAGACAGTCACATATGGAGTTAAAGATGGAAAAGATTTGAAGAGATGTGAGCTAGTGAAAAATGATATATGTGTAGCTGAATTTATGAAAATGTTTCAAGAGAAACTAGTTCATGAGTACATAATGCATACACATAGAGCTCGATGGTTAGATGAGCAATTCAAGTTATGTAAAGACATATTTCCTCTTGGCACCATTGTCTCTATCATTGATTTCACTGAAAATTATACACTACAACCTCAAAATGAAGTGCAATCTATGTATTATCACTCTACACAAGTTTCTATTTTTGTACACATAGCATTCATGCATGCAGATGATAGCACAGAGGAGGATAGAAAGGTTATAAGAGAGTATCACTTCTACATAAGTGATGATCGTACTCATTCATCGGAGTTTGTACAAGGATGATTTAAAGTTTTCTATGATAGTTTAAGGGAAAGGAACATATGATACAACCGACACTTAATATGGTCAGATAATTGCACTGCACAATTCAAGAATGCAAGGATGTTTTATTGGCTGACAAGGATGCATATGACAAGCGGTGTACAACATTTTTGGAATTTCACTGAGGCTGGACATGGTAAGGCAGAGCATGATGTTGTAGGAGAATGTGTGAAAAGAGCCCTCGCTAGAGAAGAATTGAAGTACGAAGGTGGTGCTGAGTTGATAGATGTAGAAACAATTGTGCGATGGTTTAAGTATACGATGGGTCTAGGTAATCAAGGTACATCAATGGTTCATAGATATTTTTGGTTGATCACTGAATCTAACATTAAAAACTATCTAGAGTGTTGTACAGTTGCAGGATCGAGTGACATGCACTCATTTATGAGTTCAAATTCAAGTTCACTGGTAATTTATACAAGACAAATGGTATGTTTTTTCTCTTCATGCATGTATTGTTTGCGGGAAGAATGTGAATCACAATAGTGAGTTTAAAAATGGTCTTGTAGACCGTTGGTTCCCATTGATTCATATCAAATTCCCAAAGCACTACAATTGAGCCGGATGGAGACATTAGTGGATTTTGACCATGTATCCGACCTAGTGGATTCAGGTGATTTTTTGAGTTAATTTTTTTGCAAGTATTCTTTTTGGTTCATTTTGTTGTACATCATACTTTAGTTTTGGTATTAATTAACACTTTATAAAATGCAGGTCATGTGTATGCAGTTGTTGCAGGAGAGAACAATGAAGAAGGAACATATTACTATTTGTGTCGTTGTGTTGAGCCAAAAATAAAATTGACAACCACAATCATTGATGGAGAGGGTATTGAGTACCCAATAGGGTCTATTGTCGTGACAAGAACATGTCTTTGGAGATACCCTATCAAGAATTCTGATGTTTGGTTGTTCGAGGACTTTAAAACACATAGACATATTCTTCATTTCTCTAACCTTGTTGTTGCAACAAATATTCATTTGATGAAGTATCATGGTAGACCTCATAACAAGGTTTTATGGAATGTTCATGAATATGACCACGAGGCAATACTTGACACAATACTGGTTAGAGCCGATCTTGAAGGCTCACTTGATTGATTATACGGTTCATAATAGAATGATTTTGAGAATTTTGTATAAATCATCGACGAATTGTTCTATATTCCTTTTTTGTATATATAAATGCCCATGAGCTGATTTTTACATGTTTAGGGGTATAATTTTGTATATTTAAATGGCAATGAGCTGATTTGTACATATGTACATGCCAAATTTTGTATATGAAAATGGCGATGAGCTGAATTACACATATTGTAATGCCAAATTTTGTATAAAAGCTCATGAGATGATTTGTAAGACATTTTTTGTATAATCAAATAGCCAAGAGCTGATTTGACCATATTTAGAGGCAAATTTTTGAATAATATGTGACAATGTTTTGAGTATATGTGATGTGTCCCTAGTCAATCATGAGAATTCTTGATTCTTGTATAATCATGGAGAATTATTTAAGTCATTATCGGGTCATAGGGGTCATATATTGAGACTAGATACATTTTGAGCAAAAAATATCATTGTTGTCAAAAAAAATTATCAAAAAAGTTGTCAAGCAACTTCTACATTGCATCGGAAGGGTATGACTCTCGACGTTCTGGTGCTTTCGGATGCACGAGAGGGGCATGCCTAGCATAAAAATGCCCACCCAAACGCGCTCGTGACATCGGTTTGTGCACATGATGAACCAAATCAATTCTAGCCAATCCTGCAACTTTGCATTGCATGCAACTGATGATTTTTGCAGCATGCAAAAAAATGCTACCAATTGAAAATAGCTTGAAGTCATCAAAAATTGAGATAGGACATTGTAGAGGAGCCTCACGTGACCCCAAAGGTTCAAACGGATCGATCATATGTGTCCTGGATTTGAAGAAACAATCTGTCAAATTTTGACAATGTTTTGGACTCAGGGCACTTGAGAGATCGCACTGGTATGGTATGACTCTCAACAACCCGATGCTTTGGGATGAATGATAGGGGCATGCCTAGCGTAAAACTCCCACCCAGATGCACTTGCAACATCGGTTTGTGCACACGACGAACTGAATCAATTCTAGCCAATCTTGCAACTTTGCATTGCATGCAATTGACGATTTTTGTAGTAGGCAAAAAATGCTACCAATTGAAAATGGCTCCGATTCATCAAAAAATGAGATAGGCCATTATAGAGGAGCCTCACACAACCCCACGAGTTCAAACAGATCGACCATATGTGTCTTGGATTGGAAGAAACAGTTCGTCAAATTTTTACAATTTTTTGGACTCATGGCACTTGAGAGATCGCCTCGGTACGGTATGACTCTCGATGTTTCAGCGCTTTGGGATGCATGAAAGGGGACTGCCTAGCGTAAACCTTCCCACCTAGATGCACTCGTGATTCCAGTTTGTGCACACGACAAACCGAATCAATTCTAGTCAATCTTGCAACTTTGCATTGCATGCAACTGACGATTTTTGTAGTAGGTGAAAAAATGCTAACAATTGAAAATGGATCCGAGTCATTAAAAACCGAGATAGGCCATTGTAGAGGAGCCTCACACAACCCCATGGGTTCAAATGGATCGACCATATGTGTCATGTATTGGAAGAAACAGTCCGTCAAATTTTGATAATTGTTTGGACTCATGGCACTTGAGAGATCACACTGGTACGGTATGACTCTCGATGTTTTGGTGCTTTGGGATGCATGACAGGGGCATAATTAGCGTAAACCTACCCACCCAAACATGCTTGAAACATCAGTTTGTGCACATGACGAGACGAATCAATTATAGCCAATCCTGCAACTTTGCATTGCATGCAACTGACGATTTTTGCAGTAGGCGAAAAAATGCTACCAATTAAAAATGGCTCCGAGTCATCAAAAAATGAGATAGGCCATTATAAAGGATCCTCATGCGACTCCACGGGTTCAAACAGATCGACCATATGTGTCCTAGATTTGAAGAAACAGTCCATCAAATTTTGACAATTTTTTGGACTTAGGGCACTTGACAGATTGCACCGGTATGGTATGACTCTCAACATTCTGACGCTTTGGGATGCATGACAGGGGTATTCCTAGTGTAAACCTTCCCAGCCAGACATGCTCACAACATCGGTTTGTGCACACGTCAAATAAAATTTGACCATTGCGAGCGTGAGGGTGCTCTTGCACCAAACACATATTGTTGTTTATATTCATATTGTCGATTTTTGTTGTTTATATTCATATTATTGATTACATATGCAAATATTTATTTAAATTTATAAAAGGGCATCCACCAAATACAATGAATACACAATAATGAACTGAATACAAGGAGTTTTGTAGGGTTATTCAACATTTTAGAAATTTTATCAAATCATATTCCACGATTGCAATGTTTTATATCATATATTTTTGTTGTTTATATTCATATTGTTTATTACATAGGAAAATGATCAATTAAATTTATAAAAGGACAACCACAAAATACAACGAATACAAAATAATGAACTCAGTACACATTTATTGGATCGAATATCGACATTTATATATATATTAAAAAAAGGCATGTTTGCTAAGTCAATACAAGTATTACAAAAATGTGGCGTATGCCATGTCCAAATCGATATACAATAAAAATGTAGAATATATCTACATGTATTGGTCATTCTATGACCAAAACTAACACTATATGATCCTAAACTTGTGGTAGATCATCAAAATCAAGCCTCTTCGATGCAGTACGCGGCTCTGTAGATGGCTGCAAAACCACAATTCAGAAGCCAAGTTAGAATTCTTTTGTAGAAAACAATTCACAATTAACAACATAACTATGCATTTAACTATAATTCCTTTGCAATTGAAATGTAGATTACCTCATCGGCTGATCTAGGAGCTAATGTCTTCGCTCTCCTCTCCTTGTCACTCTTAGGAGTTTTCTTGAAGACATACTTAAATGGATCCACATTATGGCCGTACCGCGAAGGGGTCTATTGTAGATTAAATGTACAATTAATACAATATACTAACATAAATATATCAAAAACACTTAAAAGCTATAATATAGAGAACAATGACGTACTTGTGCCTGAGATGCTTCTCTAATGGATTGAGGATGGCTCACCATCGATGGAGAAACTGTCGCTATTACCTATACAAAAAATGTTCAAAGATTAAATACAATTAATATAATGATAAGTATTTTAGGTTAAAAACAATTAATTTTACATATCAAACAAAAGTGTACCGGATCTTGAGATGCTTCTCCAATGCATGGAGGAGGGTTCGCCATTGATGAAATAGGTATGGATATTTCCTGTATGAAAAAATTATAAGATTATAATATATCACAAGTTCACATGTACGCGTACATATAATCATGAAATCAAGAAAATAAAGTAGAGATACATACCTCCGCCCTCTCTTGATCTACGAGCGAATCAGGTGCATTCAACAAATCCACATAGCTCAATGGCAACTGTACATGTAAAATAGACAAAAAAACACTAATCAATCTACAAACACCAACTAATACTTGATTTCAACATTTTCAAACAATTGTACAACTAAAAATGTGTTCAATTACTTTCTTCCCATGTTTTGGCGTCTTCGAGGAATTCTTTTTCTTAGGACGAACCCTAGACGCGGAGGGGGTACCCTAAAAAAACAAAATTAATATGAGATATTACTACAGATAATAAATTAAACATAATTTAAAAAATCTAAAATGAAATGACTTGCATATTCCATCAAAACAATACATAAAAAGGGTTGTACAAAATATGATACCATATAGCCTTGTAGCCCAAAATCGATCGTTGAGAGTGTGATGTCATCAATCTGGGACATTTGGTCCCCTGTCAACACCTACAAACCAAAAATTGGTCCAAGCATTACATATAGTTAGTATATCTTGTGTTTTTTTGAGTTCAAAGTGTACTTTTCTATTTTAACATGTTACAAAATTTATACCTCAAGCATCGAAGTTGCAACTGTAGTAACTGGGGGAGGAGTATGGGATATCGCTACTGCATCCTGAAATGCATATTATTTGTCTCAATTTAAATCGATGTATAAATGAAAATTTATTTATCTAATTACAAATTTAAAGTGATTGATAAATAAAATGCTATGAATTCAAATCAACACACCTATGTCTGTCGCTCATGGGCAAACACCATGTCCATCAACTCATTTGTCAGCACAAAATCCTCAGCTGTATGGGCCTAACATCTACTCTCGCAAATCGTGCACACATGAGATGTGGATCCATTTGCACCGGCTACATCATCTATACCCGAGCATATCCCCTAGCAACTGACACGCATATGCTGGATGGGATCTCTGTCACCACTAGGAGCAACTAATGGCTCATCATCCAATACAATAGGGTGTGCTAACGATGTCCCATGCTGGATGATGGCACTAGTCAATGTTGTGGCCACCTAAAGAGTCTGTAGCTCCATCGACTCTTTTAGCTCTACTGGGACAACCTGATGCACCTTGGGTTTGGGTGCTAGGGGCGGCGACTCTCTGTGGGTAATCGCCTATGGGCTCCAGGTCTATCTTGGGCAGAGCCACCACCTCTACCATGGAACTCTCTCATGTCAAAATAGTTTGGGTGCACATTGAGCACAAACTCACAATATATTTTTCTCAAAAAACATAATGGCACCTCATAATTATTACAAGGTGGATCATCAAAGACCATCCACCACCTCTACCAAAAAAGATTCTTCATCTGCACATTGGTACACCAATGTATGGGAAACCTCTTTGCATTAAGAGGTAATGACTGACGAGTTTTGGGATGAACAAAAAGGGCACATATTTGTTGTTTACTAATATTTTTGTTTTTTACCCCCTCGTATGATAGCCCATCAGCATAGAATTGATGACACCTATCCCTAAATCTTCCCCATTTGGTAATTTGTGTGGAAATAAATATGGCACCACTAGCTAATGTTTCTAGGCTAGTGGTGATGGATTAACAATGCTCAAGTTCGGATGTTTTCAATTTAACAATCAGTCTATTGATTTTAGACGTATGTTGTCCTAACTGATTAATTAATTGCTCCCATGTTTTAGGTGTACAATCAAAAGGAGGAATTGGGGATGTATCTTGTGGGTTTTTAGGAGGTGCATTTGGTTGTTCTTGTTGTGGATTAGAAGAATCTGGTTTTTGAAACAAAAAATAAAAAAACCTAATCAAAATTAATGAAATTTAATTCAAAATGTAAAATAAATTGAACAAACGGGAAAGAAAGACAAAAATAAACAAAAACTAACCTTGATCCATAGTTTCTGGAGGAGAAATATAGCACCCCATTCACGGTTTAGGAGAGAAAATGAAGAAAAAACAAACTAAAAACGCGCTATTCATGGGAAAATAAGACCCAATTTTTTTTTAAAAACTTTTTTTGATAGGAACCACGTATGCGGTTCTTTTGGGATTATTAGCGCGTACGCGCTCATTTTCCTATAAGTAGCGCGCATGCGCTCATATTCCTAGAGATAGCGCGTACGTGCTACTTTCCCTAAAACCAGCGTATGCGCTACCTTCTCTAGGATCAGGAACAACAAACCTAAGCGTGTACACGTTCATTTCAAATTTTAGAACTGCGTACGTGTTGCTTGTTTTTCCATGTTTTTTATGGGTGGTGTCCACTTTTCTGACCACCATCTTTGTGTACATACCCTCTTGGTTATTAAGAAAGTGACATTGATTCTTCAAAGAAGATAACTATCCTTTCAAAAGGAGTCATTGTGCTATCTATCCGAGTTGGACCCGCCACTAAAAGCATAATACTGTAGGTCCTGAACCTAGATCTACCCTACAACATGATTCTAGGTCGTCCTTGGATACATGCCATGAAAGCTATTCCATCTACTTATCATCAGTGCCTAAAATTCCCTTACAATGGAACAAAAGTTACTATACTTGGAGATCCAGATCCCTTCCAATTTTGTGATAATTTAAAAGGGACACCTGAGAAGCAAGTTCTTGTAAAAAAAGAATCTCCATCATCCAATGATACTTCTCAAAACTTGGATCCTCAAACACTAGCTAAATTGTCAAAAGAAAAACTCAAGGTTGAAGATCAAGGATGTGGGGAATACACTATGGCACAATCATTCCACATTGGAAAACTACTTACTTATCCTAAGTCCTATGGAAAGACACATCAAGTGCAAAAATAAACCAAGGTTATAATTTAGTATCAACCTCCTACTACTTTCACAAAATGGGTAGACCACAATGAAGAAAAAGTTGAAGAGGATGTACCAAAATGGGTTTACAAAGATGACGTTGATGTCCCACCTATACAATTTCCTATTGAAAACTATGGAAAATGATTCATCATAATGCAAAAGAAAGGCTATGATGGGCACAATGGTCTTTTCCCAGACAAGCAACGAATTATAAAACCTGTTAAGCTAAAAGAGTGGCATCACACCAGAGGACTAGGATTTAAACCATTACGAATTGATCCCTCCAATGCCAAGTTAACCTTGTGTGAAAAATGGCACACTCCTCAAGATGAAAAGACACCCAAGGAAGACCTTAAAGAAACTGATTCTAATGAGTGGGAATGGGACTCCTATTCCTCTAGCTCATATGCCCTAGATGATATTTTTATTGATCCTGATGACTTACCTATCGAGGACAAACATGTAGATACTAATCTTCCTACACAAACTTGTCATAGAAAGATATTTTAGAATTTTGGGATCCCATATAATCTTCCGAAGAATGCCATACTGAAAGAATTGTTGACAGTGATACTATTGATGTCCATATCATGACCTTAACCTTTTCCACACCATATTTATATAATACCAATGATGGCATGCCCTTAATTCATCCCGAACTTATCAAGTGGGACCAATAAGGACCACTGAGTTTAGACCATTTTGAGAATGATGAGGCTATAACAACATTCCTTGAGTCTCACAATGATATATCAACACAACAGGGGGAGTCAACTCCATCTCCCAGTCACAAAAATGAAAATGATAAAATGAAAACAATGAGTATCTTAGTGAGAATCGCAAGGCACCTCTAGACATTAAAAAAGTAAAAATAAATGACGTATTTGAGGGTGAAAACCTTTCTAAGGCACCCAAGGATGGAAGATTGGACAAATCCCTGATAGATCATGTAAAATACTCTCTCTTGGTAGAGATAACACAAGAAATCAACTTGCATATGCCAAACAATCCTAAGGTTCTTCACTTGGTAGCCTCATTGTCAAAGCAAGAAAATGTAGACTTCATTACATTCTTCTTGGAAAAAAACAAATAAACTTTGCATGGTCCTGTGCGGATTTTCCAGGGCTAGATTCATAATTGGTACATCATCATTTGCCATTACAGCCAAATGCTAAACCAATCAAAGAAAAACTAAAAAAATGCATCCATAAATTGCATTACTAGTGGAAGTGAAACTAAAAAAACTGTTAGATGTGGGTTTCATTATGCACATTGATTATGTAGAATGGATTTCTAACTTGGTTCCAATGTGAAAATTTGTTGGGGGCATCAAAAGTTGTATTTATTTTAAAGACTTGAACAAAGCATGTCCAAAAGATGACTTCCCTTTACTAAATATTGACATAATTGTGGACATGAAAACTAGCTATGAGATGATGTCTTTAATGGATGGATTTTTTGAATAGAATTAGATCAAAATAGCTCCCAAGGATCAACCTAAAACAAACTTCACATGTGCCCGAGGAACCTACTGTTGGAATGTAATGCCCTTCAGCCTCATTAATGTTAGAGAAACTTATCAAAGATCAATGGCAACCATCTTCCATGATTTCATGTACACATTGATGGTAGATTATGCAAATGACTTGCTATGTAAATCACTCACCAAAGATAGTCATTTGAGTATCTTCACTTTAATCTTTAACAAAATGGAACAGTATAAGCTTTGATTGAAGCCTAAGAAATGTGTTTTTAGGGTAACATCAGGAAAACTCCTAGGGTACATTATCTCTCATCATGGTCTTGAACTAGATCAAAGAAAAGTGAAAGCTATAATGGATATGCCTCCACCTTCAAATCTAAAACAACTAAGAATTATATAAGGAAAATTATAATCTATTAGGAGATTCATAACACAATTGGTTGATAAATGCCATCCCTTCCAACATTTTCTTCGCAAGGGAGTAATATTCAAATGGAACAAACAGTGTCAACAAGCTTTCCAAAATTTAAAGGACTATTTGTTATCTCCACTGATCCTAATGCCTCCCATTGAAGGTAAACCTTTCATATTGTACATGTGTATGGTGAAAATGGATAACAATAACAACAAGATTGAAAGGCTAAATGAATTCAACCACCAAACCCTAGCCTAACAACAAGAAAGATCCACCATAACATATGAAGATTACCTAAGACAATGCAAATCACATGAAATCACAAAGATTATACCATCACATGTCCAATAGGGTTTTGATCTCCATTCTTCCTATCTCCATTGATCTTGCTTGATATATTTGCTCTCAGATTTTATATGGACAAGAGCTCAACAAAGAACGGAATGTGGTTGCAAGTATGATTGCCTATGCCAAGTAGTCAATTGATCAAGTCATTAGGGTTTGATAATGAAGGAAGCATCTCCTTATATAGAAGACACAATATGAAATGGAGGGATAAGATTGAGAGGTGTAAAAGGAGGTCGGCTATGATTAGAGGGTAGGTAAAAGAAATAATAAAATAATGAGAGGGGTAGGTAGTGTATGAATTAAGAGATGAATGACATGTGTCATAGGTAGAAAAGGCTAATGAATTAATTAAATAAATAAAGATTTATTTAATTAATAGAAGAAGTGGGATCAATTAAATAAATAAGATATTTATTTAATTTAGGAAAAGGATAATTTAAATAAATAAATGTATTTATTTAAATGAGAAATAAGGCTAGAAGAGGATAAATGAATTAATTAAATAAATAAAGATTTATTTAATTAATAGAAGAATTAGGCTAAAGTAATTAAATAAATAAAATATTTATTTAATTAGACATGACAATTTTGGGTGTCTACAGTACATATTAGCGACAAGAACAACATTAGGGGCTCTCTTAGCACACCACAATGAAGAAGGAAAAGAGAGAGCTATATACTATATCATCCGAATTCTGGTTGGTGATGAATTGAACTATACCATCGTTGAACATGCATACCTAACAATTGTCTTCACTACCTAGAAGCTTAGATATTACATTTTGAGTCACAAGACATTGATTAAAGCAAAGATAGACCCATTGAATTATCTACTCAATAGGACACCACTTGCAGGGTGCCTTGCTAAGTGGGTTATGATATTGAGTGAATTTGATATCCAGTATGTAGACCACAATGCTATAAAAGGACAAGCAATAATAGATCAACTGGCCAAAGCTCCCATCCATGATGATTTCCCATTTTTATTTGATTTTATAGATGAGTCCATATTCAATATCACACTTACCACTGAGTGAAAACTCTACTTTGATGACTCACACACACAACATGGCTCGGGGGCAGGTATTTTGTTTCTAACTCCACAAGAAGATGAAATCCCTAAATCATACAAAATCACTTTTCAATGCACAAAAAACATTACAGAGTATGAAGCCTTAGTCACAAGACCAAGAATTGCAGTGAAATGGGACATCAAAAATATTGAAGTATATGGTGATTCTTAATTAGTCATCCAACAAGCAAATGATGAATATGAGACTAAAGATGAAAAAATGATCTCTTATAAGAAATTGGTTAATTATACAAAACTAAGTTTGTTACAATCACATTCAATCAGGTACCACAACTACAAAAAAAAAAAAAAAAATGGCATGACCACTATTTCATCCATGCTTGATATCCCACAAAATGTTGCTAAATGCAAGTTCTTAATTAGTAGAACAACTGTTGAGTCCTGCCTTTGAGATTCCATAATCTGAACTTGTGTGTGAAACTGTTGGTCCCAATTCGCCTTGGTACTAGGACATATGCAACTACATAAAATCCCAAACATTACCTCCCAACCTGTCAAAAAATTAACATCACTCCTTTACCCATCAAGCCACGAGATATGCTATCATTGGTGACACCCTCTATCATCACTGTTTTGACCAAACCCCTCCTTAGGTGTCTTGATTTTGAAAAAGCACAAATTGATTTACAAGAGGTTCACGATGGTATTTGTGGGGACCACTTCAATGGTTTATGTCTTGCAAAGAAGCTAATAAGAGCAAGATACTACTGGCCTGCAATGGAATTATAGGCTCACACTTTTGCAAAAAAGTATTAGAAATTTCAAGTTCATGGAGATCTAATTCATGCACTAGCACAAGAAATCTAGCCTGTCATATCTCCTTAGCCCTTTTCTCAGTGGTGACTCAACCTCATAGGTAAGATTCACCCTACCTATGCCAATGGTCATAAATTCATTATCATTGCCACAAAATACTTCACCAAATGGATTTAAGTCATTCCCATGACCTACATTACCAACACATATATTTCCAAGTTTATCCTAAATTACATCATATGTTGATATGGAGTCCCTTTGGCCATTGTCATTGATAATGGTCATTCGTTCAAAAAACAATATGTTAGGGAACTTTGTGAGAACTTTCATATCCAGTACTGTTTTTCCTCAACTTACTACCCATAGAGTAATGGTCATATTGAGGCATCTTACAAAATCCTCATAAAATTCCTCAAGAAGACTGCCAATGACGCTGGCCCCGATTGGAATGTGTATCTAAATCCTACCTTATGGGCATACTGAACCAACATCCACACACCTACATGTGCTACCCCTTATTCCTTAGTCTATGGAACCAAATCCATCCTTCCCATTTAATTCAAGATCCTCTCATTGAGAGCCTCCTTATGCCATATCATTAATAATGAAGAATATAGATTATGCAGACTACATGAGCTTGAAACGTTGGCTGAGCGATGCCAAAATGCCCTAGTCCATCTACAAGCATATCAAAATCATCTCTGAAGAAACTATAACAAAAAAGTCAAGCATAGGCACTTTGAAGTCAAAGACTCGGTCCTCAAGATGAATCCAAAGAATCAACAAGAAAGGGAAAAGCTAGGCAAATTTGAACCTAATTGACTAGGTCCCTAGGTGGTTATTGCAACCTATGGAGCATATCATCTAGCAACATCAAAGGGAGAACCACTATCTAAACTTATGAATAGTATGTACCTCTACAAGTACTATACTTGAGGGAATATGATCCCAAAAAAAGAACAAAAAAATTGAATATGGTCTTAAAAAAATAACAAAAAAATTAAAATGTGATCCTGAAAAAAAAGAAGAAAATAGTAAAGAGAAATCATTCACCCACTAGTGAAAACCTAGTAATCAGGTGCTTTGGGTAAGTAACGTGGTGGAAACCTAGCAAACAATCACCATGTGTAGCAAGTAACTGCTCTGTCATCTATCATCACTCTATCTTAATCATATTCACATTCACGATATATTTTCCATCCATCCATCCATCAAACCCATTTTATCCTTTTTTGGCTTGAAATTGGTCATTATGATAATATGTTGAAACAATAAGGATCTGATCAACTATGGAGAGGGGGGGTGAATTAGTAGATAGAAAAAAACTAAACTTTCACCAAACTTAATCCCAACTCAGAAACAACTTGCTAAACTAAACTGGTTTAGACATTGTATCCAAAACTGCAACAACAATGTCAAAATTTACCTGTTGACCAAAACATCAATGATACAATGTAACAAATCTGAAACTCACATACCATTTAACCAAAACACTAAAATACTTTACTAACATCAGTAATAGCTCATTTCAGATCACTTCTGGTCATCTAAACATATCTAAGTGACTTTACCAGTTAATCATATCAACCATATCAAAACATATCCACAAAATAATTCACCACTTGACACAATGATTTTTCACGTGGAAACCCAAATGGGAAAAACCACGATGGGGATGAATACCCACAAGTATTTTGAACTCTTCTAAAGTTCACCCTGTTAGGAGCCAAGCCTTGTTAGAATCTTATACAATAATATCCTGTTAAGAACAGATCCGGTTAGGGACCACCCGGTTAAGGGTTTGACTACAATACCCTGTTAAAGGCAATAGCCTATTAGGAGTAACCTCGGTAGAGGATTTCAAATCCAAGATAATGGATCACTTGATTAGAGGATTCAAACAACACCAAGCCTATTAAAGCTTACTCGGTTAAGGGATTTAACTGTTGTAATGGTTAGAGAACAACAAGGTCTTTGTTGATTTGGTAATAGCACTATCTTGCTTAGTTAGATCCTTTTCTGCTCCTATCTGCCTTCACAACATTCTGCAGACACTCCTTCTGGTTCAACAATAGTCACACTACCACACTTAACCAAATTGCCAACACAATTACAAACAACTCATAGACCTTAAATACAAATACAATAGGTCGGTAACACATCACAAAACCTACAAATCTCATAGATATTACAAACATGTCGGTTCAATCATAACTATTGGATTACATAGATATCAACTACACATTGTTCTAGACAACTTCAACCACTCCTGGATCACCACACATTGGATCTTGTATCTCATCAGACGTTTTCCACTTCATGCTATGTATTTTCTCATTCCCAAGATAAACGGTTATCTTCACGTGCCAAAACCACTTTGAAACTCATCACGTGCATCATGCTTATGTGGAATCTTCATCTCTGATCATCATTCGATCATAGATCATTACAACTGATTCACCAAGCTCCATGGGTTAGGGTTCTGCATATCATCTGGTTAGGGTTACTGTTTGATCACTCTACTTGAATACCAATACTGGTTTCCTTCACTACTCTACTACCGAATGCATTATTGCATCACTACCAGTTACAATAAAAATTTGTTACCAGTTGCTATTGACATCAATGACAACACTATACTTCATCAATGCAATCTTCATGCAATGCCAACACATTATTCATTGTCTTTACTTAGCACAAACTAGTCTTGTATATATGGTTATTTGGCCATTGTATGTAGTTTCACTGATTGTGGGAAAATCTCTTATCATGTTCGCTCGATTGGAGGCCTTCTCATTGCAAGATCAAAGAATGTTGCATGTACATAACATAATATCCTGAAAAAATCCCTAAACATTGAAAAATGTCTTGAAAAAATCCCTAAACATCACAAAATGTCCTAAAAAAACCAAAAACATCCAAATAATGTCTTAAAGAAATCTCTAAAAACATCAAATAATCACAAAACCCTAATAATTTCAAAACAATCAAAACTCCAAAAACAATAATTTCCTTTTCATCAATAAACTTTTCCTTTGCAACATACATACATTTCAGCAAACATAAACAAAAAACTCATAAAATACTACCCTTGTTAAATTAGGCATCAATAGACAAACTATCAATCAAATAAACAATCAGACAGATCAACTTGTCGTATTAATCAACCTATCCATTAGCACTATCCAACTATCATCTATCTTATATAGGGTGCAGTATACTTGAGACCAAACTGTGTTCGTCTTATATGAGGTACATCATTCCTAAAACTGAACATTATGATCATCCTATCAAACACAAACTATCAAACTTTGACAACAAGATCAAAATGGTTGTTGACTCACTTGGTCTAGTGAGTCTTATCATTACTTGATTTCTCTTTGATCATGTTCCTATGCTACTCGAGGATATCCATAATTGATTAGAGTGACTAGGATGGTTCATGATCTTTTTGTTTTTGTCTTATGTTTGTGGGATGTTTTCATGGCATTCTGAAACATGTATGTTTTGGGTGTCTATGTTGGCGCATTCACTTTGTGACTATCACACATACCTTGACCCTTGACATACACACCCAACATTTCAAAACATATTGGAATGTTCCTCGTTTGAAATGTGTCTATTTTTTTGCAAAGGGATTGCATTATCGCTCTGACCTCATATGCCATGACACAATGTATCCATTTTCCATAGTAAATAAATCTCTCTACTGCTAATGGTGCATTTATGAAAGCAATGAATCATCAATATTAATGTTCTCTATCTAACTTTTGTGTTTTTATTAACATTTCTTCCATCAGTCCTTGTGGTCCTCGTGGTTTTGTACTTTGGTACTCAAAGGAAATAAGCATCCTACATACATAATATGTTAATCCACATGCATATCATAATCATTTATATCTCATCTCATGTTGCACATATGTGTTAGTAACATTGCATAACATCATACAATTATGCATAAATCATAACATCATAACGATTCATACATCTCCATAGTAAGATCAATAGCATCATATAAGCATCATCATCATCATCAAATAGAAGCATCACACATAGCAAAAAAATATCTCATATATAAAATCATCACATATAAAACAATACATGATATAGTCTTGTTGCCCTTGTTTTCGTTTTAAGAGAAACCAAGGTAACCCCCTACAAATTTTTCTTAAATTTGTCCTCTTTTCTCTAAGTTTTAGTTTTTGATGAATTTTCGTCACCTCACTTGTCCTTCAATATTTAGTGTTCAATCTTGTTTATCTCACCTTTTTAGTTAAAATTCAAATTTTAACTTAAAAGTGAGTTTTTCTTTTTCTGGTGTGATATTGGGTTTAAAATCCTACTTTACACCACATTGAGTCCTTAGGTGCTAAATCGGATTCTAAACCCGAAATTGCACTTGGTATTCCTTTTTATGGTGTAATCTAGACTTGCAAGTCCAATTTACACCTCTTAGGGCATTTTGGTGCAAATTGAACTTTTAAGTCTTATTTACACCATTATGAATCACATATTTGCAATTAATGTTTAAAGAGTCTGATTCTTTTTGGGTTTCTTTATTCCCTTTATTATTGATTTGAGTCTTTCTTTCTTTTCATTATTGTGGGGTGATTCATAAGGCGCCGAATCTCTTTTTGCTCGAGATCAGATTCATCTTTCCTGTGGTATGTATTTTTGGCCTTACCCTTGTGATTTTCTTTTAGTAAATATTTGATTTGTCATTGTCGGGTTTGAACATGAACAACATACCTCAATTTTTTTACTTCGATGCATATTGTTAGTGTTCAAACCTATATTATCATTTTTAATCAATTCAATTTTGTAAACCCTAACATTTTTTGTGAGTCGGGGTTGAAAACTCGGCACACACCAAAGCCTTGGCTTTGATGTGTGTCGAGATTTCACCCGAACCATATTTTTGTTTCATCTTATAAGTTTTTGATTCCTTCCAAAGTGGTAGATGATGGGGTCATGACCCTTCCATGCACCAGAGTTTGTTCTCTGCAATGTGCATGTCGGGGCCACGACCATGTCATACACATTGTCCTTGTTGCCCTAGATGCAAGGCGAAATGGTGATCCCACCATGCACTGGAGGATTTCTACTTGGTGTATGTTGGGGTCACCATTCCGACTTACACCTAGCACTATTTTTTATAAGTGTTTCCTTATGGTGTTAGTCGGAGTTGTAAGTTCGACTTGCACCAAAACCATCTTTTCAAGTGCAAGTCGGGGATACAACCCCGCCTAGCACTTTGTGCAGTGTTATCATTACATAGTGCATATCAGGGATATAAAACCGATATTCACCTTTGTAGTTTTCACTTTCATTTTTATTATATGAAGTGCATATCAGGTTTATAACCCCGATATGCACCTTCATGTTTTGATCTTCCCAAGTGCATATCAGGGTTATAAATCTGATATGTACCTCACCTTGGTGTTTGTTTTTCCCATAAGTGCAAATTGAACTTATAAGTTTGATATGCACTCCTTATGTTTTTCACTAATATTAGGTGCTAATCGGACTTATAAGTCTGATTTGCACTTTATTCACACACATACAAATTGGGAATTCTTAACCAATTTGTGATCAATCAGAGGTTTTTGTTCTACCAAATGAAATTCTTAGATCCATGAATGGAGGATAATTGACTCAAATATGGTGATGATCTTTTTAAATGTTGTAGTGCAATTATTTTCAAATGATAGAGCCATCAGCAAGCAAAAGAACCATGAAGTTAAAAAAGAAAGAGCTTCATCCAGTTTTTACTCATTCTTCCACATCATCCAATGAAATTGGGCATGTAGATCTTGAGGAATTTTTTAAAAGAGTTAGAGAGCTGTCGGTGTCCTACAAAATGGAGCCCACCATCAACAGTGAATTATATTTGGCTGCGTCTTTTCCCATGTCAGCACATAACCTGAAATTTATGTTAGCCCTAGCTAACAGATATGATCCTACAACTAGATCAATGAAATATGTAGAGGGAAAAATACTCTCATCAAGCTTGATGATGATTTATTCGATACCATTTTCAAGTGCCCACATATAGATCAATATGCTAACATTGATATGCAATTAATAGTGACCTATTATGATAATAATTTAGACAAGTGTAGGAATAACATCAATGAGAATTGGTTAAAGTCTCCTAGGCCTACAATTGCAAAGTGGCCTAAGACTCTCCTTTAGAGTGATTTCATCGAGGAGGTTAATGATCTCATTACTCTTCTTAGTAGAGTAAAAGGACTCCTAACCTCTACTACATATCATAAGTGTATGTATCACTACATTCACATTATTAGGCAAAATAAGAAGCAAATATATTGGGGCAAGAAAATTGCAGATGCATTGTGTGAGAAGTTGATTAAAGTTACCACCACCTTGAAGTTATACATGACTTCATATCTTGTCTATGAAACTACCTCAATGAGGCATTTTCCAGGTTTATCCACCATAGGTGACATGAGTCAGATTCATGTTTATCAGTATTTCATGTACAATTGACTCTTAAGGAGATTTTGCATCATTTAAAGAGAGTCAATGACACTTTCTTCACCCATTACATGTGCATGTTTAACAAGGAATTTCAAAAGAAGAGAGTGTCAGATGAGGCCTTGAATATGGTATTTCAATATGATTGTATCATTTTACATTTTCCTACATTCACATATCTCAAGATCAGATGTTTTGATGGAGAACCCTTCATTCTCCCAAGGTATCCATCAGATAAGATCATTCTCATGGAAATGGTTTGTCAAATGATATCAATTCATGAGAGTCAATTTGGGGCTCATAAGATTGGTCTTAAGTTCTCCTTTACCATTGTGAGGTATCCTATGAATTCTATCTATAAGGCTCGAGCCATGGAGGAGAAAATGAGTAGAGTAACACTGAAATTATTTAAAGCCAGAAAGCACTTTGATCATAGGGGGATGAATAATAAAATCAAGAAAAGTTACACTCATGTTCACTAGATTGAATATGTGTAGATTGATTATAGAACCGAGGAAGACATCTAGAGGCTAGACTACTATTGTCAGACAATAGAGAAAATTGAAAATTTAGATCTCTTTGATATTCCTGAGTATCTTGAGGATGATGGAGACATCCTCGATCCTATGTATGAAAAGAACAAGGTTGTTGGATCACCTTTGCCTCTTATCCAATGGTCTCAAAAGAAAAATATTTCGATAAGGACTAGCTTTCAGAGGATTCTTGCCAATACCAATGTTTGGTTGTCTCAAAAAGGTATCCAATTGAAACCTTTTCAGATCAAATCCGAGGATGATACTACAGGGCATGTGGGAAAAAGTTCTGAGTTAAGGACCAAGAATAGATAGGATCCTATGGATTTGAAGGGCCTAAAGTTCAAATTCACGGTTGGAAAGAACAAGAGTCAAGGTGAGTCTTTAGCTCAAGAGACTCAATTTCATGATGGGAATGATGAAGAATTGCTCAGAGAAGATAATGAAGGTGAACATGAAGAAGAAGATGAGACCGAAAAGGAGTAGGAAGAAGGAGAAGAATTTGATAAGGAGGGATTACCTGAAATCTCAATAAATTCCCAGTCTTGGGAGACACAAGAAGGTATTCCTCCTGTGTCATGTGATGTTACAGGTACCACTTCAATCTTAGTTCTCGATGCTATTCCTTTGGATTCCACTATTTCTTTTTTATCATAAGCTCCGACTAGTGAGTCTGCCCTTGACACACATCATGACAACCTTGATAGTGTGTTTCTTCCTAATCTGTCTAAGGTCACTTCTTCCATGTTGGAAGATTTTGATATGTTTATGTCAAAAACTCAGGTTCCTCCTAAAGTTTCTATTGCTTAAAATCTTCCTACCAATGTTACCTCTACTCCACCTATTGTTACTACAAGAATTTAGTCTTAGGAGTTGGCATCACAAGTGTTGACTATTGGGGTGGATGATGACACACCTTTGCCACCTTGGTTAGTATCCAATACTCCGAAAATAAAGAAGAAAGCCATCTCTCCAAATGATTTTTATTTCAGTCAATTAGTTCCTGTTAAGCCAAAAGGTACAAATAAGGCAAAAACTTTGTGCAAGATGAAAGTGGACAAATCAAAGAATAAATATGTAGAGATGACAATTCCTCCTCCAAACACAGATTTGGATAAGTGAAGCCCTTTGACTATGTCATCAACATAATTGACCTTGGTAAGAAAACACATGGAGGTACAGTGGAATATGCTCAAGCATATTTTAAGTATCTTGTGGCAATGTACAATAAAGAAAAGGTCAACAAGGAGATGTTGAAGAAACAAGATAATTATCTCACTAAGGTCTTGATCAAGATAACCAAATCACTAGAAATAATTGAACTAGTCACTTCATTTGTAGATGAATATCTCATCAAACAAGATGAACAAATCAATTCTTGTGGAAGATAAATTGTTGAGTGGATGGATATGATTTTGAGTCAAGGCACTTATTTGATAAGTTTTGTTGTTGCTTTGGTAAATAACTTAGAAGGAGTTAGGTATGAAGTTGAAAAAACTTAAGATCTTTTCTCACAAGAATTGGACACATATGAGAAGAACTTCAACTCTTGGTTGAAGTTAGAAGATTTCCAATTGGATGTTGCATTTGACAATGGGGTACTCCCTTCAAGAGATATGTATATTGAGCAAAGAGAAGTACTAGAACATCAAATGAACACCTTGGAGGCACTTGTCAAAGACATGAGAAGAGATAAAAAAGAATGCAATGATAAGGGGAAAGACATCATTGAGAAGATATCACTACTCCCTTGCACATTTCTGGATGAGAATCAAAAACCTCTTCACGAAGATGCCATCATCAAAGAATTCAGTCTACTTGTTGGTGAAGAATTTGAAAAACAAGTGTTCTCATTGTCCTCAATAGACAAGTTGATAGATATCCAAGTAAATCTGGATGATCTAGCCTCTCTTTTGAAAAAGAACAAGAAATGTTTCATAAGCCTTAGAGACTCTATTACCTGGGTCAAGGTTATCACAAGTCACACCAAAGGACCAGATGAAGAACAGATAAAAGTAGTTCTGCAGAAGTTCGAAGAGTTCATGAAACAAGATCAAAATGGAGTGTCTAGCAACACTTAGTATTTTCTATAGTTTAGAAGTTGTAGATGCATTTTTTTAATAAGACTTTGACACCTCAAGTGTCATTTTGTATCTAAGTTTTTCCACCTAGGAAATGCATGAGTCCAAAGTCAAATAGGACTCTTCTTTGATTTAGTCATAGTTTTCCCTAGATTTTCTCAATGCACCTCACCTATATATATGAGGTTGCTTATTGTACTTTTTATCTTTAATCAATATGCAACAAAACTCAGTTGAAGCGAAGAACAAAATTAAAACTTTGCATTCCTATTGTTATTTTGAAAACTTGATCAAATAAGAAGAAACATTTGGCATTTAAACTTTGTGTTGGATTCATTATGATTTATGGTGAGAGTTTTGTTACGTCGTTCTTGTTGTAAATTTTTATTTTTCTCAAGTAAAGGTGATGTTGAGAAAATATTGTTAAAGAGTAGTAACAATTGTTGGTTTGTGAACTTTGTGTCATATTTCATCTCTTGTTAATAGAATTAAGAATTGGTGAATGTGATATCATTTTGAATACTTTGAGCTTCATATTGGTATTTTCAAGATAAAAGATAACTGATATATAATAAGATAGCATCTCAAAGACTTTGTGCTTTGTTGTTCCATCATGGAAAAGAAATTTTGAAGACTTTGAGCTCCATTTTATCATTTTGAAAAAATATTGTTTAAATTTGTAATAGGATATCAAGATAAAGACTTTGTGATTTACTTTGAATATCTCAATTTGATACCGTAGATTACAGAAGAAATTATTTGAAGAGAGGTTGATAGGACAAAAATAATTTTAAGACTTTGAGCTTAAACACTCTCTCCTATCCCGAAGAAGCAACGAAGGACTTTAGGCCTTTATAGAAAATTTTCTTCTTTACTTATTTTTATTTTGATCATTCATACATTTTGAGTTAATTTGTAACATTAAAATTGTAAGAATTATTGCTACTCTATATTGTAAATTCTTTCTTGAAGAAAGAGGAGAGAATAACATCTATTTTGAAAAAGAGGATAGGATGATGCACCACCCAAGTTTAGATTAGAAATTTAAAGTTGTATCTTGTTCTAGAAAGATAGAGTAGTAGCTTAAAGGGGGAGCCTTCCCTTAGAAATTAGGAGAGATTCAATCTCACACATTGTGTTAAAAATGACAATTTTGTAAACTCATGTAGTATGCAAAATTTTCAACCAAGTCTCACATAGAATTTACATCTCATAAACATATCATAAATAGTATCAGAGTACAACAATCCAAGTTTTTGAGTCAAAATGGATCTTGCTGGCTCAATACAAATCTCAAAAAGTGTCTAAAAATATGTGTATAACTGAAAAATATGAAAAGGTGCTCCCTCAGTCCTCCTAACCTCTATCCTGTCCTCAGGCTGAAGCTCCTCCTAACCTCGGTCTTGCTTGTTCTGGTGGCCTTGATGACCCTATCACCGCCACACTACTTTATGTCCTTTGTGAGTGTGTCCTATTGCATGACTTGCTTCGTGTCTGATATGATGGTGCTATCTGCTCTCCTAACACCACGCTCTCATACAAATCGCTCCAATATTGATCCTCCTTCCCTAAATATCCTATCTCTCGCATAGCGTTACACATGTAGATATCTGTGAAACTTTGGATAAGCTCCTAAATGGTGTTGTTTTCTCTCTATGCTTTAGATATTGTTGTATCTTCAGAGGATATAAGAATAGTCATCTCTGCCATAAGTCTATCCCTATTTGAGATCCAATGTGCTCGCTTTTCTTCCCATGCTACTTTATCTGCTATATCCTGAGAGGCTATTTGTGTATCCCTCTCCACTAATAGTGTAGCCCCCTCTACACTCTATTTCTCCCTCTTGACTATCATCTCTCCATGCCTACAATCAACGATGCTCTCTCAACATCCTGAGCTATCCTATCACCCCGAAGAGATTCTATTTGTCTCTCTAACATGACAATGTGCTCTCTCTAATATCTCACCTTGCCTCTAATAGTCCCGTCATATGGAATACGCTAAACCTCATCACCTACTACTATATCCTGCATGGGCTCATCCTATGGATCCTATACGTCATTGGTCTGATCCATCTTGATCCCCTATCTCATCATCCTCGTCTGGCTTTGTCTCCCCCTCCTCCTCCTCTAAATCTATCTCATCTTATCCTCTCCTCTGTCTTCAATGTGGTGGCATTCTCAAAACTAGAACATCGAGATCTGTCAAAGGTACTAGCCTGTTCTCTATGAACCACTAATCATATGCTATTGGCATACCTGTGTATATAACATCTGAACCCATACCTCATTGTATTAGTTATAATTGCTCAAACTCAGTGCAGGCTACATGTGATCTAATCACTGGTCCCCAATCTCCAACCTCCCTCTTGGATCGTGCATAATATGTCATCCCTATATGTACATCCTGTCACTCCCCAAACTACCTCCACACCCTCTTTGGTAGTCGAATCAATATAATCCTCTATCTCATAATGGTATTGCCTCTTAGGTACCTCTCCTATCTATAGTAAGGAAGATGATCATCATCATCTGACCAAAATGAGCAATCCCTATATGGCCTCCATGTAAAATCTCTCAAGTAGTCTAGATGATGTCTCCAGTACAATTGCTGACTCAATGGCTCCTATGATAGTGCCCCATCATAAAAATATACATAAGGTCATCCTGGATATACTTGTAGATGTCTGGTATAGGTCTGCACACTGCTATGTTCTCAAAAGCCCACACATGTAATAAAGTCAACCCATTGTTGATATTCAAAGACCATCTATATGCTACCTAGTGTAGATGAAAGGATAACATCATAAGCATGCATGGTCCCCACACAAATATCGTACCTTCCACAACCATCCACTCTAGCAGTCATCCCTATCCGATAGGGAATCCATGTCCTCTCCTACCTGCTCCTACCAATCCTACTATCGCTGCACTAATGATAGTCACCAACCTCAAGTGTTGAGCTACCATAGTATCCCATCTAATATCATAGTTGATGATGCATAGCTCATCCTCATCCACCTCAAACATATGGCTCAAATCCTCTCTCCCAATAGAAGGTTCATACACAACTAACTCCCCATGAATAGGAATCTTAAGTATCTGCCACAAGACCTCCAATGTGACTGTCGCCTCTTCCATTGATAGATGAAATGAATTTGTCTCAGAATGCCATCACTCTGTTAATGTTGTGATAAGAGCCCTATTTTCCCTCATCTCAGACATATAGGTGATATGTAGTAATGCTAAGTACAATAAGAAATCTCTCTCTCACTTCTACAACCAATGATATAGTGATAGACACAAAGGCCGACTCTTAGAAGTCTGTAATGTTGGGAAATTAACCTACAATACAATGGGGAAAACATTATGTTAATCTAACTTTCCCCATCATGACCCCTTACCCAATCAATTATGTCTCAATCCTCATTGGGAATTCCTAATTGCAAACCTTAATTCAATATCCTAATCAGGTACCTAAGTGCTCAATCCTAGTCTATCTAACCTAAGCCCTATGTCAACTTAAGTCATCTTACTCAACTCTAACCCTAAAAACCTAGTCAAGTTGCATGTTGGCTTAGCCAACAACGCAATTTATTTAACCACCTACATACTTTTGTATGCCAATTGCATAGTTGAAGCCCCCAATTGCATAATTATATTCCCCAACTATGCAGCTCTTAGCCAATTGCCTAGAAAATGTACCCAAATGTGCATATTTTAACCCAGACCCCTTTGTTGGAACTATTTATTCAAATGAATTAATTATCTCCATGGGTGTTTCATGTAGTCATTTTCATGAACTTTTCCATTAATCAAATCCATACACTTTGATAACATGAAAAACATCTTTGTATCACTAATAGTTGTTATTTAAATTAGGGGCACTGGTTTGAGAAGAATGGTTTATTTATCTATTAAATGAGGCTATTATTGTCACAAGTTCATTAATGAAAATAGGTAATAAATGTGTTAGATATGGGGTAAATGGGCTTCCACAAGGGTAGAGCTCAACATGTAACCATGATAGGATCACCACACAGACGTAGAGCTTCCATTTCCATATATCTTAGTATTCATAAACCTCGATGGTATTGTGTCGAATCATCTACAATTGTTAAAATACAAACACTTTGCATAATGAACATGTTCAAATTTATTTTTATCCAAAAAAAACCTCAAAATAGGTGAATTGGCAAGACCCTGTTGAAGTCACATCGATCACACTTAGATCTCTCAAAGTCACAACACTAGAACTTATTAGAAGGACACATTTGAGTCACACCAATAAAAGGTTGACCCGTGAAAAGAAAATCAAAACTTTTATCGGTGTAGAGCATACTGACAAAGGGAGAAGATGAGTTATCAGAGGGAATACTTCCTTCAGAGTAAGCACAAAATAGTCACACTAACACTCTATGTCATACCGATGCACGACCAAGACAAATTTTTTGGAAGATCATTCCGGTGGATGTGAAAATTGCAAAGACTAGTAAGGTAGGGGTGGATACACAAAGGTCATACCGACCTTTGAATTTTGTACCAATGAACAATATGGGTAAGCATGTCAGCATAACTTAGCCCGATAAGAGATATAAGGGAAGAATGTCAAAAGGAGTCTGATCGATGAAGTTTCATATCAACATGAGGCACGAAATCAGAGTGACATCCCAAGAGGACAACCCGATGATGAAAGATACGCTGATGAAATTGTACAGATGTTCATCGGCTTAAGTCATTCCGATGCAAGTTACAAGGAAAAAACCAATGATCGTCAAGACTAGATAGTATCAAAATGATAGAATTAAAGACAAACCGAATAGGAAAGTCATCCCGATAACAAAAAAATAAAGGGTATCGGCTTGAAGGTAAATTGTTTCCCCGAACATGGTAACAATGAATATTTGAGTCATCAACTAGACTTGTTCCGAGCAGGCTGAGAAATGAAAAGGTGACCCGAATTCGAGAGTCTCACCGATAAGGAGATAATGATAAATAATTACAAGCTCGGATAAATATGCATCGACAAGAAAATGACCATCGTTCAAAAAACTCTTTTGTGACCATGACATCAATAGCCCCACCGATGGTGCTTGATCGTTGTGACTCCCAACGATGGTCATAAGGATAGAGGATCCAAAAAATAGAGGAGATTGGGAAGAGTCTATCTAAGGAGAAAAGTCCAGTAAGATGAAGGGTTACAAAATTGGATTGGTAAGACTAACAGTTATCAAACCGAGCCAAGCGAGGCGACCAATTGACATCCCTATAGGCGACACACCACTTAGGACCTGACGATATGTTGACATATAAGGTCACATCGATAAAATGAAATTGTCATATCAATTGAGTTATTCAAAATTCAAAATTTATTGAGAAAAATTTGCCGAAGGTGACATTAATGCTACATAGTTGAAATCCTTTGAGAGAGACAATTGCAGACTCAGAGAAAATTGACAGAACACTGCGAATGAGTGAAGACAAGGGATCAAGTTATAACACCTAGATAATAACAAGTAAGCAATCAAGGCCTTTTGTTAACTCTGTAAAATTTGTTTTGAATCGTGCTCTATCACTCTTAAAATGGACAACCCAATGACATCGAAAGGAAAGAGAACAAAGGGGGAAACTAGTCGAACTAAAGGGAAAAAACAAAAAACACAGGAGGAAGAATCCAAAAGACAACCAAAAGTAATTGGGTCAAGAGAAAAGGTAGAAAAGAGGAAATTGAGTCAAGACTTGATTGATCAATTGCCTGGTTCAGGGGATAGGGCTAGAAGAGCGGTCGAATTGAGCCCTAGTATGAACAAATTTGAAGATAAATACCAAGGTGTGGAGGACATATGGAAAAACATTAGGGGATTTGAATTATTCCTATTCTATTATTGTAGAAGAACTAGTCATGAACCCATCTATAACCCATGGAGAATGAATTTAGGGAAGATAGAAGTCCCTAATGTGTTCATGTACGTAGACCTGGTCAAGATTCTGGCTAAACATTATAATTTAGACCTTAAAGCTATCTGTGACCTACAGGGTAAGTCATTTGTACAATTATCCAAAAGTGCAATTGAGGAGGTTTTTGGTTTTGAAGATATATGCGACCATCCAATTAATTATGAGGAGTTGAGCAATAAATATTGGAGATTAGACACCACTTATAAGGGGTGGAGATTACCATTATACCAATTGAGAGTTGATAAGAATTTAGTGCCATTGACAGATGACGAGGGGCCACCCTTTAATGTGGATTTGTTTGAGAACTACTTCAAGTACACATACTATACTATCAGATAGGTGTTAGGAGTTGAGGTTCCTGGACTTATGACACTTTATCCTATGGTGATAGCAGTGGATTTTTAGAGCCACCATCCTAGAAATTTTGATTATGCAACATTGGTTCTCAACTTAATTAACATATCTCTTACAAAAGCTAAGAAGGATCTCTTCGATGCATCTCTAAGACACTACTCTGTTCTGATGCATATAGTCTTATACTTTGGATGTGAAAGGGGTATGTGCTAGAGGAGTTAAAGATACCAAAGATCGATCATGAAGGTCAGCCATTACCTATTCAATTATTGACGTCCATTTGGGACAGTAGGTTTGCCAAGGCTAATTATGCCTATTTCCAAGAGTACTTTGTGAAGGTTATTTTTCAGGATGTACAACCATCCTTGTGACTATTCCTTGTCAAATGAGATCAATAAGTTCTTAAGGCCAAAAGATAATGGTGGTCTAGACACAGTAAATCATAACTAGGGAGACTTATATTGTTATTCATGTGCTACAATAATAAGAGTCTATGGCTTTGAGGACACTCAATTCATCCTGCCTAGACCTGTGCCTGATACACTACCCTACTTGGAAATAGTGTGGCAACTAAATTTTTCTGATGTTAGAAATTTGAGGACCTATGAGAAGTAGTCCTTCATGCCTACGACATTATGTTTTAGTGATTTCACTATGCTTTCCAAGGAGGGGTATCACCCCATATTGGACAAGCTGCAACATTTCAACATGAACAGAGCCACACTAAGAAATAATTTTGATCCAGAGGGCTTCATTGACAATGCTAAACAATCATAGAAGTTGAGTGGGTACATCCACCAACCCTACCCTGAAGAAGATGTGATGAGAAACTTAGATGAAGTTGAGGCCATTAGAGCCATTCAAGAGTATAATATGAACGTCAAGGCCAAAATAAGATAAATGCAAAGTATAGAGCTCATTTCTTCTACTAGTGAAGGTTCATCTGATGATAAGGATCAACTTCGAGAGCTTAACATGATTCAAGTCTCTAGGGTTGATTCATATCAACCAACAAATAGAGAATTAGAAGTTAGGGATTTTGAGGTAGAGTCTAGACAGTTGGCTTATAGCCACTTTATTTCTGATAATCAATTTATTAAAACACATGAGTTTGAGTCTTTTTTATATCAACTAAAAGGAAAAGCAGTGACAAAAAATGTTGACAACGTTACTGATAGTAATGAAGGACTTATTTTAGAAACCTTTAGGATGGATATAGAGCAAGAGATGAGCACAATGACCCTTGAAAAGGGGAGGAAACTCTTGGGAGATGCAGGTGTATTGATCTTCACTGGACGGGATTTGAAGTCTGCTTTGGTATTTGACATTTTTTTGCATAATAGTGGTACAAAACACAAGTTGAGCCCAAAAGGGGTGACTCGAGTATTCATAGGGCCAGGATACAGTCTAGATGAACATGCACTTCAGGTTTGGGCCTTGTATCTGCCACACAAGAAGCCTCTAATTGTGGATACTAAGAAAGATTTCGAACATGTTATGCCTTTTAAGATGGGAGAAATAGATCCTATAGCTATTGTCAATTTGGGAATCAACATAGCCAAGTTGAATAAGGCTCAAAATCATCTTATCATGAAGGAAAATGATGCTCTAAGAGCTAGGAATCAGAGTTTTGTTAGGGAAATTGAGCTCTTGAAGGATCAGTTGAATGCAATAGGGAAAACACCTTCGATAACAATAGGAGAAAGCTCACGACCCAAGGATAAAAATAGTCAATTGAAAGAACAAAATCGATAGTTAAGAAGTCAATTGACTAATGCCAAATCTGATGTTATGTTAATATTCATTCAAAAAAAGGTTCAAAGCTATGACGATATGGATATACAAGTGTTGGAATACATGTTTAAAAAATAATCTTTCTATCATAGAGCATGAGAGGTTGGATGACTGATTGGAAGAAGTACTTGATACAATTCAAGAAAGATGTGATCCAGATCTAGTTGCCATCAAAGAAATTGAGGAATGAATAGAGGCCCGCAATAGATTTACAGATCAGCTCATGGGGGAGTCCAAGTTTTTTACCTCAATTACAAGGTACAACATACCCTCTCTTATAACTGAGGATGTGAGATTGAAAGAGAAAATAACGTGGATACAGGAATGCTAGAACTATCTACGTGATGCAATGAGAGCGACACAAAATGAAGGCCCAGACACAACCAACAATTGTGTAGAAGAAATGTTCGTTGTAGAGAGTATCATCAGAGGCATCATTGAATATTATGATACATATTTGAGCCAAGGATATACTGATCACTTAGCCAAAGTTCATTTATGTTTAATTAGGCATCAAAGCATTTAGTTATCACATGTTTAGTTTTATCTTAAAAAGACTCTTTGAAGGGGATTAACCCCTCAGTTTGCTATAAGTATGTAATATGTTCATTTTGAAATGGATCAACAGAAGACAATCTTTTTACTCTGTAAATTTAATTCCCAGTGAATGATCTAAGTGTTTTCAATTCCAATGTGATAAAAGAAATCTTTTATTCTAGATATCAGTTCTCTTGTGATTATTACTTCAGGCAAGTAATTTCTATATTAAATTTCCTTAAAAACAAAATTGTTCTTTGTTGTAGCAGTGAGATAAACAAGATTCATTTGAGACCACCTTATCCTTATGATTCTTGTCTTACTGTTCCTTTCAAGTAAAGGTTAAAATCAGTTAGACTAATTGTCATAACTAGCAATAGTTGAGTAGTATTGGAGGTTGGAATAGTTGATAGATCCATTCCAAAAGTGGATTTAAAAATTGTCTCACAGGAGTTATACGTGAAATTCTATGAATTAGTGATTCTGTAGCCCAAGAGGAGGGAAGGCAATGATCAATTATCAAATCATACTTATTATTACTCAAAATATTTACATTTTCAATTTATGTTCAAGGATATAAGTAGGATATAAGTGTAGGAAGTAGGATCAAATATAATTTAGAAGAAGCTAAAGAGTATTTATCCCATAAGCAATTGCCCCTTGGAGATAAACATTAGAATCAAAATACAGTGTAAATTATAATATGATATAAAAAGCATCAGCCTGAAGAAGTCAGTTGGTGAATAGGTATGCCCGCCTAGGTCTTGCAAAGACTAAAGTGTAGGGAGTGAGTAATCCCAAGGGATCACTCTGTCAGTTGGCCAAGTCAATTGGGAGGTTTGAGGATAGGATTTGGCATAACCTTAGAAATTTCCAATCTATTGATTTGGGAACCAACACCCCTCGACACACATAGAAAATGAAAAAATTAAACCTATAAAAGTGTGCTAAAATAAAAAAATTGGCAAGTGGGATTTGGGGTACATACTGCTAGTCCTGTGCCCTCTGGTTATTGGTACGTTCATCGTAATTCACACCATCTTGCTAACTTCTCCTTGCTCCAAAGCTCCAATTCTTCCAAAAAAGAGAGTGAAAATGAGCTCTTTTCACCCTCCCACCCCCTTTTATAGCCCTCTAGCCTACCTAGATGGATGTACATGCACTCCCCTTTGCACTGGTCACAGTCTTTTTCACCTTCTCGAGCTTGTAACTTTTGCATTTTAATCCCGATTTCACTTTTATTTGCGATTTTGGAATCTTGACATCATTGTTGATGAATTAGCCTTTTTTCCATATTTTTCGATCAATTTCTCAAGGGGGAACCCTTATACCATGTCGTACCCAGGGCATGTTTAATGTAATATTTTCTTTATTCTTCTTTGAAAAAATATTCTAAATCACTTTGTCTCAAAGAAGGGCAAAATGTAGAAACTAAAAATTGTTGAATGCTTGCGTTCTTCATTTTTAACCTAATCGTGCATATAGTCTTTATTATTCATGTGATCCTATCCCATTTCCCCTTTCCCATTTTTTGTCACGTTGGCATCATTTTCTCCCCATTTCAATTCTAGGATATTATTTTGACCTAAAACTCATCCCCTTGATGTTAGTACATTCCCATTTCAGTCCCGAGATGTCAATTCATCCCTAAACCTATCTCGATTAGGTCATTTTGCTTTGTTTTTGACCTTGCGACTTCCCTTTTCCCATTTTCTATCCAGATGGATTCATTTTATCCCAATTCTGATTTTATGACAACATTTTAACCTCTTCCCCTTCCTCATGGCATCACATCCATTCCATTTTCGTCCAATGACCCAATTTGCCCCAGTGTACTCACATTTACTCGGTTTGCCCTAATTTTCCCATTTTCACTCAATTCTTCCCATTTACTATTCAAACCTTTCCAATTCTTCCAAATTTCACCCATTTTGACCTAATTTGACCAAATTAGGGTATCTAGATGTTAGTTTGACTAATTTGCCCTTTTAGGTTTAATTAATTGTTTAATTAATTAAACCCCTTTTTACTAATTCTCCCTAATAATTTAATCATTCAGCATTCATCATATCCTTTTAATATTAATTAAATAATTTATATTATTTAATTAATTTTGAATCTACATTTTAATTAAGTAATTTTAATTATTTAATTAAATTTTCAATTTCTATCTCCTATAATTGAATAATTTATTTAAATTATTTGGTTAGCTAATTATGTCATCATAATTAAATAAATATATCTATTTAATTATTTATCCTAATTTCTCATCTAATTTTCAAAATGGAAACAAATATTTTATTTGTTTTATGTGATTTTCCCCAAATGCTCCTAATTTTTGAAAATGGGAAACTAATATCCTCTTTGGTTTTCGAAAATCTATCTTTTTGGAAATATCTCATATATTTTAATTTTAAATTTGAAAATGAGGTATGTATCTTCAAAAATATGTTTTTTGTTTTTTCTCCTCCTTTTCTTCATCATTTTCATCCTTCTTCGAATAACAACTCTATCGTGTGCTCAATCAGGTTTGTCCATCTAACCAAAAATGTTTTTAATCTTGTTTGTCTGTTGAGTCTCAAGTAAACTATAAATTGGGACTCTTTCATCAATCAAATCATCTAACTTTTATGCATTTTCATTCTATCAAATTGTCTAGCGATAATCTAATTTTTATTGTATTATGTCAAAATTCATTTAGTCATCTATCGATTAGCATCATTGCTTTATCAAAGAATCACATTCCTTTTAAATCTCACATATTATATCCTTGCTTTCATTTCGTATTTTACACTTGCACGATGAGAGAAGCACATTGGAATTAGAGATGAAAGGAATAACAACAAAGTATAATTGAAGAAACATGCAAGGATGGTTTGCATTATGAAGTTTTGTTTTAGTTATTTTGTTGGTCAAATTAGGATAGATTATTATGACTGATTAAGTTTCATGATTAGCTTAGTTAGATCAATTTCATGCTTTGGTTTTGTTAAATAACTTTGATCTAATTCCATGATCTACAATATGTATCATTAGAAATAATTGTAATTGTATCATTATTATTTTATTATGGACACTCGTTAGGGAGATTGATGTAATGTAATAGAAAAATAATATAGCTCAAGAGTAGTTGTTAAGTGGTTTAGTGTTGGTACCATCTACTCTTATGTGGATGATGATTACTCATATCTTATGTTAAAAAGGTTATCACAGGAACACTTAGTTTGGTATTTAAAATGAACCTAGTCATAGTTGCAATTTTTCTATATTATGTCAAAATATTGTTGAAACATTTATAGCTTATGTATCTTAGATCTTGTTTAGGAGCGTTGCACAAGCAATGACGTTAGAGAACCCATATGAGGACTTAGTTTATGTGAATGTTTATCTTCTTCTTGTGCATTCATAATAGTTAATTTCATGATGATTTTATGAATGGAATGTATTTGGTTTAAAAATAAATTATTGCTATGTTAATTTGGTTGGTTAGTTGTTGTTGTCCTTTGGAGTTCCTTAGCAGGGCATTACACATTTCATAAAATTTAAAATTTGAAACCTGCAATTTTTCTTATATGTTAGGCTTGGAAATCCAACCCTCAATCTTAGACCTACAAATTTTAATGCCTTGAACACAATAATAAGAAAACCAACTTTATCGATATGTATAGTTTTCAAATATATAATATTTTAAATTATTGAGCATTAATTTTCTATATATCTATATTTTTTGAGGAAATTGGTTCATAAACTCGAAATAATAAGTATCATTATTTTTTAATAACTCTTGATTTTTAAACTTAAAAAAAACCATTTATGTGGCAATCTAGGCATCATTCTCTACAATTAAAATAATATTAAATCATTTTAACATTGTTTTAGCTCTAATTATGTTGGTTGTACATGAGTAGTTTTTAAGAATAACAATTAGGATTGATCAAAAAATATATTAAAAAAATTAAAAATAATAAAAACACCTTGATCAAACTTCACCATATAACATATTTTTTCCCAAAAATAATTTTAAAAAATACTTTTACTTATGTCAAATCATATTGGCCATCTTGCATGCATGTGTTGGCTCAAAATATATGACTTTAAAATAGTTTATTTCATGCATCCTATAAAAAAAACTAACTTTTATCTAAGTATTATAATAAATTATATACTTGAAAACTAACTTAAAATCGTATATTTCATATTTTTAGATCACACTAAAATTCCATATATAAGTGCTTCATATTTTTACTCCAACTATAATTTTTTTAATTTTTACACCATATACATATTATACTTAAAAGTACTTTGAATCATTAACCTAACTGTACAACTATCTTGATTTCTTAAACTATCATGTTAGTGGTAGTTCTAAATACCATTCACTTAAGTACTCATCCTTAATTGCATGTAAATACAAAAGTATATGCCTTAGATTTTCAAGATTGAATTCTAATTAGAATACAATTACCCATGGATGCTTAGCTTTAAGCTTTTTGTTGATCCCATTAGTCTCATACAACTCTCATTTTTATTATTGCTAAAATATCCTTTGATGTTAATGTATTTTGAATATTTTTTCAAGTTAAATTGTTGTTTAATATTTAGGCATGTAAGCATATTCTTCAATATATCAAGAGTATATTATAGTTTTGGATTAATTACACAAAAAAATATTAGTCCATACGTAAGATCTTATATTTTCGATATAGAGAATATTTATAATTGAAAGAGGGCATTTAGATATATATTTTTCTTAATATAAAATTAATCTATAAGAGAACCAAAAAACAAGCTTCTATTTTATTATCTACTTATCTACTAATAACTATAATGTGAAGGAGGCAATAGGTTATGCTCTATGGATATAGATTCAATTTTACAAACTACTTTTCCTCAAGCAACAATCATAACTATCCATATTGATAGCTTGAGTGGCATTACGATGATATGTAATTGAGTTCACCATCAATGGACACACACACACACACACACAATGCCAAATAATTATTTTAGGATGTTCATGCCAAACATCAATACATTCTTTTATTGAGTATTTTTACTAGTATATATACCAAGGTTCTTCTTAAGAATAATTTACTTAAGCTTTATGTTTATACTAGACTTCCCAGGTCCTCTTAAAGGGGTTGATGTAGAATATAATAATGCATGTAGACCAACACTCAATGTTAAGGGAGGATATTAGGGAGTAAAATATTGCGTTAGGTTTTTCTCATAGGGGGATTTATCTTTATACACATTATAGTCCATGAAACAATGCACATCTTATGCTTTGTATAATATATATCAAGTCTTTTGATCTCCTCTTTTTTTCTAAAGACTTGAATCTCTATACATTACATAATATGATCATTATTTGTAACTCATTCCATTTTATTATGCTCAAAATAATTCATTTATCCCATGGACACAAATATATCATCTTGTGTTTCTTCTATTTATATACCCTATTTGTTCTAACCTTAAGTATTCCATTCATCCATTCTATTATTAAAGTGAATAATTTATAAAATTTTGCTTTATGATATATTTAAAATAGCAATTGATACTTTACATTAATAATAATTATAATAATTTTATTACAAATAGAATTGTGTTAATTTTGTTGGGAAAATAGTGTCTCAACCTTGCATTTACATAAGGTTACTATTTATAGTAAGTTTTCATTTGAGCATGAAATGGTGTGAAATTCTCCCCAGATTCTGGTTGGATAGATAAGCATTCCGGTAAAGTTACGTCGCAAGATCACAACAAGTTTTGAAGATATTAAAATTTCCTTTTTGGAGGGTCTAATGAAAGGTTTAACTTTGATTTTGAGGACTTTAGATACCTTGAAACACTCTGAAAAGTAGGAACAAATGGTGTAGTGGTTTACAAGGCAATAGAGAACTTTATAAGCTTTCTGACACTTCAAACGTTTCGTCAATCAAACACACGGTTCTCAAGTTATGGCCTCCGAAAGTTTGTACTCCTAAAATAGGAAATATAAAATACATCGGACACATAAATGAGCTGTAAAAGGGAGAGACATGTGTTGATGTGTGGTGTAACACATCATAAGGCATCTAGAAGGGAGATAAGGTTGGCTACACCTTATCGGGTGGTTTTAGCCCATGGTTTGTAATATTGTTTGATGGTTTCTTGTATTGTATCTCCTATATATGAGGTGTGTGAGATAGAAGTTGTGTGTAAGATTTTTATAGCTATTGAATTAGCTCTGAATCTTTGATTAGTGGTACTCCTGTGAAGAGCTTACTTTGCAAGTATATTGTAATTTGTTTTGATTGCGGAATAATATATTGGGCGGCTTTTGGAGTATGGGGTTTTTCTCTGGAAAGGGTTTTCCCCACGTAAATCACTATGTTATGATTTGAATGTTATTATATCTATTTCTATTTTCTATAACTGTTGTGACGATCTATAAAAGTTTTTGCATTACCCTCCTCTCAAGGTTAGTGTAGGAAGTTGTTCTGCTACTTAACTTCCTTACAAGTGGTATCAGAGCTTGATCACCTTTGGTTTCAGTTGTGGGTTGTTGGGTTATTTGTGATAAAATTATAAGGCACTGAGAGGGGGGGGTGAATCAGTGCTAACAAAAATAGTATAATCTGATCACCACTTTAATCAACTTGAAACTTAACAAGCATGCAAGGAAAATAAATACATAAGCTAACACCCAATAACACAAGCACCACATAACACAATGTTTTTCACGTGGAAACCTAAATGGGAAAAACCACAGTGGGAATTGGTACCCACAAGATCAACTATCTATAGAATAGGGATTTGACCACTTAAGTTCTTACAACTGCTCTGTTAGGAGCACACCAGTTAAGAGCTATTACAATAAGGCTTGTTAGGAGCTATCCAACTATGGGATTTAAACAACACAAGCTAATATGTGACCCTGTTAAGGGATTTAACCTTCAGACCTGTGAGGATCCTATCGCACCTGTTTAGGAGTGACCTTGTGAGAGGATTTTATCTTGTTGCAACTGTTAGGAAACAAAAAGTTTAATTGATTTTCATATAGCACCTATGTGCCTGATTGGATCCACTTCAGTTCTTCTTCTAACACCGACTTAACATCAATACAAATCTTCTTCTTTCACCGCACAATCAAATTCTCAATCTACGCTCATGATCTCATACATCATCTCATAACTCGTTACACTTTTTATAAACATCTCAACTAAGTCGACTAACAACCTTGGAATAATTTCCTAGGTACATTGAATCTAGTCAATATTTCTCAGCACACTTTACTTATGTTGGTCACCGACATTATAACTCAAAAATAAAACATAAACACTACCGATTTACTGATCTAAGCTATTATGCTCTACCAGTTAACTGTTCTACAAGATCAACTGCTCTACTCATCATAACTCGCTCATGCTATCAAATCTTCTACTGCGGTATGAAACATAGCTGCCTAATACAATCTCCAACACTTTTGAAAACCTGCATCACCTAAAACTTCTCCAATTTTCCGTACCATTTGCATGGACATAACAATGTCCTTGTTTACCGGTTCACTGTTTAATTGACTCTACTACTGGTTAAGCTTTACTGGTTGGACTAAATGACTTTGATGACTAACAAAACATGGTTGCCATCAATGACAACACAAAACAAGTCATCAATCAACCTATTACATCAACAACATCATCATCAAGCCAACACTATGAACTAATCCAATTTTGAGTGGGAACTTTTGTAGAAGACACTTTTTGATCTTGTTGCAGGAATTTTCAGATGGCAAGTTCATCAGGAAAAATAGAGGTGGAGAAATTTGATGGAACAAATTTTGAGATGTGGAAGCTGAAGATGGAAGATCTTCTAATAGATTGAGATCCATGGGATGCTATTGATGTGAATATCCAAAGGCCCCAAGATCCTATTGTGGCGGCTCAATATGATGTTATGGACCAAAAAGCCAAGGGTCTTATCAGACTATGCCTGGTAGACTCTGTTCAATATCCATGAAGAAAATACTGCAAAGAAGCTATGGACTAAGCTTGGTGAAATGTATCAAGCAAATTATTTATTAAATCAAATTTTCTTGAGGAAGAAATTGTATTCCTTGAAGATGGAAGAGGGTGGACGAGTTGGAGACCACCTGAAAGCATTCAATATGTTGGTGGCTCAATTAGTATCTGTCGATGTTAAGATGAATGAAGAGGAGAAATGACAAATCTTTCTTTGTTCTTTGCCATATTCATGGGATTCTCTTGTTATGGCTATTGATAGTACTTCTATTGTTTTGAAGTCTGAAGATGTGGTGGGTGCCCTACTTGGTGAAGAGATGCGAAGGAAGGTATCCCACAGTTATAAGGAAGCCCTAATTGTTCGTGGAAGGCCTAAGGAGAAAGGCAATAATAATGAGAAACACGATAAGTCCAAATCGAAAGGGAGATCGAAATCTCCTAGAAAGTCCAAAGTCATTTGCTGGAATTGCGGTAAACCAGGTCACATCAGTAAGGACTGCAAAGAAAAAAAGAATAAGAAAAAGAAGAAAATTGATTTTGATTCTGAGTCCGAGAAAGAAGATGGTGATGCATTCATTGCGGCTTTGACAACTCATGCAGGCAATGATGCCTGGTTAATTGACTCAGGTTCATCTTTTCATATGACTACCAATAGAGATTTGTTTTCTGAATATGAAGAATTTAATGGAGGTAAGGTGTACTTGGGCAATGATTCACATTTAGACATTGTTGGTCGAGGTAAAGTTAGAATCAGTTTTTTTGATGGTAGAATAAAAAGGATTAATGGTGTCTTGCATATCCCTGGTTTAAAACAAATTTTGTTATCTCTAAGCAAACTAATAAATGTGGGTGTGCAGGTAGTCTTTTCTGAAGTAGGATGTAAGATGATTAAGGGTACCTTCAATAGATGGAAATGGCTTTTGGGTACCTAAGGGTGCTCTTTCTCCTGAAGAAAAGTTACCTATAAAAAAGATTATGTTATGGCACCAGAGGCTTGGCCACATTGGAGAAAAGGGTCTAAGGACCTTGAAAAATAAAAACCTTGTTGAAGGTTTGAATGATTGTAATCTTGACTTTGATTTCTGTGAGCATTGCATTTATGGAAAACAAAACTGCGTCCAGTTTTACTCGAGTTCTCATAAAACTTGTGTGGTTTTGGATCTTATTCATTCTGATGTGTTTGGTCCTGTAGATGTGCCTTTTATTGGGAAATCCATATATTATGTTTCATTTATTGATGATTTTAGTAGAAGGACATGGGTATATTTTATAAAGAGTAAATCTGAAGTTTTCAGTCCAATTAAAGAATTTAAAACAATGGTTAAGTTGTAGACTAGAAAGAAAATTAAAAGTTTTAGGACTGATGATGGTGGTGAATTTTTCTCTAATGATTATGATAGATTATGTAAAGACTGGGGCATTAATAGACATAAGATAACTCTGTATTCTCCACAATAGAATTGGAGTTGTTGATGCAATGAACAAGACACTGATGAAGAAGGCTAGGAGTATGATGAGTGGTGCTAGTCTAGAACAAAAGTTCTGGGCTGAAGCTATTGCCCTTCTTGCTACCTGATTAATAGGTCTCCTACATCAGGCCTTGTTGATAAAATGCCTATGGAAGCATAGTCGGGTCACAAGCCTTCATTGAGACATCTTAGAGTTTTTGGTTGAGAGGCATATGTACATGTGCCAAAGGAGAAGCAGACAAAGTTGGAGAACAAGGCTATGAAATGTATCTTCATCGGGTACAGTTATGGTGTGAAAAGATACAAGCTTTGGGACCCTGTTGCACAAAAGGTAATTCATAGTAGAAGTGTTATTTTAGAGAAATTAAGTCTCCTTCTATTACATTGCAGCTAGAAAAGACTAAAAAGGAAGATGTGATTCAATTCCCTTCTACACTTGAAAGAGTTGAATCAAGATCCCTAGATAGGCAGGAAGTTGAGGAGAGCTCGTTTAGCTCTAAATCTTCAAAAGAGGAGGAAGAACCTCCAACTTAGCTTGTTTGAAGGTCTACAAGACATAACAACCACCTGATGATTGGAGATGTATTTTTTCTTTGAATACTAATGTGGATGAACCAAAATCTATAGAAGAGGCATTAGGTATGAATGATGCAAAATCCTAGAAGATTGGTATGGAAGAAGAAATGACAGCTTTGAAAAAGAATGATACTTGGGATCGTGTACCATTGCCTAAAGGATGGAAGCCTGTTGGCTGCAAATGGGTGTTCAAGAAAAAGATTGGTTCAGATGGAAGCATTGAGAAGTATAAAGTGAGGTTGGTTTCAAAATGTTACTCTCAGGTTGAGGGTGTTGATTATGGTGAGATATTTTCTTCTGTTGCAAAAATGACATTCATTAGATTTTTGCTTTCTATTGTTGTTGCTTATGATTTAGAGGTTGAGCAAATGGATATGAAAACTACTTTCCTTCATGGTGATTTGGAGGAGGATATTTATATGACACTACCAGAGCACTATGTGGTGAAAGGTAAAAGTAATTTGGTATATAAATTAAATAAATCCCTGTATGGCCTCAAATAGAGTCTTAAGATGTGGTACTAGAAATTTGATACATATGTGTTGAGTTTGGGATTTGAGCATTCTAAATCAAATCACTATGTTTATTATAAATCTGATGGTGATCATTTCCTGTACATTCCATTGTATGTTGATGATATGTTATTCATTGGTAAAGGGAAAGGTATGATTTCAGAACTAAAGTCTCAACTCGCTGCTAAATTTGAAATGAAAGATCTTGGTGAAGTGAAACACATTCTTGAGATGGAAATTTAAAGAGATAGAATAAACAGAAAGCTATGGCTAGGCCAGAGTAAGTATGTGAACTCAGTGTTATAAAGCTTCAACATGAAAGATTGTAGAAGATTGTGTGTTCCTTTTATAGTTGGAATGAAATTATCTACTGTAGATTGTCCTACATCCCCATCAGAGATGGAGGACATGAGTAGAGTACCTGACCAAAGTGCAGTTTGAAGTTTGATGTATGCTATGGTCTGTACTAGACCAAACATTGCCCAAGCAGTGAAAGTTTTGTCCAGATATATGTCTAATCCTGGTAGAGTTCACTGGGATGTAGTCAAAAGAGTCTTCAGATATTTGAAGGGTACCTCAGAGTATTCTTTGTGTTATCATGGTAATACAGTGGGAGACGTGATTTCCCTTGATATTCATGGTTATGTGGATTTAGACTGGGGATGTGATATTGATAGCAGAAGATCCACCAGTACTTATGTGTTTACTTTATTTGGTGGTGCAATTAGTTGGATGAGTAAGCGACAGGCTGTGGTTGCTTTGTCCACTATTGAAGTAGAGTATATGGTAGCTACTCATGCTTGTAAAGAGGTCATTTGCCTTAAGAGATTATGTTCATACATTGGAATAAAACAAGGAGCCGTTACAATTTATTGTGACAGTCAGAGTGTGATATGCCTAGCTAAGAACCCAACATTTCATGCCCAAACCAAGCACATTGATGTTCAATATCATTTTATCAGAGATATGGTCGAAGATGGCAGGGTGAAGCTGGTTAAGGTAGAAAATTTGATGAATGTTGAAGATTATTTAACTAAGGTTGTGAGAACAGAGAAGTTCAGATGGTTCTTGGAGTCTATGGGCCTCATGACCCCTAGCAATTGATTCATTGTGTTGATACTCCCTTTGCTCTTGCAAGGTGTTCGACAAGTGGGAGATTTGTTGGGAAAATGGTGTCTCAACCTTGCATTTGCTTGAGGTTACTAATTATATTAATTTTTCATTTGAGCACCAAATGGTGTGAAATTCTCCATAAAGCTTCTGGTTGGCTAGATAAGCATTCCACTAAAGTTACATTGCAAGATCACAACTAATTTTAAAAATATTAAATTTTTCATTTTGGAGGGTCCAATGAAAGGTTTAAATTTGATTTTGAGGACTTTAGAAGCATGCGGGGTTTTTCTCCCGAAAGGGTTTTCCCCACGTAAATCATTGTGTTATGGTTTGAATGTTATTATATCTATTTCTATTTTCTGTAACTATTGTGATGATCTATAATTTTTTTTGCATTACCCTCCTCTCAAGGTTAGTGTAGGAAGTTGTTCAGCTACTTAACTTCCTTACAAATTCTAGATATACATAACAAAGTATATTTCAAGTAATATATATATTAGTTGGAACATTTTATTTAATTTTTTTGTATATGTGCATGTGTTTCTACATGTGTTTTTGTGTGTTTGCATGTTCATACTTATATTCCAAATATGACTATGTTAATTCTAATTATAAAGGATAGATTATATTTCAACTAATGTATAGACTATTTAAAAAAAAATGTGAGCATGTGTATATTTGTCTCTATGTGTGTGATTATGATAAAACGAATATCAATGATTTAATATCAAAAGACTAAATTTAATTATTTGAGTGTGTGTTTGTGTGAGAATGCAATCAAATAAATGACACTGATTTAAATATCAAAAGACTAAATTTTTTTATTTGTGTGTGATTGTGATCAAATAAGTATCCATAATTTAATATCAAAAACTAAATTCAGTTATTTGTGTGTGTATCTTATGTGTACCTACCTATTTGTCTATGCATGTGTGTATGAATATGTGTGTGTGTGTATCTATCTATTCATGTCAATTTATTATGTCCCCTGTATTTTTTAATAAAATGGATGTATATACACAATACATAGTAAGATCATTATTTGTATCTCATTTTATTCCATCATACTCAAAATAATTTATTTATCTTTTGGACACAAACATATAATCTTGTGTCTTTTTTACTTGTATATATCCCACTTTCTTTAAGTTATTTATTTAGATTTTAAGCTTATGCCAGATTCATTCATTCTAATATAAAAATGAAAGATTTTCACAATTTTGTATTCTAAATTATTTAAACTATTGATTGATGTTTTATAATAAGAATTATTAAATTTTCTTTTCAAACACAATTATGATGATTTTAATTATAAATGATAAATCATATTTCAAGAAATTTGTAGAACATTTTATGTAAAATGTGTGTGTGCTTGTGTTCGTGTGTGTAAGTTTACTCAAAATATAATTTCTTTAATTCTAATTATAATTAAGAAAATAATATTTCAAGTCTATTAGAAATAAATATTTTTGGTGTGCCTTTATGTATCTACGTGTGTGTGATTGTGATTAATAAATAATATGATTCAATATCAAAAAAGTAAATTCAATTGTTTGTGTGATTATGATTATTGTAATATTTAATATATACATAATTCATATTTATTCACATCCAAAAACATTATTTTATTTACTATTCATTAAAATTTAAAATAATTGTTATAAAGAATACATTTTTCTAGTGCAAAATAAATATATATACAATTAATAAAACTTATATTATAAAATTATATAATATATTAAATGTTTATTTATATTTATTTTTAATTTTACTCAGAAAGAATACAATTTCTATCATTTAAAAAAATTATTTAAATTTTGACAAGCTATCTAAGATATAAATTAAAAAAGAGTTACATAATTTTTATTTGAAAGTTGAATTTTGCACCATTATTTTTTCAATTGCACCACATTGCATCAACAAAGAAAAAATTGGTACATTTTTAACATTTACAATTAACTCCACATTATTTGCCCACAATGATTTTCAAATGCGTTGTAAAAGTGAGAATAATGCCTCCACTAGTTTTTTATGTTCCCCTCTTACACTCAATCCTCTCTCCACTTCCAAATTTTCCTTTCTATTTCTGAAAACGTGGAAGTACGTATCTGAAGACAATTATCAATGGTCGTCTACCCTCGTCCAAGATATTCCAATCCCAAGTAAATGAATATCAATTTATTATTTAACAGAGCATAATGGCATTGCCATTGAAGAAATTGATGTCCAGCAAATATTCCTGTTGGAGGAGTCGACGATAAAGAGAGTAGTAAAGAGTCTACAACTGAGGATATGTTATTATTTCATCTCGCCATTTCTGCAAATTCCTTACACAACAATCAGTGAATTAAAATATCTTATATTACCTATATCGTTTGAATAGCTGATCCCTTGTTTTCTCTGACTTCCACTTGCCTCAATTTATCCATTTGTTCAAAACTTTCTATGCTTGTGGCACCTTTCAATTCTTCCAACTTTTTGCAGTATTTTAAATCCTCAATTTTCTCGATTTGGTCGCAATGTTGTGCAAAGCTCGGAAGCTCCTCCAACTTTGGACACCAATGTATATCAAGACATTCAAGGTTTTCTAGAAATGCTTCAATCTCTGTTAAAAGACAATCATTTTGAAGGCTGAGATCCTCAAGGCAGGGATAATGGTCTTCAGAATTTGAAATCCTGCACACTTTTGTTCCCTTTAGTTGTATATACTTTAGGTTGCTCAATGCAAAATCTACTTGATTGATTAAGTACAAGGATGTTCTGATAAAGGTATCTCAATCTTAGAGTCCAAGCATGCTAATTTAATTATTTATTTTGTTTTTCATCCATTTTGGAAGTCCTAAATTTTAGGGAACTAGTGTCATAGGTTGCTATGTTGAGACTATGAAAAATTTCTATTATGACTATGACAATTTCTAGTTGGGTGGAAGAGTCATGGAGAGTTATTTTTTGGCAGTCTACATTTATGGTTTGAGTTCACTTTCGACAAGTGGTGTGAGGTAAGGAAGGCGCCTATTTGGTCATGGTAACTTCTATGTTGTACTTACATTACATTTGGGAAGACGACCATTATGGAAGATATAGGTGTTGTTGCTTTAGAAGTTGCTATGTGCAACGTGTAATTGGATTAGCAAGGTTTTGCTTGTGACACAACTTACCTCTTGGGCATTGAAGATGGTTTTGGAAACCATGGGTGTGTACCTCTTTGTGATGAGCTCTATTTATATGTTGATGCCTTAGTTGTTTTGTAAGAGATAGGTTAATTATTTCTAAGGTGTTGTAATGTTGTTGAAATTGTTCTTGAAATCTCTATTGTACCTACTCCTGAAGAGCATATGATCTCTTCATTGTATTGTAACCATTGTTGTTGATAATACAATTGAGGCCGACTTTTTCAGTGTGGGTTTTTTATCCTGAAAAGATTTTCTCATGTATATTTGGTGTTGTGGTTTTATTTGCTTAAATATGATTTTATATGTGTTTATCTAATTTACAATAGTTTAAGAGTTTGTAAGAAATTTTTGCATCACCTCTCCTATTGGATTTAGCATTGGAAGCATTATTTCACACTTAGGCTTCCTTTCAATTAGTATTAGAGCCTAGCCAAGTTTTCTATTGTTGTTGGGTCGACGGGTTTTTTTGTGCTGATGTAGTTTTAGTGAGAGTTTCACAGAGGAAGATTTCATCTTAGTTGCAGGTTTCATATGGCAAGCACATCCAGTAGGATAGAGATGGATATATTTAATAGCAACAATTTTGAATTGTGGAAACTAAAGATGGAGGACATGCTTGTGGATAGAGATCTATGGGTTGTGTTTTCTTCAAAAAACACTAAGATACACCATAGGATGAATGGGATAAAATGGATTGAAAAGCCAAGGGTTTGATACGACTATGTCTGGTTGGTTTAGTGCTCTTGAATGTCCATGAGGAGAAGACTGCAACTGCACTTTGGAAAAATCTTGGTGATATTTATAAAGGGAAATCCTTGGTAAATAAGTTATTCATGAGAAAGAATTTGTGTTCTCTAAGGATGGAGGAAGGAGGGTTCATTGCAGATCACATGAATGTGTTCAACATGCTTGTTGCTCAATTGAATTTTGTTGGTGACAAAATTAATGATCAAGATAAATGTATGCTTCTATTATGTTTGTTGCCGAATTCATGTGATCACCTTGTGATGGTCATTGGAAGCACAACCACCAATTTTAAGATGGAGGATGTGGTTGGTTCATTGTTATCTGAAGAGATACAAAGGAAATCTTTTGAGATGTCTAAGGAGACCCTAGTTGCTTGTGGTAGAACGATGGAGAAAGGAAAGAAAAAGGATGAGAAGGGTAAATCAAAGTCTCTAGCGAGATCTAAGTCTCTTGGTAAAAATTCCAAGGCTAAATGATGGAATTGTGGCAAATTCGGTCATTTTCAGAAATATTATAAAGAGGAGAAGACAAAGAAAAAAAAGAAAGCCTATGATTATGATTCTGATAAATCCTCTCAACATGATGTAGATGATTTTGTTTTTGCCTTGGCAACCCATGTATCAAAATATGTATAGTTGATTGATCCGGGTGCTTCTTTCCACATGACCTCTCATAGGGGTTGGTTCTCAAAGTATGAAGAATATGATGGTGGGAAGGTGAACTTGAGTGATGACTCTCACCTAAAGGTTGTTGGCCATAGAAGAGTTAAGATACAATTATCTGATGACAGAGTGAAGGGGATTGATGGTGTACTGCACATTCTTGGTTTGGCATGAAACCTTCTTTTAGTTAGCAAGTTAAGCGATGTGGGAGTGTAGATTGTTTTCTCACAAGGTGGATGTAAGATGATCATAGGTTCTATGGTTCATGATAAGGGTGTTTAGTTAGGCACTCTGTATAAGCTAGATGCATGCACGATTCAGTGCAATAGAATTTTGTGAAGTACAAGAAAAGGGTTTTGGATTCTTCATCCTCACTATCATATCAAGAAGAGAATAAAATTATTGTATCAACATCTGATGGTCATGCTTTTTGGGTACCTAAAGGTGCTAATACTTTGGAGATGAAGCTCCCAACTGAGAATACAATATTGTGGCACCAAAGATTTGGCCACATAGGTAAAAAGGGCTTATGAGCCTTAAAAAATAAGAGCCTTGTTGAAGGCCTTGATGATTGTAATTCTGAGTTTGACTTTTGCAAACATTGCATTTATGGAAAGAAACATCGTGTTTCCTTTTATTCCGATTCTTATGAGTCTTTGGGGGGTTTTGGACTATGTTCATTTTGATGTATTTGATCTAGTTAATGTGTCTTCATTAAATAGATCTGCGTACTTTGTTTCTTTCATAGATGACTACTCTAGAAGGACATTTATTTATTTCCTTAGAAGTAAATCTAAAGTTTTTAGTCGGTTTAAAGAATTTAAGTCGTTGGTTGAAAATCAGACTAGTAGGAAAATTAAGTGTTTGAGGATGGATAACAGTGGTAAGTTTTGTTTTGCTGCTTGTTTGATAGGTTCTATAAGGACCACATGATTGAAAGACATAAGACAAGTCCATATACACCATAAAAAAATGGAGTTGTGGAGAGGATGGACAAAACGTTGATGGAGAGGGCTAGGAGTATGATGAGTGGTGTTGGCCTAAAAAAAAAGTTTTGGGTTGAGGCAGTAGCCGCTACATGTTATCTAATAAATTGATCTCCTACTTTGATGCTTATTGAAAAGACCCCTATGGAAGCATGGCCCAATAAAAGTCCCTTGATGAGACATCTTAGAGTCTTTGGCTGTGAGGCATATGCTCATGTGCCTTGTGAAAAGAGATCTAAAGTGGAGGATAAGGTAATGAAATGTATCTTCATCAGCTATGGTGTCAGTGTGAAGGGATACAAGCTTTAGGATTTAGTTGTAAAGAAGGTTCTTTATAGTAGAAGTGTTATCTTCTATGAGGTGAAACCTTCCACAATTGATTTGTAGCTAGAGAAGGAAGATAAACAAAAAGAGGAGGTAGTTTAGATTCTACCTACTCCTAAGAGAGATTCAAACCATTTAATCCTATGGGACCAAATGATGAGGAGAGTTCTAGCAGCCTAGAGAGTTCAAAAGAGGAACAAGATCCTCAACCTTAGTCTTTGAGGAGGTCTATGAGTGATAAGTGACAACCTGAAAGATATGGTTATTCGCTAGAAAGGTTTGGTTATTCATTCTTAGATTCTAGTTGTATTTTTTCTTTGATTGCTAATGCCAATGAGCCTAGGACTATTAGAGAGGCAATGAGAATGCATGATGCAGATTCCTAGATGGAAGACATGAATGAAGAGATGACTGCATTGAAGAAGAATGTTATATGGGATTTGGTACCTTTTCCTGAAGGATGGAAACCCATTGGTTGTAAATGGGTATTCAAGAAGAAACTTGGTTTGGATGGTAGTGTTGATAAGAACAAGGCACAGGTGGTTGCGAAGGGATATTCCCAGGTGGAAGGAATTGATTATGGGGAAATATTGTCTCTTGTAGCTAAGCTAACATCCATTTGGCTTTTGTTATCACTTGCAACATCTCATGATTTGGAAGTCGAGCAGATGGATGTGAAGACAACTTTCCTTCATGGTGACTTGGAGGAAGAGATTTACATGTCACAACTAGAGCACTTTGTGGAGAAAGGTAAAGAGAATCTAATATTCAAGCTGAAGAAATCTCTTTATGGTCTTAAGAAATCTCCTAGAATGTGGTACCCAAAATTTGACACCTATGTATTATCATTAAGATTTGTGAGATCTAATCCTGACCATTGTGTTTATTACAAAGCTAAAAATGGGCATATTCTCATTATTATCCTATGTGTGGATGATATATTGTTCATTGGGAACGAGAAGAGAATGATTTCAAATTTGAAGTCTCAATTGTTAGCACAGTTTAAGATGAAAGATATAGGTGCAACTAGGTACATTTTGGGTATGGAGATCAAAAGAGATAGAGATTACAGAAAGCTTTGGGTTAGCTAGAGAAAGTAGGTGAACTCCATGTTAGAGAGATTCAACATGATAGATTGCAGATAGTTAGTTTTTCCTATTCTACAAGGGACAAATCTTTTTGTGGAAGACTGTCCTTTTAAATTATCCTTACCAAGATGGAGGACATGACTAGATTTTCTTATGTAAGTGTTGTTGGTAGCCTAATGTATTCTATGGTCTGCACGAGGCCAACCATTGCACAAGCAGGTGGGAGTCCTTAGTCGGTTTATGGCTAATCTCAGATAGGTGCATTGGGATGTAGTGAAGAGGGTGTTCAGATATTTGTGAGGTACTTCCGAGTATTTTGTATGTTTCCATGGTAATCCTATTGGACCTCAAAATTCCTTGAGTATTTATGGGTATGTAGACTCTAAGTGGGTAGGTGATATTGATATCAGAAGATCCCCCACTAGATACGTGTTTATGATGTTTGGTGGTGCAATAAGCTGGATGGGCAAGCAACAAACTATGGTCGCTTTGTCCACTATAGAAGCAGAGCACATGGTAGATACTCATGCTTGCAAAGAAGCCATTTGGCTTAAGGATTGTGATCAGATGTTGGTTTTGATGTAGGACAAATTACTATTTGTTATGATAGCTAGAGTGCTATTTTTTTAGCAAAGAATCCCACTTTCCATGCCAAAACAAAGCATATTGATGTACAATTTCATTTTGTTCATGATATGGTAGAAGTTGGAAAGGTGAAGTTGGAAAAATTTGATACTTTGGTGAATATTGCAGATTAACTGATGAAGCTAGTGAGCACTGAGAAGTTCAAATTGTGTGCCAAACCTAGAGTTGAAACATGCTAATTTAATTACTTCTTTTATTTTTCACCCACTTTGGAAGTCCTAAAGTTTAGGGAACTAGTGTCACAAGTTGCTATGTTGAGACTATGACGAATTTCTATTATGACTATGATAGTTTCTAGTTTGGTGGAAGAGTCATGGAGAGTTATTTTTTGGTAGTCTGCATTTAAGGTTTGAGTTCACTTTTGACAAGTGGTGTGAGGTAAGGAAGGCACTTATTTGGTCATGTAACTTCTATGTCGTACTTACATTACATTTGGCAAGATGATTGTTATGGAAGAGCTGGGTGTTGTTGCTTCAGAAGTTGCTAGGTGCAATGTGTCATTAGATTACAAAGGTGTTTCTTGTGACATAAATTACCTCTTAGGCATTGAAGATAGTTTTGAAAACCATGGGTGCATACCTCTTTGTGATGGGCTCTATTTATATGTTGATTATTTCTAGGGTGTTGTTATGTTGCTGAAATTGTTCTTGAAATATTTGTTGTAGCTACTCTTGAAGAGCATTGGTTTTATACATTGTATTTTAATCATTGTTATTGTTGTTGATAATACAATTGAGTCTGGCTTTCGGATTGTGGTTTTTTTTCCAAAAGGTTTTTCACATGTATATCTAGTGTTGTGGTTTTATTTGTTTATGCAATAGTTTAAGAGTTTGTAAGAAATTTCTTCATCACCTCTCTTGTTAGATTTAGCATTGTAAGCGTTATTCCACAGTTAGGATTCCTTTCAAAGAATATGCTTAAACTCTTTAAAATGTAAGACGCCTAGCAAAGGATGGTAAATTTTTTAGCTTAAAAAAATTCGAAATCGAAAGACTAGTCAAGGAGGACGAATTTACAAGGAGAGGTTGTGACAATCAAAAATTTCAAGATGTGTGGAGGACATATCTCCAATAGACATTGGTAAAGATTTCAAGTTGGAAATGTATATGGTGAAAATGGAAACAACAATGTTGAAAGACTAAATAAATTCAACCACAAAACCCTAGCCTAACAACAACAAAGATCCACCATAACATATGAAGATTACCTAAGACAATGCAAATCAAATGAAATCACAAAGATTATACCATCACATGTACAATAGGGTTTGGATCTCCATTCTTCCTATCTCCATTGATCTTTCTTGATATATTTGCTCTCAGATTTTATGTGCACAAGAGCTCAACAAAGAACGAAAATGTGGTTGCAAGTAGGATCTCATATGAAAAGCGTACTGTAGTCAAATGCATAAATTGATTAGCTAGGGTTTGATAATGAAGGAAGCATCTCCTTATATAGAAGACACTATAAGAAATGGAGGGATAAGATTGAGAGGTGTAGAAGAGGTCGGCTATGATTAGAGGGTAGGTAAAGAAAATAATAAAATAATGAAAGGGGTAGGTAGTGTAGGAATTAAGAGATGAATGACATGTGTCATGGGTAGAAAAGGCTAATGAATTAATTAAATAAATAAAGATTTAATTAATTAATAGAAAAGTGGGATCAATTAAATAAATAAGATATTTATTTAATTTAGGAAAAAAAGATAATTTAAATAAATAAATGTATTTATTTAAATGAGAAATAAGGCTAGAAGAGGATAAATGAATTAATTAAATAAATAAAGTTTTATTTAATTAATAGAAGAATTAGGCTAAAGATAATTAAATAAATAAAAATATTTATTTAATTAGACATGACAATTTTAGGTGTCTATAGGAAAAATCCTGAATTGAAAGATGATTCAAGAAGGACAAATCACCAAGAGAGTTCAACAAAGATTCCAGCCTATGACAACTATTAATTGAAAGATGAGTCAAGGAAGACAAATCTCCAAGAGAATTTAACAAAATTTTCAACAAGCTATTCTCTATGATCATCTTTTGTATTTTACCTAAGTTGGCTGATTTGGATTGGTAGCTCCCTTAAATTCCACATATCTTCCAAATAGAGATCTCTCAAGGATGCATGCTTTATGATGTGATGAGGCAACTCTTCCACTTGTTCGCAATAAGAAAGGCACAAAAACTCTAGCTTTGTAATGTTTTGGAAATCATTTGATCTAAGTTTAAGCTTCAACACTTCTTTAAGTTGAGATGTTGCAGGATCATCGAGTTTTTAAAAGAAACAGTTAACCCCCTCAAGCTCTTTCAATCTGACAAATCTAGATACCATAGTTTTGTTAAATCATCAAAATTGCAAGGTAGTGATGATAGATTATCACATTGTTGCAATTTGAGGTGCTCCAACAATTGCAAATGACAAAATTATTCGAGTAGACCCCTAAGATTATGTGCAACTTTGATTTCTATCTTTTTGAGTTTATTGAGACACCCTATTGAGTTAGTAAATTTGTTATATAGGTTAACTGCTAAACTGTTTAAGAGTTTAAGTTCAGTATTTTCTGGTATACTAATTCCCCCCCCTCTTAGTATTCATCACCTTTATCTCCCACTTTGTTTGGCTTATATATTGATAAACTTGAAGAGTGGTTAAACAATACAAATGGGGAAGGTATCCAGTTGGCAGGATACATGGTGAAATTGCTTTTATATGTCGATGATCTTATTCTTATTGCAAAATATGCACAAGGTTTGAGAGAGCACTTGAAGGCTCTTGAGTTATTTTGTTAGGACGTTGGGATGTAAGTGAATACCAGCAAGACCAAGGTCATGATCTTTTCTTTGAAAAAGAGGTAGCAACAGGTTGAATTTATATTTGAGGGCAGCCCCTTGGAGGCAGTGGTTGAATACAAGTACTTAGGAATTGACTTCCACAATAAGCTCAGTTGGGGAACATGTAGATCAAAAGGGATAGAAGGGGGTTGGAGAACTTTATAGTTTCTTCAAAACAGATGTAGGAAAGCAAAGTTGTGGGATTGGAAGACTAAGAAAACACTTTTCGGTTTGCTAGTGGTTATGGTTATCCTTTATGGGTGTGAAGTTTGGGGGAATAGCATGTCAAACCTCAAATGGAGGCAAATAGAGAGAATACAAAAGCATCTAATCACTAGTAGCCTCAAATTCAAATCAACAATACCATATGAGATCCTTTTGGCTGAAGGTAGTATGTACTCAATTAAGGCTTTGGCAGTCATTTAGTTGTTATGCTACTTAAAAAATGTAGAAAGTATGGATAAGCACCATTGGCCCATCTTTATTGTTGATGAAAACTTAAGTCGTAGGAAAAAGACTTTGAAGAAACAAAATAACAAGTGGATGAACAAGTGGGACATAAATTTGCACGACTGCCCCAACAGTAAAGAGGAGATAAAAAAGTGGGTCCTAGAGAAACTTAGGAATGCCATGTGGGTAAACTTGTCAGGCAGGAAAAAAGCGTACTATATTAAAGAATTCAACCCTACTTAGATGCATGAGGAAAAGTAATATTTGAGATCTGCGATCAATGGTAAGGCCAAAATTCTAGTTGCACAATTAAGGACTGGATCTCACCATTTGAGATGTGAAACTAGTAGATGGAAGGTGCCTAAAGAAGAGTGGGAAGAAAGAACGTGCCAGTTTTGCAGCAAGAGGATAGTAGAAACAGAATTACATTTCATTATGGAGTGTACAACATATGAAGACATTCGCAACTAGTTTTGTAATGAATTAAAAGTAGATAGTCTGAACGAGCTTTTTGAAGAGTCAAGACTTCACAAAACAACGAATCTTTTAATCAAGATTCACAAGAGAAGATCCAACATGGAAAAGAATATGAAACCAGGATAATTTGAACTTGTGGGTCCCTTAGGTCGTTGGGTCTCATGGACGTCATTAAAAATCATTTATTCATTCATCCACATAAAATAGCACTCTCGTACATGAACCCCATAGATAAAGCCATATGTATACATAGAGAAGTCATCGCTGATATCACCCGTCAGAACAAGTGATGTTGACGGAAGAAAATGGAAAATGTTAACTTGCTTCCCGCTGTTGCTTTTTTTAGGTTTTTTAATTTTGAAAAAAGGGCAGGGGGTCCTGCAGCCTCGCGGGTCCTCAGGCCCCCCTCCCCAAATTTCGCGCATTAATTATATTTTTAATAAATTTTATGTAATATTTTATTTGTATTTTTTAATAAATTTTTAATTATATTTTTATTAATTTTTAAATATATTTTATTTATATTATTTTTTTAATATAATTTTTTTAAAAATTTTAATGTATTTTATACTTTTATATTTTTAATATATTTTAAGTATATATGTTTTTTAATATATTTTAAATTTTATATATTTTATTTATATTTTAGTTAATAAATTTTAATAATATTTTTAGTAAATTTTTAATATTATATTTTTTATTTATATTATTTACAGGTATAAAGGTCTCTTATGCACAACTATTGGTCTCACTTTTTTTATGGGCTATTGTGGACACCTTGGCCAAAAGCATGCTGATTTGGCATCATATTTGATGATGTGGCCTTGAAACCTTAGTTATAAACATTTAGCAAGTGTATTGAACAATGGGATAACAACTCCATGGGATTGCATCTAGCAAGTGTATCGAGCTATATCTGCATGTATGGGATATGTAGGCAATCCCATACATGTAATCTCATATTGTGATAGTCTTTAATTTACAAATGTAGGCAATCCCATAGCATGATAATCTTTAATTTACATATGTAGGCAATCCCATATTGTGATAGTCTTTAATTTAACCCTAACCCTAATTCAATCCTAGTTGTAATTCAACACTAACCTTAGTTTTCTTATAACCTTAATTTTACATTAAAACCTTAATTGCACCCTAACCCTAACTCTAATTTTAGCCTTGACCCTAATTCTCTCTTTCCGTTAATTGTGAATTATTTTATTAAAATTATAATTTGCCAATGCCATTATTTTGATCTTTTTTAAAAATATTTGTACATAATCTTCATACAAATGATTTGGATTTAATTTTTAAAAACATTAATTATAATTATAAATAAAGCTAAATATCTATCTCCCAACCCACTTTCTCTTATTATCTCCCCCTCCCATATTATCTCTCTCCATTGTCCAAGTTGTCACATCTCCCTCCCAACCTCTATATCTACTCTTTAGGGGTCTCTCTCTCTCTCTCTCTCTCTCTCTCTCTCTCTCTCTCTCTCTCTCTCTCTCTCTCTCTCTCTCTCTCTCTCAATTTTAGCCTTGACCCTAATTCTCTCTTTCCGTTAATTGTGAATTATTTTATTAAAATTATAATTTGCCAATGCCATTATTTTGATCTTTTTTAAAAATATTTTTACATAATCTTCACACACATGATTTTTTTTTTAAATTTCTAAAAACATTAATTATAATTATAAATAAAGCTAAATATCTATCTCCCAACCCACTTTCTCTTATTATCTCCCCCTCCCATATTATCTCTCTCCATTGTCCAAGTTGTCACATCTCCCTCCTAACCTCTATCTCTACTCTCTCTCTCTCTCTCTCTCTCTCTCTCTCTCTCTCTCTCTCTCTCTCTCTCTCTCTCTCTCTAGTAGAGGGTATATAAATTCTTTAGGGTATACATTTTAGGGAATAGGGTACAGGGAGTGAGAGACCTTCCATATCTTCCTCTCCCTTCTCTCTCTCTCTAGTATAGGGTTTAGGATATATAAATTCTTTAGGGTATAGGTTTTAGGGAATAGGATAGAGGGAATGAGAGATATCATGAAGGAGATAAAGGTGTGAGAGAATTTAGAGAAGAGAATAAGAGAGTCCATAAAGGGAGAGTGGTAAGGGGGGAGGGAGAGAACTAGAGGGTTCATATGGAGAGGTGAGATACCTAGAGGGGGAGTGAGAGGTGAGAGACATATATGGGGAGAGAGATGTGAGATAGATATAGAAGGATAGAAGATGATATGCGATGAATTAGAGAGGAGAGTGAGAGAGAAGAGGAGGGAGAGAGAACAAAGAGAAAGAAAGCACCAGGGAGGGAGGAGTGTTGTGTGTACCATGTGAAGTGGACCAAGTAGGTAGAAATCAAAATTTTAATGGTAGATTCTAGATAGGCTGTCTCTTCTTACCTTTGTTGTTTACCCAAATTGACTTAGGTCATTTGGAAAGAATAAAACTAACAATAAGAATAAGAAACATTAAACAAATAACCAAAAGAAAATATTAAAGAAAAAAAGATAACATGAACAACCCAAGCCTTCAACCATAGAAAGGAGCACCCAATCATTAAATTTTGGATAATCCATAACATGCAATGTTGAGCTAATAAGCATCAAGATCTATCAAAACCTTGAAAGCACTAGCCCTATTAAATTTTAGTTGATGCAATATTCATTGGCCCCACCTAGTTTTCTATCCCATACAATTGAATCCATTTTGATAATTCTCACTCACACATTGATTGCATGTAGTAGGAGGTCATTTCTCAAATAAGGAGAGAGAGAGAGAGAGAGAGAGAGAGAGAGAGAGAGAGAGAGAGAGAGAGAGAATAGGATAAGGAGAGGGGGATGGAGGGGGAGAGGGGGAGATTGGGAAAAGGAGAGGGAGAGAGAGGGAGAATTAGCAAAGAAGAGGGTGAGAGCGAGGGAGATTGGGAAAAAGAGAGAGAGAGAGAGAGAGAGAGAGAGAGAGAGAGAGAGAGAGAGAAAGTAGGATAAGGAGAGGGGGATGGAGGGAGAGAGAGAGAGAGGGAGATTAGGAAAAGGAGAGGGGGAGAGGGAGAGAGAGGGAGATTGGGAAAAGCAGAGGGGGAGAGGGAGAGGGAGAGAGAGGGAGATTGGGAAAAGGAGAGGGGGAGAGGGAGAGAAAGGGAAATTGGGAAAAGGAAAGGGAGAGAGAAAGTAGGGGTAAGAGAGATTGGGAAAAGGAGAGGGGGAGAGGGAGAGAGCGTTAAAGATAGAGAGAGAAGGGGATATGAAGAGAGGGAGAGAGAGAGAATAGGATAAGATAACGAGAGGGGGAGGGAGAGGGGGGAGAAGGAGAGGGAGGGGAGAGAAAGAGAGAGAAGGGGGAGAGGATGAGAATATGATAGGATAACACGCGCGCGTGCGCGCGCACGCGAGAGAGAGAGAGAGAGAGAGAGAGAGAGAGAGAGAGAGAGAGAGAGAGAGAGAGAGAGAGAGAGAGAGTAGGATAAGATAACAAGAGGGGGAGGGAGAGGGGGGGAGAACGAGAGGGAGGGGGAGAGAAAGAGAGATAAGGGGGAGAGGGTGAGAATAGGACAGGATAATGCGCGCGCGCGCGCGCGAGAGAGAGAGAGAGAGAGAGAGAGAGAGAGAGAGAGAGAGAGAGAGATGAGGTAGAGAGAGAACGAGAAGGAGAAAAGGGTGAGAGACTCGATAGAGAGAGAAGTGTGAGGGGGAGGGAGATGAGATAGAACTCAAGGAGGATAATTACAGCTTAGAATAGACAAATACAGTGATGGGGAAGGAAGACAAGAGAGAAAGAGGAAAATAAGGGAGACATGCATGTATACAAACATATATACATATATTTGTATTAATATATGTATATATAACTATAGATGCATATATACATACATAAACACATATTATATATGTATGTCTATACATATGCGTAGTAAATGCTAAGTTTACAAGCATACATTATTATGTCTTCATAACCAGTACGGGTTTTGTGAAACACAAAATAATGGTTTTAGTTCTACATAACCCGTACGGGTTATGTAGAACTATGAATAGTATATTTTGTTTTTCAAAACCCGTGCGAGTTATGAAGAATTGTGAATAGTATTTTTTTTTTCAAAACCTGTGTGGGTTTTGGCTTGGTAAGAGGGTTGGAAAATGACCCTAAGGCTTGCAAGCCCATTTTCCCCCCATTTTTGTCCCTTTACACATTTTTTCATCTTCCAAAACATGATTTATCGACTTTGTCATCATAAGGTTTACAAATAATCAAGTGGGTATCTCTAAAGTTACCACCATAATCTCACACGTCTTCTCAGTTTTCTGACAATATAATTTTTTCTATTTTTGGACAACATTAGCATAGTAAACTTTAATTTTCTTTACCAGTGCCTTGAAAGTCCTCACATACATATGTCTACCATTTTTTTAATAACTTTTTATATACTTGACCAAATTCAAAATAAATTAAATATTATTGTTCTACACTATATTCTATACACTTTAAAAAAAAGAAGTTTTCAATTTTTATTATTTTGACACAAGTTATGCCCAGCGCACGAACAGGTACCAAATTTTCAGGATGCAGTCACTTCAAAAAATCATAAAAAAAAAATACTCAATGGAAAATTACAAAAAAATACACAACTTCTAGATCTCACTCTTACTTATCATCCTACCAAAGGGTTTTGTAAACTAGCAAATCTAACTATATATTTTGTGCAGCGCACAAAAACAGTTGTGCTATATTTTTCTGAAAAAATCAAGAATAGTTTTTCGTGCGTGAAAGGTTTGACCCTCTTAATCTTATCCAATTTTAAAAAATGTTAGTAGTTTAGAAACTAAATTCAGAGCACTACAATTCTTATTCTTGTCTCAACTCCTAGTTTTTAGTGAATGACCTTCAAATATCTCTTTGAAGTTCAAGTTTACCCATTTTCAGAAAGAAAGAAAAAAAAAGTGGCCACTTATACCCCCCTTTTTGTTCACCATCTTGGTGCACTTACCCGTAGGGTCAGCCCAACAAAAGTGGAATGGAATATGAGAGAGAACCTTGAGAGAGAGACAGAGAGAGAGAGGGAGGGAGATTAGGAAAAGGAGAGGGGGAGAGGGAGATAGAGTTAGAGATATAGAGAGAAGGGGATAGGAAGAGAGAGAGAGAGAGAGAGAGAGAGAGAGAGAGAGAGAGATAAGGAGAGGGGGATGGAGGGGGAGAGAGAGGGGGAGATTGGGAAAAGGAGAGGGAGAGAGAGAGGGAGATTTGGAAAAGAAGAGGGTGAGAGCGAGGGAGATTGGGAAAAGGAGAGAGAGAGAGAGAGAGAGAGAGAGAGAGAGAGAGAGAGTAGGATAAGATAATGAGAGGAGGAGGGAGAGGGGGGAGAAGGAGAGGGAGGGGGAGAGAAAGAGAGAAGGGGGAGAGGGTGAGAATAAAATAAGATAGGATAACGCGCGCGCGCACGCGCGCGCGCACGCGCGCCGCGCGCGAGAGAGAGAGAGAGAGAGAGAGAGAGAGAGAGAGAGAGAGAGAGAGAGATGAGGTAGAGAGAGAACGAGAAGGAGAAAAGGGTGAGAGACTCGACAGAGAGAGAAGTGTGAGGGGGAGGGAGATGAGATAGAACTCAAGGAGGATAATTACAGCTTAGAATAGACAAATACAGTGATGGGGAAGGAAGACGAGAGAGAAAGAGGAAAATAAGGGAGACATGCATGTATACAAACATATATACATATATTTGTATTAATATATGTATATATAACTATAGATATGCATATATACATACATAAACACATATTATATATGTATGTCTATACATATGTGTAGTAAATGCTAAGTTTACAAGCATACATTATTATGTCTTCATAACCCGTACGGGTTTTGTGAAACACAAAATAATGGTTTTAGTTCTACATAACCTGTACGGGTTATGTAGAACTATGAATAGTATATTTTGTTTTTCAGAACCCGTGCGGGTTATGAAGAATTGTGAATAGTATTTTTTTTTTCAAAACCCGTGTGGGTTATGAAGAACTGTGAATAGTACTTTTTGTTTTTCAAAACCCGTGTGGGTTTTGGCTTGCTAAGAGGGTTGGAAAATGACCATAAGGCTTGCAAGCCCATTTTCCCCCCATTTTTGTCCCTTTACACGTTTTTTCATCTTCCAAAATGATTTATCGACTTTGTCATCATAAGGTTTACAAATGATCAAGTGGGTATCTCTAAAATTACCACCATAATCTCACACGTCTTCTCAATTTTATGACCATATAATTTTTTCTATTTTTGGACAACATTAGCATAGTAAACTTTAATTTTATTTACCAGTGCCTTTACAGTCCTCACATACATATGTCTACCATTTTTTTAATAACTTTTTATATACTTGACCAAATTCAAAATAAATTAAATATTATTGTTCTACACTATATTCTATACACTTTAAAAAAAAAAAAAGTTTTCATTTTTTATTATTTTGATGCAAGTTATGCCCAGCGCACGAACAGGTACCAAATTTTTAGGATGCAGTCACTTCAAAAAATCATAAAAAAAAAATACTCAACAGAAAATTACAAAAAAATGCATAACTTCTAGATCTCGCTCTTACCTATCATCCTACCAAAGGGTTTTGTAAACTAGTAAATCTAACTATATATTTTGTGCAGCGCACAAAAACAGCTATGTTATATTTTTCTGAAAAAATCAAGAATAGTTTTTCGTGCGTGAAAGGTTTGACCCTCTTAATCTTATCCAATTTTAAAAAACGTTAGTAGTTTAGAAACTAGATTCAGAGCACTACAATTCTTATTCTTTTCTCAACTCCTAGTTTTTAGTGCATGACCTTCAAATATCTCTTTGAAGTTCAGGTCTACCCATTTTCAGCCAAAAAAAAAAGTGGCCACTTATACCCCCCTTTTTGTTCACCATCTTGGTGCACTTACCTGTAGGGTCAGCCCAAAAAAAGTGGAATGGAATATGAGAGAGAACCTTGAGAGAGAGAGAGAGAGAGAGAGAGAGAGAGAGAGAGAGAGAGAGAGAGAGAGAGAGAGAGAGAGAGAGATAATTGAGAGAGCCCAAGTGAAAGAGGGAAAGAGAGGGAGGCTCAAAAGGATGAATAGAGTAAGGATTAAAAACAACGTGGAATACACTTTTGTGTGAAATATAATGTGAATACACTTTTGTGTAAAACACAATGTGTAAAATATATCTGAAATGATTGGTTTGATATCGCAACCTTTCTCTTTGGGTAATAGAGGTATGTGCACCCCAACAAAAGTGTATTCCTTATTTTATGTTGTTGTATGATTGTGAACCCATTGATATCACAACCTTCCTCTTCTAGTAATAATGGATTGAAGAAGAGAGAAGTGGGAGGCTACCCAATATGGAAGATGACTCAATATGTACAATTATCTTCCTTTCATAGTAAAATCATACAATGGTCATTATTGCCAAATTGACAATGGTCCAACTTTTAAAAGTACATGCATAACCATCACTTGAAGCTACTAGTAAAATATATTATGTATTATCCTTTTGAATAACTCTTGACTTTCCCCCAAATATAGATTAATTTATAAATCACATGCGACTTTCATCTCTTGAGAGAGTTACAATACTTATTTTTGCTCCTAAATCATATAAAAACTCTATCATCCCCCCCACATATACTTTTTCTCACATATCTCTATCTCCCTTTCTCCCTCTCTCTCTTAGAGGTATCTCCCTCCCTTTCTCTCTTAGAGGTCCCTCCCTCTCTCTCTCTCTCTCTCTCTCTCTCTCTCTCTCTCTCTCTCTCTCTCTCTCTCTCTCTCTTAGAGGTTTCTCCCTACCTCCTTATTTCTCTCCCTCTCTCTATTAGAGGTCCCTATCTCCTTATCTCTCTCCCTCTCTAATTCTCTTTATCCCTCTCCCTCCCTCCAATCTTTTCTCTCTTCCTTTCCTTTTCACATTAGTTGTTTTATATGTTGATGCCTTAGTTGTTCTATAGGAGATAGGTTGATTATTTCTAAGGCATTGTTGTGTTGACAACATTATTCTTGAAATCTCAGTTGTAGCACCTCTCTATCCATCACATCAATCATATTTGCATTTAGTCAAACGTTGTAAACCTTGCATAATAGTACAAAAATGGATCCTAATACAAAAATCACTCATTTCTTTTGTTTACACACTCTTCCTTTGACAAAATATATGAAATTATTCATATGTTCATGAAATTTTGATCCTTTTATGGATAATGTTATGTGAATACAATAATAAACTTACATAATAAATAATAATGAACATTATAGCAGTCCTAAAAGTCCTAATTTGAGGTGCATATACCTCTATTATAAATCTATGTGCACAATTTTGTTGATGTGCACATAGCTCAATTACCTAAATGGAAAGTTTGTGAAAGAGACTTTCCTTTATGTTTTATACCTCCCTGCCTCTATTCATCTACATAAATCTTGCTATGTATCTCTCTCTCCCTCTCTCTATCGCTGCCTCCTCCCCTCTCTATTTTTAATTATCTCACAATCTTTATCTCCCCTCTCTTGCTCTCTACTTACCTCTCTTTTCTTTCCTATCTACTTTTAACTCCCCTAACTCTCTACCTCCTTCCCTTCATACTCTTATCTCTCTCTCTCTCTCTCTCTCTCTCTCTCTCTCTCTCTCTCTCTCTCTCTCTCTCTCTCTCTCTCTCTCTCTTCGTACTCTATCTCTCTTGGATAATTTGAGAGGGGGGAAATAGATAGGTATAAATCTTGGGGAAGACAAAGAGATAGGTAAAAATATTAGGGACGACAAAGAGAGAGATAAATAAAAAAAGAGAGGGAAGGATAGAGGGAGGGAGAGAGAGAGGGTTATTTATGTAGACAAATAGAGGTAGGGAGGGAGCTTGATATAGAGGTATGTAGAGGTAGGTAGAGATGAGATAGAGGTTAGTAAAGAGGGAAAGGTTGCGTTATGTGCTCTTGTGACAACTTGTATTGTCATTGTATGTTGTCTTTGTGAAAGTCGTGCCTCTGCATCATCTCTACATTTACTAAGGCAATAAACACGGTGTGTTCACCTTTCCTTCTTGTGGTGATAAACACGATGTTGTCGACTCTCCCTCCTTTGGTAAAAAACACGTGGAATTTACTATCGCGATAAAACCGACGCCTTTACTATGGTGATAAACACGACATCTGTAACCTGAGCACGATTACAATATGTATTGTCATTGTATGTTGATGTCTTTGTGAAATTCGTACCTCTGCATCATCTCTACCTTTACTGAGGTGATAAACACGATGTGTTCACTCCTATGGTGATAAACACTATGTTTCGACTCTCCCTCCTTTGGTGATGAACATGGCGAATATACTCTCATGATAAAAATGATGCCTTTGCTATGGTGATAAACAAGATGTTTGTAACCTAAGAACGATTACAACCTCGTATATTCAAAATACCCCGTACGCGGTTTTGTTTATTAAAACCCCGTACGCACTTCATATTCAAAATAACCCGTACGCACTCTAGTTATTTAGGCTTGTGAATAGGCTTGGATGACAAAACTAGGGGTTGGAAGTTTGATTTCCCTCCTTTTTGACGTGTTTTATTTTATCAACTTGGTTTCTTGACTTTGTCATCATCAGGTTTACACTTCATCAATTGGGTATTTCTAAAATTGCCACCATATTTTCACCAATCTTCTGAGCTTTCTAACCATATATTTTTCTAAAATTTGAAGAACAATAGCATATTATTCTTGAATTTCTTTTACCAGTGTCTCCATAGTTCTCAGAGACATGTGTATACCATTTTTTAATAACTTTTGGTCTACTTATCCAGATTTAATTTTTTATATATATTATTGTAGTGCACTTGATTCTTTACAATTAAAATAAATAAATTACATTTTTTATTGTTTTGGTGCAAGTTACGCTTCACGCACGAACAGGTACCTGATTTTCACGATGTGCTCGATTTGAAAAATCATAAAAAAAATACTCAATAAAAATACACAACTTCTAGTGCTCACTCTTAACTATCTTTCTACCCAAGGATTTGTCAAAATACTAAATCTAACTATGACTTTTTTTATGCATACGTCAAACACTATGTTATGTTTTTAAAAAATAATCAGGATCTATTTTTCGTGCGTGAAGGATTTGATCCCCTCAATCTTATCTAGTTTTGAAAAAAATTAGTAGTTTGGAAACTAGATTCAGAGTACTACAATCTTTGTTCTTTGAGTGTCTTCATATCTTGAGCGGATGACTCAACTTTCTCCTCCAAGTTTAGGTTTACCTGATTTCAGAAGAAAAAAAAGTGTCCACTTATACCCCCCTTTTTGCACACCATCTTGGTGCACTTACTCAAGGGTTGATTGGTACCAGGGTTCGTGAAAAGTGCACATAAGTCAACTTTGTTAATTTTCTTTTTCTTTACTTCGGCATATGATAACTTGTTTGCCTAAAATCGTTTTTGTTCTTCTCTTTTATTGGACCACATATTAATTTGTCCACTCACTGAACCTACATAAGTTATAATAGATTGCAACAGCTCAACAAAGCTTGTTCTATAAGAGGTTGTGGAAATGGGATCTTTAATCCTATCGATCAACTCTTCATGTTGTCTTTTGTTATTCTCAATTTGCCCTAATATGTTTTATTGTGTGCCTGGGGGATGTTTGTGAATTGAAAGAGGGGTTTGTTGTGCAGGCTCTTGACGAGGAGGTGATGGTGGGTTTTGAATATTTTTAGACAAATTTCAGGAATTTAAAACAAATTCTAATTTAAAAACCAAATTTAATCAAAATTTGAAAGTAATAAGAAATACATACCTCTTTGACCCCCTCAACGTCGTGGTGACATTTTGATGATGATCTCACATCTACAAGTGCAAAAAGTGGTCATTTTTCGGCAAGCACATTTTGCAAGGCGAAAAAACCAAATAAACTTATGGCCTGTAGCAAAAAATTGTGAAAAAGGGCACGATTTTGGGTTTCTATAAAATATTACATATTTGGCCCACACCAAATAAGGTGTGCACCCTATTTTTCTCATACCACATAGGGTGCACACCTTATTTGGCGTGCGCCAAAGTGCTTCATGGGGGCCAAAATAGTTTTTGGCAACTTTTTGGTCCCTCATCTTGATGCACTCACCCACCTTTACAAGTACTTTATAAACATACATTAGGAATCACAAAGACTAAGAGTCATTATTCTAAAATGTAATTTATTTAGAACCATGTCACATTAGAAGTCAAGTATTTTATAATGTTTTATAGTTTAATTGTCTAAGTTTTTGTATTTTATTGTATTCTTTGTATGAATCAAATAGACAAAAAAAATTCCATTTCAATTCTAATGTAAATCCTGGCCTGACACAAACTTTCTATGCCTGAAACCTCCCACCAAGTGTGTAGTCTTCTTATTTCCAATCTTATGCAATATTTTAAACCTTCAATTTTCTTAATCGGATTGCAATCTTGTACTTTAAACTCTTTGAGAGAAGTCAATCGTGCAAAGTTTGGAAGCTCCTCCAACTTTAGGCACCCTCATATATACAAACATACAAGGTTTGTTGGCGTGCTTCAATCTCCATCATATATTCTTCCAATTCTATTTAAAATAAAATTATATAATATATTAAATGCTTATTTATATTTATTTTTAATTTTGTTTATTTAAAAAAGATGAAGTCTTATCATCTTAGAAAAAATATTCAAATTTCTGACAATCTATGTTATTATCTAAAATATAAACTAAAAGAAAATTATTTTAATTTTTAAAATTTCTATTTAAAAGTTGAATTGTATACAATTTTGTTTTTTAATTGCACCACATTGAATGAAAAGAGCAAGAAAGGTGCATTTTTAACATTTCAGTGTATTACGGGTAACTCCACACTTTTTCAAATGCTTTATAACAATGATAATAATGCCTCCATTAGTTTTTGGTGTTCCCCTCTCACAACAAAACCTCTCTCCAATTTCACATTTACCCCTTCCAAGGGATCATATGTATTAAGTGTGAAGCAACCCTCTGCAGCAAACCATCCAGAAAGTTCTGTGGATACAACTATATAAGCCCATCTACCCTTCTCTATCTCCATGATCTCAATAATTCCATCATTGTATCGTAAGTGAACTGTCATTTTGCTTTCCATTGGTATCAGAGACACGCAGTTTATAATATAACAGTGCATAACGGCATTGCCATTGGAGTTGGAGGAATGCTTCTGCAGCAGTTTCGGATAGGAGTCAAAATCCTGGTTAGAGAAGGAGTCAACAAGAACGAGATTTGGAGAGAGTAGTAGTGAGTCATAATTGAGGATGCATCAGGGACCGGCCGTGTACATATTATCATTTCATCTGGCCATTTCTGCAAAACATTCATGAGTCAATGCATGATTAGATGAAGATAATTGAAATATTTTATTCCTAGAAACTATTATATTACCTTTATCATTTGAATGCAACTTCCAATAGCTGATCCCTCATTCAATTTCTCCATCTGCTCCAGACTTTCTATGCCCGACACCTCCCAGGAGGTGTGTAGTTTCAATCTTTCCAACTTTGTGCAATAATTTAAACCTTTAATTTTCCCAATTCGGTTCCAATCTCCCACATGAAATTCTCTGAGAGAAGATAATCGTGCAAAGCTCGGAAGCTCCTCCAACTTTGGACACCCCCATATATGCAGACGTTCAAGTTTTGCTGGCAGTGCTTCAATCTTCATTAAATGATAATTATAAGAAAGCTCTATACTCTCAAGGAAGGGATTATGATCTTCAGAAATTGAAATCCTAGGGGCTTTTATTCCCTTTAGTTCCATCCTCTTCAGGTTGTTGAACGCAAAAGATAAAGACGCCGACCCAAAATCTACTTGGCATATCTCTAAATGCGTCAAGAGGTTAAGATGCCCAATAGAGGACGGTAAACATTTAAGCTTTCGACAAACTTTAATTGAAAGACGAGTCAAGGAGGACAAATCTCCAAGAGAGGTTGGCAAAGATTCCAGGTTGGAACATTCATGAATCAAAAGATGAGCCAAGGAGGACAAATCTCCAAGAGTGTCTGGCAAACTTTTCAACAAGTTACTCCCTATCTTTATCATTTGCAGCTTCCTGAGTTGACCAATTTTAATTGGTAGCTCCCTTAAACTGTCCAAACCATCTAAATAAAGCTCTCTCAAGAATGCCTGATTTGTGACGTGATGAGGCAACTCTTTCAATTGTTTGCAATAAGAAAGTTTCAAAAACTCCAGCTTTGTTAAATTTTGGAAACCATCTGACGTGAATATGAGCTCCTTACACATGGTCAAATTCAGATATTCAAGGAGCACCAAGTTCTTAAAAGAAACTGGTAAACTCCTCAAGTTCACAGTGATTTGGTAAACGTGACAAATCTAGATACCGTAGATTTGTCAAATCGCTGAAACTGCTGGGTAGTGATGAATGATAGCATTTTACATGACCACAATTCGAGGTGCTCCAACAATTGCAGATGGCAAAATTCTTCTGGTAGACTTGGAATATTCTGGCCACCTTGGATTTTTATCCTTTTCAACTTATTCAAACACCCTATTGAGTTTGGAATACTTTGGAGTAGGATGCATTTAATAACCAAGTGCCTTAACTGCACAGGAGCCTGCTACATTTCCAACGAAACAAATGTAAAACATACGACAATTATCAAATAAATTGAAATATAGATTTAATAGAGCAGAAATCGACTTACGTCGCTCTCAGCCTTCCAGAGCTCTTCTAAGTAATCTCCAGATAGTTGTAAAACCCTCAAGTTTTTCAATGAAAGCCATGTCGGAAAATTTCTTGAGTAAAATAATCATCATTAATCATCAAAAGCTTTAGTCCAACTGAAGAGGGTTCAGATAACAAAATTCTTCCACTTATATTGGGTGAGACAGATATAAATGGGACATCCTTAATTCCTCGAATGACATTTAATTTCTGAAAAAAAAAATAAAAAAAATCGAGATCAATTCATTGACTGTTGAAACACATATAGAGGAAATAGGTAAATTGTTTGAGTCCACTTGATTACAAAGAGGGCTAGCGAGACTATCTTTTTAAACAACCATTTTCCTTTTCATTATTTGCTCACACAATAAAAGAAAGCATATTATATATACTACAGTCTGTTTGTTGGTATTAATAAGTTGTTGGGATGACCAATGTCAGTAGGGGGAGTGTTGATTTGCAATTTCTCTTTCAAGATATCTTAAGTGATCATGCATTCTTATGTGATTACAATCATCAAATTCAATCAAACATTTATTTAGAAGTTTTTCCCAACTATGTAAGCCACTCCATCCTAATTCATCCCATACTTCAATAACCAAGCTATTCTTTTATTCAATAAAGAAGCAAGCGATATCAAGGAATGCCTCTTTCTCTTCATCATCAAGGGCATTGTAACTTACTTTTAGTGTCTCTTTGATATCTTTAGGCAATATTCTTGAGACCTTATCAAACAAAGACCTCCACGATTGTTTGTCAAATTTTCCATATAACTTTGCTCCAAATACCTTGAGAGATAAGGGCAATCCATGGCAAGCCTTTACAAAAAATTTAACGAGCTCCTCAAATCCATCAAGGAAAGAAGCTAGTTAAAAAACATGCAAACAAAAACATTGTTCAACATAAAATGGATCTAATGATTTCATCTTATATATAAAAGATATGCTCCAAGATGTAAGAACTCCACATTCATGTGTTGTAACAATGATAAGACTCCCCCTTCTATAGATGTCTTTAGCAGGTAAGAGAGCATCTAGTTGATCCACATCATCCACATCATCCATAATAATGAGCAGCACTAAAAGATCTCAAAATCCTTGCAAGAATTGCCTTACCTTCCTCCGCATTGTCAATTTTTTTAGTTACCCTAAGGTCTTTAAGGAGTTGAATCTGCTTCTCATGCAACGCACCTTTCCCTTTAGCATCTCGAATATAAAAAAGAAAACTAGACCTCTCCATGGACGAGGACCTTTTATTATATAATTGTTTGGCAAGTGTGGTCTTCCCAGAACCACCCATGCCCTAAATACCCACAACTTGCGCAACCTGAACAAGTTGGAGTGTATTCTCAAAATCTTCTACTATTTCGTTGAGACCTACTAGATGTTTTGCTACTAGTGGCACATTGTTTATTTCTTTCATTACAATATCCACAATATTCTTCAACGGCTTCACCTCATCACAAAACAAGTAAAAAGATTTAAAAATCAGGCTACTAACAAGCGGTTATGCCAAAGTAAAATTACATAGATATAAAAAGAATGCATAATTGTCATGATAGAGAGGCTGAACGTGTGGTACTTACTCTTTAGTTTTGATGATTTTGCCACTATAAAATGAGACCCTGTAGAGTGCATCTTCCCACTCCTGAATCTTTTCTAGGTTGTATCTACCTTTCTCTTTAGGCCTCTAAAAGGAATCACCGTACACTCCTTTCCTTGAGCTACATATCTGAGATCATTGGGCGCGCTCTACATGGAACATAAGTACTCAAAAAGATAGAAAAAACTTTGATTCTTTGGTCTCAAAGAATTGTGGGCTGCAATAGGAAGTGTTGCATCCACAGATTGCATTTGAATATTATTATAAGAATGTAGATTTATCTTAAGAAAAAATTTATTTTGTTTCTTAAATGTTTGATATGGTGAAAGAGCTTCATCAGATTCTTAGTCTTTCAGTATAAGATAGGGAAGAGGATTAAAGATCTCAAGAATAGGATGATCTCTACCATTCAAAGATAGGGAAGAGGATTAAAGATCTCAAGAATAGGATGATCTCTACCATTCAAAAGGCCCGAGAGCTCAATCTTGTTCGTCAGGTGTTGAATTCAAGTCAGCCTTCAACTAGTACTTCTGAAAGAGGAGTAGAGTTGAAGAGATCGACTATAATAGAGACCGATTCACAAGTAGTGGCTATGGACGGAAAGGTCAAAGAAATTGTGAGATTGTTAGAGGAGCCTGTTGATAGTGTTGTTGCCGTCGTGGAAATGGGCTACCCAGGTAAGACTTTCCTTCTACAAGATGTCTATGATAGAATCAAACAATAGTATGAGCATTCTGCCTGGATTTTTAAATCTATATTAGAAATAAATTTAAACATTATATTAACAACAATTCAATCAAACAAATATGTAAAATTATAAAAAAAATAATAATATTAAAAATGTAGTAAATATGATACTTCCTTTTAAATCTACATATGATATTTGAATTTTTTTTTCAATATTATTATTTGTATAAATATTTTAAAAATAAAATTAAACATTATATTGCCAATAGTTTAATCAAAACATAAGTGGAACTATAAATATCAAAGCATATGATGAAGTTATTTGATGAATTTTATATTTTATTTTTAGGCCACACAAATTCAAAACCCTCCAAATAATCAATAAAAATAATTAAAAGCAATTGTTCATTTACCGATCAACTTTAATGTTTTTTATTAATAAAGTAGTGAGAACAAGGGCATTGACCCTTTACATAGCATAGCTAAAAAAAATCATAGTGCAGAAACAACACTATAACAACATTTAACAACAACTATCAGCAAAAAGGAACCAAGTCTTTAGAAATCAGAAACAACAACAGAAAACAAAAAACAAACTACAGGGGTGCCTTGCGCACCCCAGTGGCATCCATGGCACTGTTTCATTCATTGGACAGGAACTTGTAAAGGTCCCTAGCCTACTGCTTGTCCTCCTCCATGTCCGCGGAACGTTCCCTTAGCAAAGAGAGGGTGAGCGTCGAGCTGTGTAACACATGCACATGAAATTTGTTAAGGCCCGCCATTTGGGCTTCCCAAGCCTCCATCTTGTTCTTGAGCCGGTTGACATCGTCCTTGATAGTCTGCAATTCAAGCACGAGGCTGAGGTTCTCAATCCTATGTGTGATGTCCAACACATCTATGCTCAGCTTTTCCATTTGCTAAAGAGTAGGGACACCCTGGGGGTTCACAGCAACCATGTCATCTGTAGTCTCTTCAATCTCTTTGGGCACATCTCCAGCAGGGGAGTTATCAATGTCATTAATCAGGCCCATCAAGGGGATAGATTTCATCACCTATTCAACCATTTTTAAATCCAGGTCCAAGTTACCAGAGTCCGGGGCTTTGTTATCAGAAATGTCCTCGCCCATGACACCCTCAGTGCCCGTGTTCATAGCGGTCGTATCCTTAACATTCATAGGGTCCTGGTTTTGCATTTCAGAATTACCCATGTCAACGGCACCAGCAGTGGTCAGAACCATGGGGTCCCTAGTCATATCCACATCCACAACATCCCCATCAGGGGCCCCCATAGTGGTATTAGGGTCCTCTCCCTCCTTGTCCCTAATGGGGTCCTCCTTGGAGTCTAGATTTTAGATCACCGGGGTCTTCTTTTTGCGGCTTTTGGAAGCCAATCTAGAGGATCTCCTTTTAACCTCAGAATCAGGGGGAGGGTTGTCGTTCTCAGCATCCTTAGAGGAAGAATTGTCATCAAAGACAATATGTTTGTGTTTAACAGAGGTTTTGTCTTTGCCCTTAGACAGGGAGTGGGAAACACTGGGAGAGGCAAACAGAGTTAAACTGGGGGAGACCGCCAATAAGGAAACTGACGAGGCATAAGCAGGCAGGGACATGGTGGCCGCAGCAAAGCCCTCATGAGGATACTGGAAGAATATAGGGAATGCCATAGATAGGGCCGCAAGCTACTGAGGAGTACGCATGGGGGGCTGAGAGAGCGAAAGGTTTCGGGGGGGCAAAGGGCCTCATGGAATTTATACAACCTATAAATGAGGCCCTGGTGAAGGAGGTAGGGTGGTTTATCCCCATGCTTGGGATCCATGGTGTCTTTAATAGAACTTTCTATAGAGTGCAGTAAATAAAATGGTAGACAAAGAAAATCATTGTTGCGGAAGTGATTGAGAAGGGGCAAATGATAGTAGTAGAATACCTCGTGCCTGCCTTCGAGAGTGAAGTACTTCATGATCATAAGGAAGATCATGTTCCATAGGTGTTTGAGCTCCTCCCGAGCAAACCCACCTTGTAGATTGACGGGTTCTTTACGGTTACGAAAGAATCATTTCAAACCTTCGCTATTTGCAACATGGTTGGTATGCTTCCAATGGCAGCCGTCAAGGGTCAGCTTCATAGCCTGGGCAATAGTCTCATCAGAGACATCAAAGGCAATGTCTCCCACTGAGACATGCCTCCCAGACATGGAGGAGGCAAAATCAATCGAGAGCTGCTCATCATGGCCCTTCATGCATTCCAAAAAATCAGCAACCCCACCTTCAACACAGAAATTCCAAACTAGGGGGTCATTTTTTAAATCATCCAGATTATCCAGTTCGTATCTAACTCTGTCACCCCCCATATCCTCCGCTAACAGAGCTTCTTTAGTCATGAAAAAATTAGCACAGTTAAAGTTGCAGAGACCCTTGGAGAAGCAAGCCAAGAAGAGATAATGGGAAGTGTGTGAGCCCGACGTTAATAAATGAGACATGAAGTTGGGCGCATGGGAAAAAATGAAGTCACTTTTAGAAATGATTTCTTGGTTACGAGGCATTAAGAGCCAACAAATATCTGCAACAACCAACATGTTACCAATCCAATCGCACCTCATCATGACGTTGTAAGCCCAAAGGAATTGCCAACATAGCAACACGTGCATCATCGTCAGCTTGGCCGAACGAGTCACCACCACATCAGAAAGGATCGAAGGGATATTCCCAAAATTTGAATTATGAAACCAACACCTCTAGACTACCCTGAGGGAAGAGAGGAGGGTAAGGGAAGCACTTGGCAACAGCTCAATCATTAGTAAAGATTTTGGATTTCTCTTCCTGAAGAAGGAAGTTAACATGATTTGGGAGGGAATTGTGACTCCTCCAACATCTCAATCCTAAGAGGTTTAGACCAATGGCCGCCAGGGCATCCGCCACATTGTTGCCTTCCTTGAAGACATGCATAATTTTGAATGAGTCAAGCCTGGAGATGAGCCTCAGGGTGTCCCTGATAGTTCTCTCAATTGTCCAATTAAACTTATTATGCCCTTTGACAACATCAATGATGAGCTTGGAGTCACCCTCAATGTCCATAATCTTGATTCCCATGGTGAGGGCAAGGCGAATTCCCCAGGCTAAGGTCATAGCTTCAGCTTGATTAGAGGAATGCCCATTCAGGTTACCCGCATAAGCAGCAACAAGGGCTCCCAAATGGGATCTGGTAACCCCTCCACCAATAGACAGACCCCCCTAGCAGCCCCATCAAAATTAAGTTTGAAATGTGTAGCCGGAGGGGTCCAAACCGTGCTTTGTCTTAGGAGTCTCTTAGAGCAATCAACAAGAGAGAACAAGGGGGGAAGGTTCTAGCATCTAGAAATTTCCCAGTCCCTAGTAGAGGGGGGCTTGGATTCCATCTGCGTTTTAGAAATAGATATATTCTCAAGAATCAACTTAAGGAATCGAACAAACACAGTTTCCACTGAGGCCTCTTTGTCTCTAAATATCCTGTCATTCCTTTCCTTCCAGATACTCCAGCTCACATGAGGGGGGATCTGCTTCCACAGTTGTTGGATAAGGGGGTTGGAAGAGGGGCCTCAAAACTCCTGGGACAAATTTAACAAATTATCATTCATAATCCAATAGATATTGAGCTTGATGTAGACCATCTCCCAGAGCTCCTGAGTGAAGGCATAGTGGAGGAAGAGATGAGCAGGACTTTCCTCATCATTTTTGCAGAGGATGCATCTACTAGGGAATTGGAATCCCCACTTGACCAAATTGTCTTGGGTCAAAATTTTGTTGAGGAGAGTAGTCCACCAGAAGAAATTAACATTGGGGATGAGTTGGGGATTCCAGACCTCTTTCTAGATAGAGGTGTGAACAGGTTCTCTAAGTAAGTTGGTGTATGCAGTTCTGACAGAGAAGTCTCTATAGGGGTCCCACTTCCAAATGAGTCTATCCTCCCTAGGAAAAAGAGGGAGGAACATACTAGCCAAAATCTTGTTGAGCTCTCTAGCAGCAGGGAGGAGGAAGGGATGATCAATGCAGCAGTCCTCCAAGGCCCTCCAAGTGTGATTGCCGAAATAATCACTAATCCTTTCACCAAAGAAGCTTTTGGTGGCATCCTGGAGCCTTCTCAGGGAGGGGGAAGAGTCAAGGGGTCTCTCTCCTAACCGACAATCCTCCCAGAAGAGAATATTCCTACCATTTCCAATAAGCCACCTCAAGCCATGAGATAAAGTGTCCTTGCAGCTCAAGATGTTATTCCAAATTTTGGAACCCCTAGGAAGACCCTCCTCTTTCTGAACACAGGAAAAGACCTCATTACCCAGGTACTTGGCTATGATGATCTTGCTCCAATCCGTATCCTTATTCAAAAGCTTCCAGAAAACTTTGGTCATAAGGGCCTTATTGAACCTTGAGATCTTGCGGGTTCCCAAGCCGCCCATGGCCTTAGGAAGACAAAATTTGTCCCAGCCCACCAAGGTGAGCCTCTTCTTTTCTTCCATTCCCGTCCAGAGGAAAGTCTTTTGGATATTTTCCAGCTTAGCAGCCATAGCTGCAAAAATATGAAAAGGGAGAGAATTACACAGGGATCCCCTAGAGGGAGGAGGAGAGAAGCTGCAATTTCCCAACACTACTGAGGAATCTACCTTTCCAACCAACCAACTTCTTTTGCATTCTTTCGAGGATAGAGATCTAGAAGGAATTAGAGATATCTTTCATAGTCAAGGGGAGGCCCAGGTAGGTGCCAGGGAGGGAGGCCCTTTGACAACCAAGGATTTTGCAGACTTTATCTTGGAGTTGGACATGAGTGTGAAAGAAGTAAATGTTGCTCTTTTCATAGTTAATGTGTTGTCCAGAGGCCAGAGCATAGGAGTTGAGAAAGGATTTCCAAGCCTTAGCTTCCCACATAGAGGAGATACCAAAAAGAATAGTGTCATCAACGAACTGCTGCAGAACATTGGGGGGCATCATAGAGGCAGGTTTGATGCCCAATAGAGCTCCCCTACGAACCATAGAGTTCAAGTTAGAAGCCAACACTTCTGCAAGGATGATGAAAAGGTAAGGGGATAGAGGATACCCTTGTCACAACCCTCTGGAGGCCCTAAACTTCTCCAGGGGGCTCCCGTTGAGAAGCACAATGTAGGTGACAGTAGATATGCATTCCCCAATAAGCTTGATGAGTTTATCTCCAAACCCCATAGCTTTGAGAACTTTGAAAAGGAAGTTCTAGTTGACTCGATCATAATCCTTGGAGATATCAAGCTTGAGCACCATCCCCGGCTAATGACACTTATCCATGGAGTGAATATTCTCATGAGTAGAGATGACCGCATCAAGAATTTGTCTACCTAGGACAAAACCCTTCTGGGAAGGGCTAATTAGAGGATCCAAGAAAGGGTTGAGCCTATTAATAAGAACTTTGTTGAAGATTTTATATATAGTGTTGCAGAGACTGATAGGGCGGAAGTCCTTGAGAGTAGACGCCTCCCAAGTTTTAGGGACAAGGGCAATGAAGGTGTGATTGAGCTTGTTGAGGAGCCTTCCAGATCTGAAAAAATCCATAATGGCCAAAACAACATTAGGGCCCACCACATCCCAACAGTCTTGGAAAAAAGTCGGGGGGAAACCATTAGGACTCAGGGCTTTGAAGGAACCCATAGAAAAAATAGAGGACTTGTCTTCCTCCTCAAAAATAGGGGCCAAAATGAGGTTGTTATATTCCACCAAAAGGGGTGGTGGGAGGAAATTAAGAATATCCTCCCAGCAGGGGCCCCCAAGTCACCATCTTCCCTAAATAAAGTGGCAAAATAGTTGGTAGTTAGTCGGCTCAAGCTATCCACATCATTGACCACCTGATTGTTATCATCCATGAGGGAGGAGCTGGGGTTTCTATGCCTATGGATAATAGCATATCTATGAAAGAAAGTCATATTCTTGTCACCCTCTTTGAGCCATTTAACCTTGGTTTTTTGTTTCCAGTAGAGTTCTTCTTTGTGGGAGTTTTCCTTCCATTTTCTAGTGGAGAGCAGCCTCCTCCATATGGGTAGCTTCAAGGGAGTCACCTTGATCAATGCGCTCTTGGATAATAGTCAGTTTACTATTGAGCTCCTTTTGTTGCTTGAATATATCCCCGAAGGTGTTTTTGTTCCAACCCCAGACATTTCTTTTGACCAAGTCGAGCTTCTGGGCAATCCTGAACATAGGTGTACCATGTATGTTGGTGCTCTACCATCTTTTAATGCAATCCTCGAACTCTGGATGAGATTTCCACATAATTTCATACTGAAAAGGATGATTTTTCCTTGCAACATTTGTGGTATTCCAGAGGAGCAGGGGGTTGTGGTCAGAGACCGTTTTGGGGAGGGCAGTGAGCTTCAAGGAGGGACCGATTCCCCAATTGCCCGAGATGAGAAATTTGTCAAGTCTGACCTGAATAAGATCCTTTCCCTTCCTAAGATTGGACCAAATGAATTTTTGCCCCATTAGTTCCACATCCATCAACCCATTCCTGCCAATGAAGTTGGCAAGATCAGTCATGCTATCAAAGTACTCAAGAAGGCCTCCCAACTTCTCAGAGGGGATCAAAGGAGAGTTGAAATCACCCACCATCAACTAGTGGGCATTGGCATTATTTTTTATTAGAGCAGTTATGTTGTTCCAGAGATTTAATCTATCTGATCTGACATTGGGGGCGTAAACATTAACGAGAAGGCAGGAGTCCATCAGGGAAGAGAGTTCAAAGACTAAAAGGTTGGCCGAGTAGGAGAGAAGACTGCCAGAAAAATGGGAGGGGTCCCACATGGTGACCAAGCCACCGGTGGCTCTAGTAGCATCACTGATAACAAACTTAGCACCAGGCCAAATTTTCCTAGTAACAACAAAAAGGGAAGACATGGACATCTTAATTTCTTGGAGAAGAAGGACCATAATTTTATTTTAAAAAATGCACTTCTTAAGAGCATATTACTTTTGGGGGTTGTTGAGGCCCCTCATGTTCCATGAGAGGGCCTTCATTTCTTACCTTTTATGGACGTCTCCAAGGTCCGCTGCCTGCCATTGACAATATCCCTTGCTGCTTCCTTATGTCTCAATAGTCTCTGCGATGGTCGGCCCAATTTAAGGTTCGTTCCCACATCAGGCTTTGCATTCCTGGTCTTGCATCTTTAAGTAATCTAGCCCTCATCAACAAGAGTCATGCAACCACTGAAAGATGCACCAGGAGCACAAGGTGAGAGGATCCCCTGGTTTAGAGTGGGAAGCACCAATGAGGAGCGAGTTGTCTCCGGGGTGAGAGTGAGGTCCCTTGCAATCTCACCATCTTCCAGTTGATCAACCAGTGAGACTGATATGGCCGTCGGGGAGATGCATTGTTCCTTCACGGCCTATTTAGAGGCTTCATCCACAATCTTTGTAGGAGACTTGAGAAGGTTGTTAATAATCTCAGCAAAGGGGTATTCTTCCATAACTGGGTCCTCGACTGTTGGGGGAGGAGGAGTCACAACAAGCCCCACAACCGGGTCTTGATGAATAATAGGAGCATTTGGTATAGGGTCTTCAACCAGGGTCGGGCCCTTAAGCTTGAGAGGCAAGGGGGCCGGAGCTTTACATTGGGAAATAATATTCCTAGATTTATGAAATTTTTGGTAGAAGAGGGTGGCATTTTTATAAACCAGGGCTTGAGTCCACCTACCAAGCTTGGATTTGAGGGTTATAAAGTTGAGGAGATTCATGCTCATAGTAGCTTGAACACAGAAATGAGCATAGACCAGGCACAATTTGGTTCTGGTGATATCATCAACACCAATAAAATGACCAAAGGAGTTCCCAATCCATTTAAAGATGGACTCATCCCAGTATTCAAGGGGAAGCCTTGGGAGCCAAACCCATACCGAAGCAGTTTTCTTTAAGTCAGTCATTGGGTCAAACCCAACCTTCCAACGACAAAGGGATAGGTTGTTTCAACCATAGGACCAACATCCAAAGAGGACAAGCGTGACATCCTCATCAGTAGTGAATTTGAAGAGGGAGAGGACTCTAGGCATGGCACTAACAAAAACACTCCCTTTCAGTTTCCATTTGTCCTTGACCCATTTTCTAACCATCTTCACTATGGGGCACAGGGAGAAGAATTTTCCCACCAGAGTATTAACCATGTTCTACAAAATGAGGTGCAAAACAATGTCAAGAAGCTCTAATGACGTTCCCTCCTCAGTTTACGAGTAGACAGGGACAATGTTGGGGTCCACAGTCTCAGTGTTTCCAACCAACACATTTTTCCATCCTTTAAGATTCGTGTTAACAGCTAGAGGTTCCATGATATTTTGTTTATCATGAAAAACTGGCACATCAGGAATAGAATCAGAAACCACGAGCGTGGCCAAAGAGCTCTCCGAAGAAGAACCGTCAATCTGAAACACAACCGGATCGAAGGGAGGATCCACCATGGGACCAGGAGAGGATGTGATAGACAGTGTGAGAGTTGAGAAATACAAATCCACAAGAGCCCAAATGATCTCTGCTAGCTGAAATAAACTTGTTACAAGGAGAAGCAAGGAAGCAATAATGAAAAACCAAATACACAAAAGAATGCTCAAAAAGATGAGAGCTCAATATTCACCTAAATGTGTAATAGAATTATGATACAAAGAAAATAATTAACCTCTAATAGGTCAAGAAACCCTAAAAGGGAAAACCCTAGGCTTGCACATCCCCGCCTGACTCCGGCCCTGCCGGCACTTGCTCTGTGAAAGTTGAGAAATACAACATCATAGGAGCCCAAATGATCTCTGCAAGCTGAAATAAACCTGTTACAAGGAGAAGCAAAGAAGCAATAATGAAAAACCAAATACACAGAAGAATGCTCAAAAAGATGAGAGCTCAATATTCACCAAAATGTGTAATAGAATTATGATACAAAGAAAAGAATTAACCTCTTATAGGTCAAGAAACCCTAAAAGGGAAAACCCTAGGCTTGTACATAATAATCAATAAAAGAATTAATTATTATGCACCTAATGTTAGCTTAAGTGTAAAAGAGATAAAGAGAAACTTAATTAATTTAACAAATATCATTTAATTAATCAAGTAAAGACCCGATTACTCTAATACCCCCCCTTAAGCTAGACTTAGAGAGAAGCTAAAACCTAGAACAGCTACTGAAAGCAGGAAAGATGGGTCCCGACAACAAGGCCTGATCTCTATGAATTAGAGAAAATAGAGAAAACCGCGTGGGAAAAAACTCTACTCTAAATAGAGATGGAAAAGCAAGAAGAACACCACTGAAGAAGGAAATAGCTGCAAACACTGTCGAAGACTAACTGCTGATCTGAAGAACCTCCACTGAAAGAGAACATGACCAGGTAGAGAAGACTGTAATCTGCATGAGTGCCCTCAAATGACACTACTCAAATCAGATGGCAAACAAAGGCAAACAACTGAAATCAAAGATATAGATGGCATGAGAAACCAAAGCTTGAAGAGCTGATCAATCGAACCAAGGAAGCATTAGAACCAACAGGGAAAACCTCCCCATAATGCTGAAGAGGGAGAGGGATATGTACACTGAAAAGAATAGACAACAAGAACTGCATGATGAAGAACCAGGAACATCGAAGGTGCTGAGAAAGTACATAGTGTCGTGAAAGGAGCACTCACTTGACACACATCATGAGGCGAATGTCGTGGAAGGAAATCTCACTGGACAAAGGTAGATGGCAAACAAAAGGCAAACATCAACCCCCCCATGTCACTTCATAAGTAGTACATGTACAAGAAGGCACAAGATGTGCAAGATCCCAAGTAAACAATGCATGATGACACTTTATCTCAGTGCATTTGCATAAAAAAAATGCTACAATGATAAGAAGAATGGAAATAGAAAGAACAACCAAAACCGAGACATCCTACTCAGAGAAAGAGATCCCAAGACCTGAAACAACCAAGAGATTTACCAGAGTGCTGAAAAGTAAAAAACTAAATAAAAGATTCCTAGAGTAGAATCTGGAAATAAAAATCATATGAATGGAAAGTACACAGAACAAGATTTCCAACAATATAAAGTTTTTGAAAAACAGAGTTCGGATGCTCATTCTATGGCCCCAGAAGTGCAGAAAAGAGACCCCACTTTGACTAGAAAAAAGTATAGTCAAACAGAAAAATTGGAAAAAAAATTCAATACCACGAGGTTTGGATCGGAACCAGCTTTCCGATGCCTATTCATTTTCGAAAAAACGACTCTGTTTGCCCAAGTTATGAAGAAAAAAACAACCCATATGTGCAAGAGGGCACACAGAGGCTGCCTAGTGGCAAGACCGAGCGGAGGTGGCCCATGGGCAGCACTTTGGTGGCGGAGCTGGGTGGCAGTGACCGGAGGAGAGGCAGCCACGGGTAGTGAGGAGACGGTTGGGCGAGGCAGTGCAACGGCGGGTGGGTAGGCGTAGGGTTTCCGACGGGCGGCACAGTGCAAAGGCGGGCGGCGCAGAGTTTCCAGCAGGCATGGGTGATGCAATGCAGCAGTGGGCGGCAGGGGCCGGAGTTAGGTGAAGCCCGCCCTGATAGGGCCAATGGGCCGGACTGTCAGGGTTGGTGGCGCCCGGACTGACAGGGCCCAACAAAAAATAATTTTTTATTTTTTTTAAAAACGTTGCCCCTTTTTTTTTTTTTTTGAAAAAAAAACTTTGCCAAAGGTTTATTTTATTTTATTTTTATTTTATTTTTGGAAAAATCAAATTTCAGCCTGCATGTTGTAAAAAGGCAAAAAAAAATTCTCGAACTGTGTGCCAGGACTGTACCCCCTGGTACAGAGAAAAAATATACCCCCAGAGGCTCAAGTGTCGAAATTAGTCAAGTTTTATATGACTATAGGGATTTTTGGGCCTTCTGAGCACGATGGTGAGGTCCATTTAGGCCCAAAGTGCTAAAAAAAGGCCTATCCCTAGGTGCACAAAAAAAAAACTTCTGAAAAACCCCAAATTTGCTTCCAATGCAAAATACTCAAAACAAGAATAGGTAGCTGCAGATCTGAAGCTCTGATACCATGTGAGAGTTGAGAAATACAACACCATAGGAGCCCAAATGATCTTTGCAAGCTGAAATAAACCTGTTACAAGGAGAAGCAAGGAAGCAATAATGAAAAACCAAATACACAGAAGAATGCTCAAAAAGATGAGAGCTCAATATTCACCAAAATGTGTAATAGAATTATGATACAAAGAAAAGAATTAACCTCTAATAGGTCAAGAAACCCTAAAAGGGAAAACCCTAGGCTTGCACATAATAATTAATAAAAGAATTAATTATTATGCACCTAATGTTAGCTTAAGTGTAAAAGAGATAAAGGGGAACTTAATTAATTAAACAAATATGGTTTAATTAATTAAGTAAAGACCCGGTTACTCTAACAGATAGTGTCAGCATCGCAGAGTCCAAAATGGGGTCTGTAGGCGGTGGGGGAAGATCCCTACCAACAAACTCCACCATGAACGACAAGGGTTTGAAATTTGAACTTGCAGAGCGGGAGAGATGGAGAGCGAGCAAGTTGTCAAAAAGTTTGTTACCTTTCTCTACTTTAATAATCAACTTTAATGTTTTAGCGTAATGTATATGAACATTTTTCATGTCAAGTAGATAAAAATCTATTTTTCCTCAATTTTGATTTGTCATATTTGAAATCCCAACATTTTGCAGATGCATAATAAGTTTATTTCAAAAAATAAAATAACCCAACAAAAATAACAATTAGTTAATCTTTATATATAAATTTTGATTTTAAAAATTATTATTCATTATTTATATTAAAAAAATAGTTTTAAAAATGCAGTAAATATTATACTTATATCTTCCTTTTTAAATCTATATTTAAAAAAAAAACATTATATTAACAACACTCCAATCAAAAGATATGTGAAACTATAAAAAATATATATTAAAAATGTAGTAAATATTATACTTATATGTTCATTTTTAAATCTATATATGATATTTGACATTTTTTCTTAATATCTTTATTTGTATAAATATTTTATGAAAAAATAGTCTAGGGGTTAGGCCTCATGTTCAAAGCTTAAAAACAACAAAGAAAATATGGGAAACTTTGCAAACAATGTATGAAAGAACTAGTAAGTTAAAACTGATGGATATTAATAGGCAATTAAATCATTTGAAATTGCAGGCAAGTGATAGCATGAATGATCATATTGCTAAATTAGAAAATTTAAGAAATCAAATTGCATTGATGAAAGTTGAGTATGAGGATTTTGAGATAGTAGATTTTTTAATTGAAAGTCTTCAAGATGAATAAAGTAATTTCATCCGTACATTGGAAATAATTGGAAAATTTGAGAATATCAAACTAAAAGGAGTGTATGGTGCTTTGTTAAATGAAAAAAGATAGGCTTAAAAAGTTCATGGGCGAGTCTAGCAAGAATTCTCAAGTGTTTATGGCTAAAAGAAAATATAAGAATTACACTCAAGATAAATCATATCAAAATCAAAGATCAAATTAAGGGAATCAACATAAAAATAATCAAAGGCCGTGGAATCAATCAAGGGATAATCAACAGAGGGAATGTTTTCAAAAGCAACAAAATGTATGAAGAAATTACAAAAGTAATTATAAAAGAGAAAATGATATCATATTTTATAACTATGGACAAGAAGGGCATAAATGTGGTCAATGTCTTAATAAACCATATGTAGGGGGACAAGGGAAATTTGATAAAAGAAGGCAATAAAACTTTTCTCAAGAAGCTCAAGTGATCATAATGTAATGATAGCTTCTTTAGTTACTCAAGGAAATTCAAGTGACACATGGTATATAGTTTCAGGAGTTGGTCACAATATGACTTGGAGTAAAAACTTCTTTAGCACTTTAGAAGAAGCAAAAGGTGCAAGGATATTTATTCGTGATGATAGTTCACATGTAATAGAAGGGGCATGTTCAATTTAAATGAGAGGAAATGATGGTAAAAAATGAACAGTAACAGATGTGAATCTTGTACCAAAGTTAACCAAAAATCTTCTTAGTGAGTCAAATAACTTAACATGGTTATAAAGTGGAGTTCTATTCAAATAAGTGTTTAATCAAGAATATTAATGATAGATATCAAATAATGGAAAATGGAGTTGAGAATGATGGTATATACAAATTTATTAGCAAGTGTTGATAAGAAAGGTTATATTACTATAGGATCCTCCACAAGTGAGTTATGACATCAAAGATTTGGTCATTCAAACTATCAAAGTTTGGCTATGCTTTCAAAGATGAACATGGTTGATGGACTAGCTTGGATAAAAGTAAATACAAATGTGTGTGAAGGATGCACGGTTGGTAAACAACATAGAGATAGCTTTGAAAGCTCTACATGGAGAGCACAGGGGCATCACTTAGTGAAGTTGGGTTATATCACGTCCGTTCATGGCATACTAAAGAATCCCCCTATTTTCAAAAATATTTCCCTAAACTCCTTTGTTGTCACCCCCTCCCAATACACAAATCTAATAGAAAACCCCTCTATTTTCACCAGATATTACATTTTTTCATAGCCCGAATTTAAAACCCCCTTATATTTTCACCAAATAGGCAATATATTGAGCTCATTTTTGGGGATATTAAACCCCCCAATGTGAATGCACCTGATATAATATTGCTTAGCCAGTGAAGCCCCTGTGATGGAGAGCAAGCATATCTCTTGAACTTATCCATAGTGATTTATGCAGGCCTATGTATCCAACATCAAAGGGGGGAGCTAGGTACATCTTAAAATTTATTGATGATTTTTCAAGGAAAGTGTGGGTCTACTTCCTTAAGCAAAAGGATGAAGTGTTTAGTGATTTTGAAATGTTTAAATAATTAGTGAAAAATCAAAGTGGGAATAAGATCAAGAGAATAAGAGTTGATAATGGAGGATAATATGTCAACAATATAAGTTCAAATATTTTTGTGAGTATCATAGGATGAAGAGAGAAATTTATAAAAGATATACACCCTAACAAAAAGGTGTTGTTGAAAGGAAGAATAGAACCTTAGTATAAATGACACACTGCATGGTACAATCCAAGAATCTTCCTTTGTTTCATTGGGTTGAGGCTATCAATATTGCTTCTCATATTTTCTATAGATCTCCTACAACTTGTTTGTAGAATATCACACCTGAAGAAGCATGGAGTGGAGAGAAACCAAATGTTAAGTCTTTTAGAGTATTTGGATGTGAAGTATTTTCTCATTTACCAGATGTGATTAGACAAAAAAAATTGATAAGAAGAGTGTTAAGTGCATCTTTGTAGGCTACGATAATCAAAAGAAATGATATAAGTTGTATGATCCTAGTGTGGAGGATGTGTTCATAAGTAGGGACATAAAGTTTAATGAAGGTTTAGAAGATATGATACAATCCTCTCCTATTTCACAAGTGGCCATAGATAAAAATGAATCTTCTAATAACTTTGAAACAAATGAATGTTCAGGGGACACTTAATTAATATAGTTGAGGAATCTAGTCCTTCAAAGACCAAGAGTCTTCAAGAGATTTATCAAAAGACTTGAGATCAAATTAATTATTCTCTAATGACCACCATAGTGAAGACCAATGATCCTCAAGCATATGATGAGGCTAAAGGAAAACAAGAATGGAAACAAACTATGCAAAATGAGTATGACTCTTTGAAAAAGAATAAAACTTGGGAATTAGTGGACTTGCCCAAAGGAAAGAATGTGGTCAACGATAAGTGGATATATAAAACTAAGTTCAAGTAAGATGGGAGCATTGAAAAATACAAGGCAAGACTAGTGGCTAAAGGGTATTCACAAAAAGAGGGAATTGACTACATAGAAAATTTTACCCCGATAGCAAAGATTAGTACTATCAGGACTATTATAGCATTGAAAACTCATTTCAAGTAGTCTCTTTACCAAATGGATGTCAAGAATGCATTTTTGAATAGTGAATTTGATGAAGAAATCTATATGACTCAACCCTAAGGATTTGAAAGTCCAGGACAAGAAAACATGGTTTGTAAATTAAAGAAGTCACTAAATGGTTTGAAACAAGCTCCAAGGGCTTGGCATGTTAAAATTGATGAATATTTCCAAACTCAAGGTTTCCAAAATAATCCTCATGATTTAAACTTGTATTTTAAGGAATTTGATGATGATGAATTAATATTTATTGTACGTTTTATGTTGACGATCTTATTATTACAGAACATAACATGAACCAAATTAGTGGCATAAAGTTAAAATTACAAGATACATTTGACATGATAAATCTTGGTTTTCTACACTACTTTCTTGGCATCCAAGTATGGTAGAAAGATGATGGTATTTATCTCTCTCAAACCAAGTAAGCTTAGATTTGTTAAGAAAGTTTAAGATGGAAGATTGTAAGAGTGTGTCTACTCTAGTTGCTTCAAGATTAAAGTTGACCAAGGATATGGAAGGTGAGGATGTTGATACTACCTTATACAGGCAATTGGTTGGAAGTTTGTTGTACTCGTCTCACACTTGACCAGATGTTTCTTTTGCACTAAGTGTTGTTTCAAGGTTTTTGAGTTCTCCTAAGCTTCCACATTGGATTGTAGAAAAAAATATATTAATATATGTGCAAGGGAATTTGACAACGGGTGTTTATTATTCTTCTCATGAAGATATACATCTTGTTGGGTATTCGGATTTAGATTGGGCATGATGTGTAGATGATAGAAAATTAACTACATGTTATGTTGTCTCTCTTGGTATAGATCCCATTTCATGGTGTAGTAAGAAATAATATACTATTGTTCTATCTACTGCATAGACCGAATATACTTCAACAAATGAAGCAACTAAAGGAATCCCTTGGCTATGAGCTATTCTCTCACTACTTAGGCAATATCAAACAAGACCTTTAGTACTTCATTGTGATAATCAAAGTGCCATCTTGTTCTCTAATAATCTAATGCTTCATGCTTGACAAAACACATAGAGGTCTATCATCATTCTATCGGGCATCTCATCCAACAATAGGCGATTCATCTTCAATATTGCAAATTTGAAGATTAGATCACAAATATTTTTACCAAGGCATTATGTGAGATTAAGTTTGTATTTTTCAAAAAACTTTTAGGTTTACAAGAAGTCACATGACTCTCTAATGATTGTAATTCAGGGGAGATTATAATGAATTCGTACCATTATATTAAGTGATTGTAAATGGGTACCTAACAAGGCTTTAGGATGAGACCCATATTTGCTAGATCATATGAGTATATTTAGGATAATTAGTATGATTAATTTATGAGGGGATGTTAGAAATAATTTAATCATATGACATTGTCAGCATAGACCAACATAAGTTTCTAGGCATTCATGTTATTCACATGCAACCATTCAACGCTGCTTGCAACCGTCTAATGTTGTCCACATATCTTTCCCTTACCTACCTCCTATTAATGATCTAATTAAATCTATGTTATAATATATATTGCATTTATTACCCACTTGGTTATAAATAGAATATTTGAGCTTGGTATTCCCACACTCAAGTTTTGTGAAAGTGTTATGTTTTGTTCTATTTGCTCTCTCTCTCTCTCTCTCTCTCTCTCTCTCTCTCTCTCTCTCTCTCTCTCTCTCTCTCTCTCTCTCTCTCTCTCACACACACACACACACACACACACACACACAGAAAAGTGTTTCACTACTTGAAGAAAATAATCGATTGTAATGAGATACAACTTAAAATGTGTATATTTATTTATATTATTATATAATTAACTAATATAATTATTAATATGCATTTAAATTTTATCTTAAATTTCTTATTGATGTATTCTCTGAACTTCTTATGAGTTCAAATAATAGAATTTTAAATGTTTACTAGATTATATATATATATTTATTATTTTATTCATAAAAAAAATGAAATCTTAAATCATTTGATTTTTTTTTTAATTTTTCATAAACACTAGAAACAAGTAGATTTTTCATTTGAATATTGTATGTGAATGTTAGTTAGCATCTTATTATCCTCCATGTCACTTATCCTGTAGCACTTCCTTAAGGGACACAAACATTTAATATACATATTTCATAGTTTTCAACACCACTATTCCTCTATATTGTTTCCACCTCATATATTGGGATGACACAAACTAGAGCTAGAGAGAAAGAACCTTGATTTAACATGACTCCACTTCACAAAAATGGTAGTTATCATAAAATATTGCCTCTAATTTTGACCCATAAATTTCCCTCTATGGTGCTACTCCAAGGGAGATTATACAAATATAGATGTTTAAATGCCACTGTCTATTTTGTCTTTAGCAATAGGTCTTGGAAAATGCATAAGACACAAGAAACACAACCATTTGATTTCACCTTCAACCTGTGACTATTTATCAAAATAGAAGAGAACCTTTGGTGCTTCAGTATATAATTTTTTTTTTATTGAATCCACCATATGAATTCTTGAAGTACAAATCCTCCACTTCAGTATATAAAAAATTTCATCGTTACTCTAGTATAGAATCACATTGTAGAGGGTTTTCATCCTCCACTTCAGCCTTTTGGATTTTTGTCCATCAAGTAGCCATTGGGTGTTTTGTCCCACTGGTAGGAATTTGGCCATAGAAACAAATATCCAAAGATAAAGAATCAAACTTTCGAATCCATTCCTCCTTCTTCACAACTTATATATCTTACCAAAAAAAACTTTATAGAATTTAATATTATAAAATCACTTGTCAAGAAGATTAACTTTAAATTTTTATTATTTTCTTTATTTCTTGTTCAAACAAAAAGTAACTTTGTAAGTACTCTTTGTACCCCAGTTCTTAACAACATACTTAGTCACTTTTAATCCACTTAATAAATAATACATAAATAATTAAAATAGTTATCTTTTAAAATATGATATAAAATCATTTTTGACAATTTAATTTTAATTATTTAATTATTTTAACAATTCAAGAAAAAAGGGGACATTATAATTTTCCCTTCCCAAATATATCTTGTCCTCAAGAAATGCAAACAACTACCGGTACAGCTAATTGATCTTGAATAATATTCAATGTGATTCTAAGATCCTAAATCAATTTGAAGAATATTCCTTCACCTTAATTCCTCTGCTCCACTCTAATACAATCATCTGTTGAATATTTGTTACACCCTGAAGCAATTCTACTAATCATATATATTCTTGGATCTCATACTTTCGTATTACCATGCACACTAAGATTGGAAGGAAAACAACAATCCAAAGCCTCTCTTTCAAGTGATTGATACAATTGATGACAACAATGTTAAAACTAAAAATTAAATTTATAACTATCCTGAGGATGCTTCCTTTCTCATAAATGAATAACACCTTACTAATACCCGATCTCCAAGTGCTATAATAGCAATTCCACATGCATGCAAATACTTGGAATCCATTGTAGTCAAAATTCAACATCTAAAAAATATGAAGATTAACAACATGAAATAATTTCATCAACCATTAATCACTAATGTGAAAGTTAGAATGAACTAAACCATGATTGAAAACTCTTCCCCACTTTGTTGCACCATTTTGATTAAACTTGGAAGACCAATGTGCCAAGTCTCCATTTCCTTTTTTAGTAGCCCAAAACAATAACCATCTTGTGGAAACAACCTAACAGACTCGTTGAATCTTCATCTTTCTTGGTATAATTGAACACCTCATACTAGAATGTTCTTTGAAATACCTTACATCTATCCCACTCTTATGCATCATAGGAAACATGGCCAAATTAATAACATGCATGGGTTAAAAGGAAAGATGATGTACATACCTCACTATGCAAACCATTGGAATTCACTTGCATGCTTCCCTTTGGTTTTTAGTCTTGGGTATCCCAAAGAAACACATAGACCCCATATCTTGATGTTGCCACTATCTAAGTTTTTTGAGTCTAATAAAATTTCTAATTCAACACAAATGTTGAATTGCCAAAATTTAATTCATCATGAGTAGATTCCTCCTCTAGATCCATTTCAAATTGTTGTCAAAATACATCATAGAAAGTAGATTAACAAATGTTTTCCATGTCAAAGAGTGGATTATCTACAAATTAAAACTTATTCCCACTCTTACTTTAAACCAACCCTTTTGTTGTCATGTAATTGAAGGAAAATTCTAGAACATTGCTCTATATCAATATCTTCTTGATTTTTGTCAATCTAATCAATCGCCTACTTGATTTCTTTAGCCCTCTCTTCATTTTATTGCTCCCTAAACTTTGTGATTATAGCAAGCAGCCTTAAGTAAGGCTATTTGAGTATTTTTTGAAGGGTCTCTAGTTGTTTTAATCTTAAATATGAGCTCATCAACCATTTGTTTCCTTAGACATAGATATAGCTTTATTTGAAAATTTGGTAGACACGTCTCTATCATTTATTACATGAAAATGTGTTGATATTATTTATTCTATTGCACTCTTTACAATTTACAAATCTGTAATAATAATATTTTGTTCACCCTAATCTCTTTGTGTCTTTTGGATTAAATTATCAATGAATATATTTGTACCATCTAATTTAGATAAGGTTTGCATTCCTTTTTTAGCTATCACCAATAATTGTTTCTCCCAACCTTCCTCATGAACATTAGGATCATGCAAAGTTAATGAAATGTTGCTATTAGGCATACAAGAATCAAAATTTTCTCCATACCTTTCAATGATATCACCATGGATGCCAAAAGTCTCATGTGCCTCTCCTTTAATCTCAAAGCATACTTCACTAACTTGATAGGAAGGCTAATTATTATATGTTAATCTACAATTTTTGACAAACTAAATTTTATCGTTTGCAACTTCAAAATTTGTGTAATTGGTATATATTTATTCTTGATCATACTAGATTTCTCCCTCAAAATTTGTCCTATCTTCATAGGTTTATGAGGTTTTCTTTCCTTATTTCATGATTGGTAATTGATTCTTCAATCCTTGCATTTCATTTGGCCTTGGATCTATGTCAACCAAATCACTTAACTCATCACTTAGTAAGAGGTCATGTGTTTTTTTTTCAATTAATTTTCCAATGATGTTATCATGCCAATCAAGTCCTTCCAAAACAACATTGTGGAGGTCAACAATAATTATCTCTTAGAATAATCACTATCTTCTTCAAGATCTATTGTTTGAGTTTCTTCTTTTCTCTCATCATCACTTGGTTGTGATGAACATGTAATAGTTGTACAAGCTTCCTAACATATAAAACAACGTTTCTCTCTTCTCAATTGGTTCTTACTCATTTTAGGGGGCCTTGTAGCCTATAAACAAAAATAAATCAATTCATATCATATCGATTGATTTTAATTTTCTCAAAAATTTTCTCAACCAATATTTTTGACAACTCGTGTGGTTGGTAAAACATCCCACTCCTTTCTCCAAATAGCCAACTATTTAAATAACAACCACTTAGAGATATCATCATCCTCATCTAAAATTAGAGACAAGATAGGTTACATTAATATTATAACATTTTTTGCATGATATATTCTAATTTTGGAAAAAAAACATTTTAAGAATTAAATCATCACTTTTAAGATCAAGCATCATCACATAGGATATAAACTTTGCAATTGTTTCTATAATTTTCACACTATTATCAAAAGGATGCTTGGTATCACCCAACCCATGGAAACTCTCCTCAATCACTTGGAATATCTCTTTTATTATTTCATCTATTTGTAGAACTTTTGGAGCTATAATTCTTGTGATTTCACTAAGACGAGAGGTGACCAAATGTCTTACTACTCTATTTGAATGTCTCATAAACTTGGGATAGACTAATGCAATCATTGGTGCTTCCAACATTCATTTCAAAACTTCATAATCCAAATGCACCACCTCTAATAAACACATTTTCACTTACTTCAACTTATTAAGAACACCATTTGGGAAATGTTTAAGCTTAGATATTTTCCCATTGCAAATAGTGAATTTTGTACTTTACTTTTTATAAATTTGTAAGGTTAATGTAACCTTATCATGACATGCATGTCAATATGGAGAGAACTTTACCTTTAAAAATATTTCATTTCCAAGAGGTGAAGTTCTATAGTTGATGGGATAAAATGAAATGGATAAGTTTCCCTCCCTAGCCATCTATTTTTAGGGATATGAAGAGTCAAGAATTGGGTGCCCATAATTGGAAGGTAAAAGAATGCCTGTTGGGTGATCCGAAGAGTCATCGGGGAGTTACAAAGAATATGAGAGCTTGAAGAGCTAAGTAGCTATGGGTGAGGTTCTCATGTTGGATCTATTTGAATTATTTTTGTCTCAACTTTAGGGAAACAATAATGGTATTTCCTCCCACAATTTTTTATAAATTAGAGCATTGGCATAGTGGAAATATATGATTCAGCTTGCAAGTATCCAAGTGTTGTCGAGGTTTCTTGGAGAAGCGAAGTGAAGTGTATTATTGTAGATATATCTCTTTTGAAAATTAATAATATGCTTGCCCTCTATCTACAGTGGAGGTTTCTCTCAAAAGGGTTTCTCCACATAATTCTAGTCATTTTTTGTTGGTGATTTTTTTATATTGTTGTTGAATTTTGTGTTGGAGATTGTTGTCGTTGATGTTTAGGTGTTGTCATTGATGTCAAACCTAAGTGTTTTGTTTTCATTACCATCACGCGTGTAGTTGTGTATAGATAAATGATGAAGTCCATAGTTGGATGTCAACCTTCTACTTGGTGTTGATGTCTATAAGTTTAGTGTGTTGTCGTATGATGATGCTTGTGATAATGATGATATGGCATTCTTATATGTCATGCCTTGTTTGTTGTTAGTAGAGATATTATCATGATGGTAACATATTAAGATGAGGATTATAAGCATTAAGATGAGGATTAGAAGTATTGGGATGGGGATTAGAAGCATGATTTTATGATAGTGATGGTCTTGTGTATGCTACAAGCTGTTACTGCTTTTGAGTGAGCAAATGGTGCCACAAAAAGGTTTTGATATCTGGGAGTTGGTGAAGTGTGAAAATGCGGCTCAAAGTATGTTGAAAGACTATCTAAAAGAATGCTTTGCATTCCTCTATGCTTGATTATATGGTCATGCGATTTGGGAGTTAGATTCTATGCTCTGTGGACATTGCACTACTATCTTTTCAAGTCTTTGGTGCTGCATCAAATGTCATTTAGTAAATGCAGTATGTTAGCAATATGGTTTCTTGTGAGGACTGGTCGAAAAAATGCTCCACGTTTCTCCACATCATTGAGTATGCTACTATAGCTTGGTGGGTGTGCTTATATTGTTTGCGTGCTTATATTGTCTATGTAGTGTCTAGTTCAAATTTCAAGTGATGAAATGTTCTGCAAGTATGTTTGACAATGCTTTATCTCATGACTATGTTTCGTAGTCTTCCAAGTATGAAGAGCTTTGTATCTATTTAGTTTTTCTAGCTTGCTTCGGCATGACAATATGAAACAATTGTATGGAAATGTCGTTGGATGTTCCATGAATGTCTCTATGTGGCTCGCATGAAAATGGTTGATATTTTGGGTGCCACATATTGTTTGATGTTGGTTTTCAAGGTGATTTGTGGTTATCTGGCCAACAAGGTTTATTCTCTTGCTTGCAGTATTCTCATTATATGCTTTTCTATGCTTTGTGGGTTTCAATGGATTGCCAAAGATGAAAAAGTTTCAAAGTGATCAATTACTTTACATGGACTAGACATTTTTTGAGTGTTTGATAAATATTTTAAAATTTCAAAGGTGTTTGTAAAGATTGTTTTTTTTTGTTTGTAAACATTGTTAGTCATTACAAGCATTTAGATATTAGAGATTGAGGCATGTGAGTTACACTAGTCTACAAAGTTTCAAATTGTTCTAATGAAGGGCATGGTCACATTCACATAAAATACTACTTTTGCATCTATGAAGATCAATTGCATAGATGCAAAGTTAAATGGGAGCTATAGACAATTAAAATTTTAAATTAGAAAACTTCATTTAAATCATTCAAAAGTACAAAACATAGACAAATTCATTTTTACATATATGTCAACACTTTTTCATTATTAAAATTCAATAAAATTATATTATTTTTAATTTAATTTTCATATTTACTTATATTTTTGCATCAATCAATCCTAACCCTATCAATTAAAATTAATTACTGCTTCAATACTTGACATTAATTTACTTAAATAATAATAATTAAAATTTTATTAAACCCTTACAATACTATGTTGTTTTATCACTTTTTAAATATAAACATATTTTATTGATCCCCTTGTCTTATACGATTCCGCGTTTTTACCACAAGGTTTCCTTGATCAAATAGATCCACCTATCACAGGATTCCACATTTCATCTACGAAATTGCAGGCGCAAATCATACGTACTCACGTCTGTTTTTATTTTTATCCCCTGCTTCCTCTTCTCCCAAATGCTCAGCGCTTGCCCTGGCTCAGAATCGAGACTCCTCTCACCCTGTTTTCACTCGTTGCTTCTCTGTGTTCACTTAAACCTAAATCTAGTCCCATGGCGTCTACTTCTACAACCTCTGCTCGACCAGAATCAGAGACTGTTATGGCTGCTTTTCATGAAATCGCTCCATCTACTTCGGGTATCGGGTACATCCTCAGCACTCATCCAAAAACCAGCTTTCCATGTATTCATTAATCATCGTGGACCAGATGTAAAAAGAACTTTAGCTACCAGGATCTACAATGTTCTGGCTGACATAAAGGTTACAGCTTTTCTAGATTCAGAGAAGTTGGAATACGGCGATTTCTTGCCTACAACAATAGAAGCAGCAATCCGTGGTGCTACCCTTCATATAGCAATCTTTTCAAAAAGTATGCAGAATCACCTTGGTGTTTGGCAGAACTCTCATCTATGCTTAAAAGTGGCGCCAAAATTGTTCCCGTGTTCTACCATGTGGAGCCCAATGATCTCAGATATGTAGCTCAAAGGAAAGGAGTGTACGTCGATACCTTTGAGAGACATAAAGAGAAAGGTAGATACAGCCCAGAAAAGATTCAGGAGTGGGAAGATGCACTCTACAAGGTCTCATTTTACAGTGGCGAAATCATCAATAATAATGAGTAAGTACAAAATATTCAGCCTTCCTATCTTAACAAATATGCGTTCATTTTTATATCTATGTAATTTTACTTTGGCATAAAATGCTTGTTAGTAGTTTGACTTTTTTTTTAATGTTTTTTTACTTGTTCAGTGATGAGGTGAAGCTGTTGAAGAATATTGTAAATATTGTACTGAAAGAAATAAGCAATGTGCCACTAGTAGTTGCAAAACATCCAGTAGGTCTCAATGAAGCCGTAGAAGACTTTGAGAATACACTCCAACTTGCCCAGGGTGATCAGGGTGCACAAATTGTGGGCATTTGGGGGATGGGTGGTTTGGGCAAGCCCACGCTGGCCAAGCAATTATACAACAATAGATGTTCGTCCATGGAAAGGTCTAGTTTTATTTTTGATATCAGAGATGCCAAAGGGGTGTTGCAGAACAAGCAGATTCAACTCCTCAAAGACCTTGGTGTGAATCAAACATTTGACAATGTGGAGCAAGGTAAAGCAATTCTTGTAAAGCATTTGAGATCTTTCAGGGTGTTCATTGTTATGGATGATGTGGATCATGCTGATCAATTAGATGCTCTAATACCTGTAAAAGCAAGTCTTAAAAGGGGGAGGCTTGTAATTGTTACAACTCGAGAATGTGAAGTTCTTACATCTTGGGGTATATCCCTCATATATAAAATGAAAGAATTAGATCCATTTAATGCTGAGCAACTTTTCTGTTGGCATGCTTTCTTACAATCTTATCCTTTTGATGGATTTGAGGAGCTTGTTAAAAATTTCGTAGAGGCTTGCCACGGATTGCCTTTATCTCTTAAGGTGTTTGGAGCACAATTGTATGGAAATTTTCACAAACAATCATGGGAGTCTTTGTTTCATAAGATCTCAAGAATATTGCCTAATGATATCAAAGAGAGACTCAAAGTAAGTTATGATGCTCTTGATGATGAAGAGAAAGAGGCATTCCTTGACATTCCCTGTTTTTTTATTGGAGAAAGGAAAAGTTTGGCTATTGAAATCTGTGATGGATCAGGATGGAGTGGTCTGTACAGTTGGGAAAGGCTTCTAAATAAATGTTTGGTTAAATAAATGTTTGGTTGAGCTTGATCATGACGATCACATAAGAATGCATGACCACATAAGAAATCTAGGAAGAAAAATTGCAAATCAACATATACCCTCCCGACTTTGGTCAGTAAACAATGGAAAGGAAAACCTTTGTACACGTTTGCTTGTGCCTATTGATCATGTTAGATAGCTATTTAAAAAGACAGTCTCACTAGAAATACCTATTTACTCTGTATGTGTTTAAATAGCCAATGAGTTTATCTCGATTTTTATTTGTGTTTTCAGAAAATAAATGCCATTCGAGGAATGAAGGCTGTCCCAAATTGGAATTAAAAAGCGAAGGCCATATGGTGCGTGTTTGTCTCTGTTTTGTGGTTGCTGCTCACAGGAGGAACTCACACCTAATATAAGTCGAAGAATTTTGTTGCCTGCATCCTCTTTAGTTGGACTAAAGCTTTTGGTGATTAAAGGAGATTATTTTAATCAAGTAATCGGTGAAGTATCAAGGGAGCTGGTCTGGCTTCGCTGGCTCCGAATTGGCCAGAGAAATCTTCCGACATGGCTTTCATTGAAAAATTTGAGGGTTTCAGAGCTACAGGAAGAATATGAAGGAGGATATCAGTTAGAAGAGTTGTGGAATGCTGAGAGCGACGTAAGTAGTTTTCTGTTTCTGCTCTATTAAATATGTATTTCAATTTATTTGATAATTGCAATATGTTTTATGTTTGTCTTGTTGGAAATGCGATTCAGGCTCCCCTGCAGTTGAGAGAGTTGGTTATTTCTTTTTGCAACAGATTCCAAAGACTTCCAAACTCAATAGGGTGTCTCAAAGAGTTGAAAAAGATAGTAATCAAAGGTGGCAATGTAAGGAGTCTGCCAGAAGAATTTTGCCTTCTGCAATTGTTGGAGCACCTCGAATTACTGTCATGTGGCATGCTATCATCACTACCCAGCAAGTTTGGTGATTTGACAAATCTGCGGTATCTAGATTTGTCCCGTTGCATGAACTTGAGGAGGTTACCAGTTTCTTTTAAGAACTTGATGCTGCTGCAACATCTCAATTTACAGATGTGTAGGGAGCTCATACTTATGTCAGATGATTTCCAAAACATAACAAAGCTGGAGTTTTTGCGCCTTTCTGAGTGCAAGCAATTGGAAGAGTTGCCAAGTCATATCACAAATCAGGCGTCATTGAGAGAGCTCTATTTAGATGGTGTGGTGAGCTTAAATGAGCTACCAATTAAAATCGGTCAACTGAGCAAGCTGCGAAAGGTGAAGATTAGAAGTGAGTTATTGATAAGTTTGCCAAACTCTCTTGGATATTTGTCCTCCTTGACTGATCTTTTAATTGAGGATTGTAGCAACCTGGAATCTTTGCCGACCTCTCTTGGAGATTTGTTCTCTTTGACTGATCTTAGAATTCAGAATTGTCCAAAGCTGAAATGTTTACCGTTCTCTGTCGGGCGCCTTAATCTATTAGAGCATTTAAACATTTCCTGGTGCCCAATCAGCCAAGTAGATTTTGGTGTGGCGTCTTCATCTTTTGCATTGAGCAACCTGAAGTGGATGAAACTAGAGGAAACCGAATTGTGCAAGATTTCAATTTCTGAAGACCGCTATCCTCTCCTTAAGACACTGCAATTTCTCAGCAATTATCATTTAGTGGAAATCGAAGCACTGCCAGCAAGTGTTGAATGTCTCTATATACGGGAGTGTCCAAAGTTAGAGGAGCTTCCGAGTTTTGCACGATTAACTTCTTTCAGAAAATTTGTAGTAAGAGGTTGCAACCGAATTGAGAAAATCGAAGGTTTAAAATATTGCACAAGATTGGAAATATTGAGATTACACACCTGTTGGGAGGTGCCAGGCATAGAAAGTTTGCAGCAGATGGAAAAATTGAGGAGGCTGGAACTGAAAGCAAACAAAGGATCAGCTATTGACAGTTGCATTCAAAGGGTACAGGTAAAAAACAATCTCTAGGAATAGAATATTTTAATTATCTTCATCTAATTGTGCATTGACTGAATGTTGTGCAAGGAATTTGCAGAAATGGCCAGATGGAGTGATAATATGTACAAGGGCCTTCTCTGATGCATCCTCAGTTGTAGACTCCTTACTACTCTCTCCGAATCTCATTCTCGTTGACTCCTTCTCTAGGAGGGATTTTTACTCCGTCCCAGAATTGCTACAGAAGCATTCCTACAATGGCAACACCATTATGCTGTGTTATATTATAAATTGTGTTTCTGTCAGACAAATGGAAATTTACTTAGAGCAGAGTAATGTTGGAATATCTCCGATGATGGAGATAGAGGAGGGTAGATGGGCATAGATAGTTGTTTTCACACAACTTTCTGGATTGTTGGAAGCAAAGGTTCGCTTCAGTCTCTCAACAGAAGACCGCTCTGCAGAGGAGGCAAAAGTGGAAGTGGAGAGAGGTTTGGCTGTGAGAGGGGAACATAAATTATTAATGGAGGCATTATTGTCAGTTTTACGAAGCATTTGAAAATCATTGTAGGCGGAAAGTGTGGAGCTAATTACGCGGAAGACTTTTCCTATTGTACATATGCTGATTGCATTTGCTTGAAAATATCCAAGGCTTTATCAACAAGCCCAATATGTAAATGTCCAGCTATAATTGCAGTCCACGAAACCAAATCTCTTTCAGGCATATCGTCGAACAATCTGTGCGCCTTTTGTATGTTTCCACATTTTGCATACGTATCAATCAGGGCAGCCACAACTACAACATCCCTTAAAAACCCAAATTTTTATGATTATTTGGTGCATCTCCATTGCCAATTTCAAATCTCCCATTTTGGCACAAACTGGGAGGATGCTGGCAAAGGTTGCCGAGTTCGGCTCTATGTCGGTCAACTGCATTTGCTCAAAAATCATCGAGGCCTTTTCAACAAGCCCATGTTGCTCATATCCAGCTATGATTGCATTCCATGGCACCATATCTCTTTGAGGTATTTTGTCAAACTCTTGGTGCGCACCATCCATTTCGCATACATGTCCATCGGGTACTCATCACACCAACATTAGATTGAAACCCGCATCTAAGTATTCTTCCATGGATCTACAAACCATGTTTTGGAGAAGCCACATGGGATTATAAAGGGAGAAAAGCGGAGAAGGTGAAGTGATCAGGCTGGACGATTGTTCTCTGCATTTGGTAAAACAGTGTGAATACCTCTGATATAGTGAACTCTGTCTTTAAAACAGTGTGAATACCTCTGATATAGTGAACTCTGTCTTTACCTTGTAGCCATAAATGAGAGGTTAACTACCTAGTAGGCATTCTACCTTCCTTTTCAGTAGTCTTGACTATGATGCGGAGGACTACTTCTCATTGTGTTACAAGCATTTCATTTTTCAACTTTGTCACAACCCTCCTTTATCTCCTTTGGATTTAAATACAAACTCTATTATATTTCTTTTGGATAAACTATTGAATGAACATTATAAAGGAATAAAAATAATAAAACACACACACACATGGAAAATATACTTTTTTTTTTCTTAATTGTTTATTTAAATTTCCTCACCCAAATTATGGCACATGTTGTAGGAAGAATAAGAAGCTTCTAGAGGCTTCTCCACCACCTTGCATGTAACTCCTCCCACTAAGTCTAATCAATTTGCATGAAGGCCAAATTGGGAGAGAATCTCTTTTTTTTTAATTAAAAATTTAGGTAGTGGAATAAGGGAAATTTTCTTATAAAAGATATACAAGTTTTCAAAAAAAAGGGGTTGGTAGTTCCATAAAGATTTTCTTCAAGTAAATTTTTCTTTTGTAGTCATATTTCATTTTTCGGCTAAGATTTTTGCTTTGGAGGACTTCTTTCAAGTTGAAGGATCAAGGGAGATTCATAGGGGATTCTACACCATTTTCAAGCATCCAGGTTCTTTCCATTTAATTTTTCATGCATCTCATCTCTGCTACAAATCAGATTAGATTAATTAGATCCATTAGTTTCAAATTTTTTTTGATAAGAAGTAGATTAATTTGTTAAGAAATTAGAATCATTTGTTTCAAATTTTGTTGATAAGAATTAGTTTCATTTGTTTCATTTAGATCCATTAGTTTCAAATTTTAAGTTAGATCCATATATTTCAAATTCTTGGTAGGAATTTGTTTAAAATTTCTTATTAAGTTTTAGATTGATTCTTGCTGAAGAACTAAATCAGAACCATCTTTATTTCCTTTCTCTAGAATCATCTCTCTGGTTATTGTTTAGAAATCTGAATCTCATCCTTTAAAGAGATTTCGCTGTGATTATTCCCTCTGTATCTGGTTTGAGATTTTATTGCGATTATTCTAAATTTCTCCCTGTAATATTTAAATCTGTATGATTATTCTTTTTATCTGGTTTGAGATTTTATTGCGATTATTCTAAATTTCTCCCTGTAATATTTAAATCTGTATGATTATTCTTTTTATCTCTGTGAATAACTCTCTGTGAAGAAGCAAAATATAAGTTTATCTTTGTAAGTTTTAGATTGAAAATCAGATTAAAAACACACCTTATGAGCTTGCATTTACCAGCATATTTCATCTATCTTCATGGCTGGAAACGAATATTTTATTTGGATTGTTTATCTCTGAGAATAAATCTCTATGGGGAAGCAACATATAAGTTTATCTCTGTAAATTTTATGAGATTGCACTTCCCAGCATAATCATCTATCTTTCATCTTCTTGGATTGTTTATCTATGTGAATAACTTTCTGGATTATTCACCCTGTGAATGAATCCTTATTGTTTACTTTAGTATTTTTATCCTTTTAATCCAAAATCTACTTTCTGTACCCATTTAAATTAAACTGTAAATTATAATATATATATATATATATATATATAGTGATTATTTCAATGTTAACATATTAATAACTAACGCCACATTATCAATATAGCATACTGCATTTACTTTAGCACAATTTTCGAAAACGTGAAGTACGCAGGGCGGCGGTTTTGAGACCGCGGGGTTAATGGTACCCCCCACTACCCTGCGGTCACTGTAAGTGGCCGCAGGGGAGTGGAGGGGACCACGCGGCCCCCTCATCCCCTACGGGCCTGCGCATGCAGGACCGCAGGGGGTGATGGGACCCATGATCCCCACCCCCTAATTACTACATTAAAACAATTCGCTTGCTAATGATTTAATTTTGATGAAACTTTTAAATTCATTTTAATAAAAAAATTTAAGTTATATTTTTAATATATATCATTTAAATTAAATTTAAGTTAATTTTTTTATTTTATATAATTGTTTAGTTAAATTTATTTATTCTTTTTTTATTAGCAAAAGATTGAAATCAAATTATTGTTTCAATTCTTTTAGGGAATTATTGGATTATTGGGTCAATGATTTTGACTTACTTAAAAACAAATAAATCTTATTATTTCAATTTGATCCAAAATTTCAAAAAAAAAGTATAAGCTAATCACTCATGTGGAATTAGTAACTCTATAATTAATTAGTCTTGCGATAGGAGAAAACATTTCTGCATTTTGTATGTAAATGACATTACTTTTGCATTGCATTATATTATTTCGGATTCTTTATCTTCATGCAACTACACGAAAGTTCACAATTATCATTACCATGCCAATACATGTATTAATTCGTTTAATTGTAGAATAATGATATTTCTCTTTTTCAAATAGTATTTAAAGTTTAAATTATGTACATCCATTTTATAATTATATTTCAAGCATGATGTTTCATAAGCTCTTAGTTTAGAAATTAAACAAAGGAAGTTGGAAAACCAAAACTAACAGCGTTCGGTATATACGGTGCCTCTGGGTCACACTTACGGGTAATGTCGTCGTGTTGAACTACTGCACTTAACGCCTAATAAAGCTGCATTAATGACGTCTGTGACATCGTCCCTATAAATCGTCAGGGAGTAATAAGGGACACTTGGAAGTTAAAATCCAAGGGGCGGGTAATCCCCCTTGGATCGATAATTTAATAAGATAACTTTTAAATGATTTTCACATCCGTTGAGATAAACCGTAGTAAACCCCTTTTAGGGATGGTCAAGTTGAATGCTCTCATGAAATTGATTTCTTTCTTTTTTTATCTTGAAGGGATATTGGTGATTTGCAATTTGGTCAAAGGTGATGCTCATGATAAGAATTAGGATCTAGTTATTTTTAGGCCACAAGCAATAGGCCATCTTGAGCCTTCGCTTAAGCACTACCATCGTGGGTAGCAACCGCAGAGAAATTGTCTAGGACATTGACCCTAGAAAGGGTTGCGTACCCACAAATTAGTTTACATCAAACCATAGAATAGAAAATAGAACTACATACTTTATGCCTTGATCTCGTGCCGAAGCGGGTATGTAGGCAGTCTTGGGACAGAGTTGTCCCTCGTACTCAGGCATTCATGGGTGGGGTCTAGGCTTGGTTGAGTAAGAATCCTAATTGAAAGATAAGATAATTAAATTGAAAAAGAAATTCAATGCATACTCGGAAGGAATCCCGTATGGATTCGCTTGACTTCCCGAGGCTTTAAGCCAAATTCCGAGGCAGAATTCAAGCTTGTATTATTTTAATTACTCATAAGGACAACGACCTCGGTGCACTTTTATTAGAAGAGTGTAGTACTTAGTGAGTGGCTCAGGACTCGAATGGTCCCGGTGAGTCTAAGTCTCTGGCCAGAGCATCTCCTATCCCATTTGGATAGATGCCTACCCCATATGGGTAGATGCCTATCCCGTATTGGATAGATGGAATCTTATGTCCCATATGGACAATTGCCTAACCCGTATGGTTAGATGCTCATCCCGGATGGATGAATGCCTAATCCTAAATGGATGGATGCCCAGAGTATGCAATTGAATAAAACATAATGATTACATTAAACAAAAAAAAAAAGAATACTCAATTTTGTTGATTCATTTATGGTGGGTTATTACAAACTTAGCCAAGTTCTACATATTTTTTTTTCAACTTGGCCAAGTTGTGATTGAAAACTGTTCGAGAATCTGTCGAATTTCATGATTTTTTTTAATTTTTTTTTTAGATTTGATAATTGAAATTCTATTTGAAATAAAAATAAAAGGTAGTATAAATTAATACTTAATTTGTAATTTAATTCATAAATAATTGTTGTACATATTAATTTTGATGTTAATTGAGGAATTAGATAGAATTGTGGGTATGAGAAGTCTAGTAACAATACTAATGAAATATAAAAATAGGTGTTGAACATTGTGATAGTGGATATTGTTATATTATTAAACATTTTTCTATTATTATAAACACAAAGTACTAGAAAAAGGGACGTTGAAATAATCATAAGTTTTAAATATTATAGTAATGTTGAGGGCTAGCATTATTTTTATTTTGTCACGTTAGTTCAAAATTTATATAAAACTCTATGGATTATATACTAAAGTTCGGTTCAAACATGTACAAAAAATGTCGCACAATGTGAAATTCTTGTAATAATATTTTCACTATGACAACATTCCAAACTTTCTCTCATAGATAATATGAAATTACTACAATATCAAAAGTCAAGGTTGGAATCGATGTGTGCTTTGATTCATATGTAAGTTTAGTAATAAGATAAATTAAATAATTAATCATACCTTATTTTAATATTCTAAGTGATATTTATAAAAAAAATTAAACATATGATTGACTAGTAATTGGTAAATTAATTGAAAAAAAATTATATATTGAATGCTATAGTACCTATCATGGCAAGTACTAATAGCAATTCCATATCCTCCTCATTATAACGGGTTCAATAATTCATTTATGTGGTTACGTCTTAAGATTGATTTGGGTGCACCTTTTATGTTAACTTAAATAAAAAATAGGATACAATAGATCACATAAAAGATAGGTGGAATTGAATCACAACCCCAAAATTTTATGCATAAGTTTAAATTTGAAAGAAAATAAGTCACACCACTATGCAACTAAAGTAATCTCAACCACGGAGGATAAGGGTAAAATCAAAGGGGTTGCCTTAGTTATCTTTGAGGTCCTAACCATTAGGAATAGGTTCTAAACTAAGATAGTATCCTCTTTTTCTTTTTCTTCTTAATCCATAAATCATGTGAACACAAGAGAAATAACAAGGTCCAACTAAGGGAAATCCCCACTTTTACATCATTTAAGAAGTATTGCTATGTTAATAAGTAGAGGATTGGTCATATTATGGCCGAGGCTAGCCACAATATCTATGATTAGAAGACATTTGAGAACCAACTTTTCTATATGCACTATGAATATGACCATGATGACATCCACATGGAGGTGAAGCATCCATGTTAGTAGAAGAGGTTGATGTCAGAAATAGTACACAAAGCATTAGAATACTCTAAGAATCTATGAGTGAGAAACATCCAAAGCTACTTCATTAAACTAGACCTAAATCAATAATATTATATATGTAGACACTTAAATTTGATTGATTAATTTAATCAAATCAAATCCCCCGAGTCGCTTGCATTAGTTGAATAATTCATGTTAGTCAATTAAAATCAATTATCCCTTTTGGCTAAGTTAATTAAATGAATCCATGCTCCATAGCCAAATTAATTAATTAATCTCTTAATTGATTAACCACCACCCCTTTTCTTCTAATCCTTCAGTTAATTAATCAAATTAATTAATTCCCTGTTTCCATCTCCTTATTTGAATTTAATTAATTCAAATATTCCTTTTAGGTCACATGTCTCCTAACTTTAACTACCCTTCTAACCTAACCCCTAGCCTAACACACGAGTTCTAACCAACCCTAAGGGAAAGTGTGGAATTGTATTCCTCATGGCATTCTTAGGGTTGCCACTTGCCCTTCTTGAGGACAAGTGTTGCATTTTGAAGGCCCTTCATCTCCCTTCCTTTCCTATTTAATCCCTCTATTTTTCAAGCAAATCCTCCACTTTTCATACAACTTTGAAAGGGTGACCTCCACTAATCAGATAATTGATAGACTTATAAAGCACTAAGAGGGGGGGAGGGGTGAATCAGTGACAACAAAAATAAAACCACTATAAACACCGACCGGTAAAGACAGTTAACCAGCTTGTTTACTACTATGCATATAATCCAAAATGATATTAAAGAATCCACAACAAGTATAACATCCATCATAACACAAGTGTTTATACGTGGAAAACCCAAATGGGAAAAACCACGGTAAGAGGGGACTCACAAGTTAACTATCTGCAGTAATAGGTAACTGGCCGGTTAAGGTCTACAAAAGTGTTATGCTAGGATCAAACCCTGTTAAAGATCCCAATGCCCTGTTAGGAGATGTACCCTGTTAGGAGTAACCTCGATAGAGGATTTCAAAACCCAAACTAATGGATCACCCTGGTTAGAGGATTTGTACAAAAATCTTGTTAAAGCTTACCCTTCTAGGGGATTTGACTGTTGTAGTGATTAGAAAACAATAGGTAGGGATGATCTAATAATAGCACATCTTGCTGGTATAGATCCTCTTCAGCTCATTCAATACTGCATCATCGACTTACTTCTGCAATTCGCAACAACTCTAACTTATAACATCAACTATATCTTGCATTATTATCATCATGCCAAAAAGTTCAGCTCAATGTCATTATATAGACATTAGATTTCATGTCGGCTCAGGAACTCCATCACAATTTCCTAGGTGCAATGTATCTGGACAATCTAACACAACACATTATAGATTGCCGCCAAATCTGTCGGTTAGGGATAACTCATCACGACCAGTGATAACTCATCACACAATCAGTGAATACTGATTGGAACACCAATACCGGTTAAGAGTTAACCACTTCCAACTTATAAACTGATTGTCCTCCATTTGCTTCTTTGAAGATCTTCGTTGAATCTCCAAGCTGGTGTCATGCCATTCCTGCATATACCGGTTGTCTACATATACCGATTAGACAACCTAAAACTGATTAGACTTCTCTATGCACATAATATCGGTTTGTCTTTAACTAAGATGACCATTACAATGTGAACATATGTGTGTGTATACATGTGCCATCAATGACAACACATGAAGTCATCCATTACAATCATCATCATCAAGCCAATAATAATGACATATGAATTCAATAATATATTATATGAACCCCGTTAATGGAACTTGTAGAGTTGATTCTTGAACTTTGAGATCTCAACAACAATGTAAACTACCCCACGAAGATGGATGAAACTAAACTTTGATGACGCCTCATAGAAATTTTGGTCCTTCTGATGTTGGTGCATAGCACTCTTTTTACTTCTTTTCTTCCATTAGTGAATGTCACCAGCAATGCGACTGAATTCTAGACCCTTATCCATGGTTTGAAGCTTTGTGTGATTTGAAATGTTGCTCACATAGAAATTGAGTGTGACTCATTGGTGGTTATTAATCCTTTAAGGAAGTGGTCTGTTCCTTGTTGGCACTTACAAACCCTCCTAGATGAAGGCCTCATTGTGCTTGATCAATTTCCAAACACTCTCGCTAACCATGTCTTTGTGAGGCCAACTTAGATGTCGATTCTCTTTCCAATTTGGTTGCTAACAAAGTGACATCTTTTAATTTATCTCATTTGGCCAATGTTGAGTGATGTGGCTTGGCTCGCCTTCACTGATGATTTTGTTGATGGTATAGAGATCAATGCTTTTGGCCTTTCTCAAGGTAGGCGACATAGTATCTTTCTCCTTTCACCTATCTTTTCACTTCATTTCACTATGGTCAATTAAATCCTTGTTCCATAAATCTTCTCTATGTTTAGCCATCAGGCTCCTTCCATCAACACCCATCTCAACTCTCATCTTGTCACTTGCTTATCTCATATCTTTCACTTTGTTATAAGTATTTTAGGAGTACAAGTCGTGTGTTTGATTGTAAATCTACACAGGCTTAATTTATAATGCTCATCATTTCTTCATCAATGGCGTTTACTAGATCATCCGACTTGTGCAACATATATAAAGGCCTCAAAGGGATTGCTTTTAGGCATTTGGCTCTTAGTTTCATATAAGGTAAACTTGGGTGTAGAGATGGATACTCTTATAAGACTTGTCAGTTCTCACCGACAAATGGTGTTTTTGGGTCTTTTTAATGATCAAAGGTTGAAAGTGGTGTTTCTGGCCCCAAATGGTCTCATGTTGGAGGCCATCAAAATGGTTTTGGGTGATGCATTCTCGCTAAGGGAAGATTGCTATTGTGCCAACACTAAAATTTCATCCAAATTTATCACATCCTTACTAGATATTGATAAGTCGAAGGGTCAAGTTTTGGTGCTAGTGAATGCTTTGGTTAATTCTAGCTTTCTAGGTGACTTAGAACTGGTGATAGCTATGACTTGGCTTGGCTTAAAAAAAAAAAGATGATATGGGAGATAGTTATCATTTTTTTTACAGGCTTGACTATGTAGGGGTATATCCTTTTAGTCTAATTAAGAAGGATTAGTGTATTAACTAATATTTATGTTAAGTATGTCAAAGTGCTTATTCTTATTATATTTAGGAATATATAATATATATTTAGGAGTATATCATATTAGGATACTAACATTACTCACTCAAAAACTCCAAATAATCCTTCATAAACTCACTTTCTAGATCAATCACAATACTCTCCTTTTACTAAGTTTTATTTCTAAACCTTTTACTTGAGAAAGAATCTAGACAATTCTATTTCCCCTTCAACATATTTTCCTAACGTACAGTAATTCTAGCAACAAAGTTCTTGATAGTAGTCTTATTCAATTTAATGATCCTATTCAATGAGACATTTAGGGCTTTTTGTTTACTTCTAATTATGCTCATCCTAAATTGAGGACCTTCTAGTTCCCTTCTTATTTCATATACATCCCTTAACGTATTCTATTGCTCCTCATTGAACTTAAATGAGCCTCCTTTTAGGGTTGGTCCTTATTGACTTGACGATACAACCAATTTATTTTCACTTTTCATTTTCATTCTTAAACCATTTCAAAATATGAAGTTGTAGGTTATAGTCTTTCTCAAGTGAGTAAACTTTGCTTGTTCATTCTTTAATGGTGACCTCTCCCTCTCCACTAGTTTCTCAATTACCAACATAATCTCCCTCTTTTCTTTGAAAAACTTCAATATTAGAATTGAGTGTTTACCCTTCCAATGTGACTCTTCTATGTTTGTCTATGTTTTCTTCCCCTCTAGATATTACTAACCTTTATGTTCCCTTTCTCTTTATTATTGGTAGCCTTCCTTGAAGTCAAAATAGGGTCCTCTAGGGCATCATAATTTTTGCCTTGCTATCATTCAACTTGATAAATTTTGGCCTTACTAGCCCTAGTCTTCAGTCTCAACATGAAGGCTCTCCTAGAAGGAATTTTTATGCAAAAAAATTTGCAACTAGATCCCTCCTTACCACAAATAGGTTTAGAAGGGAAAACATTAGATCATGAAACTCCACAAGTGACACCTTGATAGTAGAATATAGATAGAGTCAATTGCCCCTAGCAAATTGATATAATAGTGTCTTGTGGTTGTTCTACCATGTTTAACTAGACATCCACCACCAATAACTATGAAGGCACAAGTAAAAAGTGAAAACACAACAATATTATGTTTGAAATGGTTTATAAATTTAAAATAGTAGGAGAACACATTTGTGCCTACCAAAGTGATATATTTTATCAATTGGGTGCTCAACTAATCCCACAACTTTGGAAAAGATTACTTAAGATATCAAACTTGGAATCTAATTAGCTTCTCATTTTCTTATAAGAATGCCTAAACATGTATCTTTCTTCATTTTCATTTTCCTAACTTTGAACACCTTTTATCCATCTATTGCCAAACTTGTAGCCTTGATTATACTTTCCTCTAAAACCTCAAAACAAATCCTTCTAACATTGGCTTCAAGAAATCTCTAAGATATAATGAATACTACGGAAAGGGCCAACTTATACCAATTAAACGTCTCCACGAATTGAGGCATACCACTTCTCCTTAGAATGTGCTAAAACATGAATTTCATTATTCCTTCATAGTAAGATGGTTTGATCTAAAGCCTTTCACCTACCATGATGTTCATGATGATATAGTGCCATAAGTTACTAAATCCCTCCTTGATAGGTAGCCCTCAGAATAATTAGAATCTTGAAGAAAACTACAAAATATCCTCATCCAAGTCTTGAAAAAATCATATATATGACCAAACCTATAGAGGGCTTTGAAAGTATTAATCATATGACAATCTGAATGCCTAAGCTCTTTGAAAATGATTAGCTTTGAATTTTTAGGATTACTAGGATTTAAAGATGTGATTAGCTTTCTACAACAAGGGTCAAGGGAATACATTAGATCACTCTGATTTTCATAGAAAAAAAATTGAACCGATTAGAAGAATAATATTGAATGTTTGAAGACCAAATGAACAAGGGTACCTTATCAAGTAAACATTGAATTGAATAATTAGGTAGAGATTCTAATTATTATCCTTTTACAAACTTAATACCAACACTAATGGTTTCCATACTATCAACTAACTAATTGCCTTCTTTATAGACATGGTAAATTTTAACTCCCTTGAAGACCTTCAAAGTACCCCTAACATCTTCAACTATATTGTTGATTTTGCATAAGGTAGCCTAAAAATCTACAACATAATTTATTTGAATACTCATGCATCCCATATAGCCTTCCATAAAACAAGCTCTACAATCCCTAAAAATAGCTCTACCTTAGCCTTTCCAAAGTTTCATTTCCAAGTGTCATTAAAAAAATAGTTTCAGCCAATTATAATCAAGGCACTGCCAAATTGGCAGTTTCTTTCTAAAAATAATAGATAACCTTGACTTGACAAAAATTATTTATTCCAAATCCAATAAGGAATTGAAAATTAATTCTTCTTTAATTATTTTTTTTATCACTTAGGAGTTCTCATTTATGGCATTACAAAAGTTCAAACCCACTCTCTTGTAGCTCAACTTCTTTCCCTTAAATATTCTAGCATAAATAACTCCCACCAAAGACTACAACAAATTTGGAGAAAAACAAGGTTCTAGGGGTCTTTAAGAAGGGGGTTGAGAGGAGGGGGATCATTGGAGAAATAGGTCTAAGGAGACTAGTTGAGACCAATGAAGCTCAAACTTAATTGGGAGAAGGTAGAAAGTCTTCCAAGAGAAAGGGTAATCAACCAAAAGGTGATAGATAGATTCAAAATTCACCAACAGAAAGGGTAATCCACCAAAAGATGTTATATAGATCAAAATTCTATAGAAAGTGCTTTTATACTAGAAAATTGGAAGAAGAGGTTAATATTTGGGGTTAGAGATTTAGACCATGCCCTAAACCAAGGGAATCCATCTAGAGGAAGGTTTAGGAGAACAAAATGATCAAATTTAACATTATAGTAGCCATTTGTACATGCATACCACACAAACTATTTAGATTTCTCTATTTAGCAGATGTGAAAACCATTAAGGCAATTAACAAGATCAAAATCATTTAGAAGAACAACATGATTAGAGGAAGGTTGAAGGAAAGGATTCCAAGATTAAGTTCTTAACTTTAATATAATCCAACATCATTTTGCCAAAAACTAACTTGAAGGGGGAACATAAGGAATTCTAGGGGTGCAAGAGCTCAAAAGATCATTTTGAAGCCAAACTCCATCCTAAAATTGAATATTAAACCTTGAGTCCATGCTCCAATTGGACCTTTAGGATAAACAAGGAGGGAGAAAATCATTAAAAAGAAAATTTGATGCTTCCCTATTAGAAAGGTATTTTGTTTTGATAATTTCAAACCATTGATTATTGATTTTCAACAATTTTCAACCAACCTTAGCTAAGAGAGCATTGTTAAGGGATCTCAACTTCCTTAAACCAAGGCCACCCTAAAATTTGGGGAGGCATTCCTTATCCTAAGAAACTAAAGCAATTGTGTTCCTCAACTCTAGACAAATAAACCTCTTCTAGATATGTTCAATATTTTTTTTTTTCAATTTTATTTGGATCTTGAAAAGGGGCAAAAGGTAGATAGGGTTGTTCTATAGGGAAATTTAAAGGAGTCGTAATTTCCAAAGTTGATTTAGTAAACAACCATCCCATCTTGCCAGATTCCTTTAAAATTTGTCTAGTAAGGAGTTCTACACGCTTGTAATTATTCTCCCTTTGAAAGGGGGCATGTTGAGATAAAAAAAAGGAAGCTCTTTGATTTACCACCCAAGGATAACAATCATATTGATTTGTCTTTGAAAGGGGGTTGTTAAGGGAGAAAATGACAACTTTTGTCAAGTTCGATTCATTGAATTGAGACATTAGCTTAGTTTTTCAAAAGGAGCTTGAAATATTTATATTCATTAATCAAAGCTACCCCTACAAGAATAGTATAATACACAAATTACTAATAAGACAATGAATTAACTAAGGCTTAAAACCTTTATGTTGTTACCACCTAAAGCCTTGAAGATGCTCCTAAATAAGGCCTTTACTATAATAATAAAAAGGTAGTGGGAAAGGGCTCCCCTACCCAATATGTTCTTACTAGCAAATAATATCACTACAAGCCATTGATTAAAATAGAGAACATATGAGAAGTAATGCAAGTAAAGATGAGATATTAAATCTTTTGTTGAAAACCAAACACCCTATTGTAGGCCTTACTCATGTCCAACTTGAGGATCATGCCAACATTTTTCTCTTTTATCTATTTAGTGAATGACTTAATGAAACATGATCATTAAGTCGATAATTTGTCTTCCCTAAACAAAACCACTCTAGTGTTCGAAGATGAGAGAGGTTAGTAAATGATGCAATCTCAAAGTCAAGATTTTAGAGAAAATTTATAGAGGGTATTGCAAAGAATTATAGGCCATGGCTCCAACTTTGTTAGCGACTAATACATCACAGGTATTATTAATATCACCCTAATGATATCCTTAGATATCAGCCTTAATAAATGTTAATGTTGTGAAATACAACCTCACAGAACCTAGTGAACACCTACATGCAAATAACCTATCATGTACAAGAGATACTGAAACACAAATAAGGTGCTCTGAAAGCTTGAAGCAAAAAAATATATGCAATAATCAGTTAATGATTACAAAGGGATCAATCCTTATAAAAGGAGATCAAAACCTAAAAGTAAAAACCCTAGGATGAGCTAATTAATAATTAATAATAAATTAATTACTAATGTGCCTAAGTTTAATTTAAGTGAAAAAATAAAGTAAAAGGTGACTTAATTATTAAATCAATATGATTTAATTAATTAAGTAAATAACTTTATTACTCCAACACTGCCCTCCACCCCTGAACCCCCTCCTCATCTCCCTTAAGATGAACTTAGGGAGAAGCTAAACAACTAAGGCCTAGATGCATGAAAGAAAAAAATGGGTCACAACAACAAAGCCTGATGAGGTACCCAAGTACAATAAAATCTCTATAAAGTGGAGAAAAGGAGACATTAGCACCAATAGTAGAAACAAAAAAAAATTGAAGACAATACCAATGAAATTGTTTGAATTGCTTGAGTTACAATGAAGGATATGACATCCTTATAAAGAAATCTAACTCTAAAGATAGAAACCCTAAATGGTGGAGTTTGCAAGATAGACTGAGAGTTAAAACAAAATGCATGAATCAGTCATGTATGGACAAATAATATAATAGACTAATTAAATGCATGAACTCTCGAAATCTAAACATAGTTTGCATTATGCATGGAGATAAATATTAATTAATCATCCCTAATTAATTAATTAACTAAATAACAAATACCAATAATTAATTACTAATCAAGGAATCAATTATTTAGTGAATTAATGCAATTAAGTGAATAATTAATGTATGAATTATTTACTCCAACACCCTCTAAATGCACAACTGGGGAGAGAGGCAAAAAAGATGTAGGAAAAAAACATGCAAAGATGAATGCAAGATGGGTCTCGACATAAAGCCCGATGAGGTACCCATGAACAAACATGCAAGTTTCTCAGAAGTGGAGCAAAGGAGAAAACCCAATGGGAACAAAAATCCTCTCCAAAAGAGAAACAAAAGTGAAGGACTAAGAAGCCTCCAATAAAGAATGTTCCAAAAAATAGGAACAAAAGATGCGCATGAAGAAGCTGCAAACACTGTCGTAGAATGACTGATATGATGCTGAAAAAGAATCTCCAGAAATAGGAATGCACGAGTGTCCATATGGTAGGTATTTCATCTCATCGAAATGCATGGGTAACCAACCACTACATCTTCTTAGTACATAGGAACAAGTAATGGGTACATAGAACCTGTTGGACACAATGAATCACTAAGAGGGTGGTGAATCAATGATTTAAACTCTTTTCCTTTAACAAGGAGATACTGGTAATATATAAAACAAACTGAGTGCTAACCAGTAACTTAAACAATGCAAGCAGAGTGTGTGAAAGGACTTGCTAAAACATTAACATAACACATGCACAAGAATACATCACACAACACCAGATATATACGAGGAAAACCCAATGTGGGAAAAACCTCGGTGAGAATAGTTGTTGGAGATCTTCTGCTCCAATCCAGCCTCACAATGAATCTCTGATTACAATATTTAGGGCACCAACCCAAGGAGCACCGACTCAAAGGAGCACCAACCCCTAGACAATTTATAGACTACAACATAAAGGAGCTACAACCCCTGCACTAGGCTACAACTTGGTGAAAACAATATAAAACTCAGATATACAAATGAAATCACTGTTGCAAATGAAGTTTTGCAACCTTACAATATTCTCCTCTGTTGGTTTTAGCCTTACCGGTTTGTATTCTCTCCACCCACTCTGCAACTTGACTTTGTTGATAACTTTTCTAAATCTTCTCACACAATGTCTTTTCTCCTCAGCTTACACTTGATCACTCTTCATCAGGTACCACTTTTGCTAGCTCGTCACCTCTTTGTTTTATGCTTACTCCATTGATTTGTTCCTTACACCGGTTTATCCTGCTTCTCCTTCCCAGTCTAATCTTTACTCATGAACACTTCAAGTGTTTATCTCTTCGACTCTCAGACAACGATTTCACACTTGCCTTCCCTTTGTAGCAGCAACAATCATAGTCTCAAGTCATCATTTTAAAACTTGAGCTTTCCCACCAAGAATCAATTCAAACTTAGGATGGTTAGGGTTTCCTTCACCCAACAAAAAATGCATGAGATCCAATCCAATTTGCCTTGGATTGATCACCTATGTTCAAGGAATGCATCTGTATGCATTTTCCATTATCCAATGCATATTTGCTAAAGATAGCAATCTTGTCCATTTTCTACCTTGAAATCTGTCAACACATTTACAGTTTTATTTCTTTGCATCAATCTAGGCACCAACTACTCCCTAATCTTTCTATGTCATTCTTTCTTCCTCGAGCTGCATCAATCAGTTGCCATCCCGTGATTTGTGGTTGTTTCATTAACGTCAACTAGCTATTTCAACAACCATGTCGATGGAGGCTTCACTGACCTCTACATGCTTGCCACCTCAGCTCCACATGGCATCACAAGGGTCATACACTCAGCTCACTGACACAAGGTTGGTTTACTATTTCCTTTTCGAGGTCATCTTGCAGTTTTATTTCTTTGCATCGATCTAGGCACCAAATACTCCCTAATCTTTCTATGTCATTCTTTCTTCCTCGAGCTGCATCAATCAGTTACCATCCCGTGATTTGTGGTTGTTTCATTAACGTCAACTAGCTATTTCAACAACCATGTCGATGGAGGCTTCACTGACCTCTACATGCTTGCCACCTCAGCTCCACATGGCATCACAAGGGTCATACACTCAGCTCACTGACACAAGGTTGGTTTACATTTGAACATTCAACAATCTCATACCGGTACAAGCCTTTACCGATGAGACCTTCTCCTCCTGCTAACCGGTAGTGCACACTACATTAGTAGCACATCTTCACCTCCGGTTGTTTGTGATAACTTTAACATTCTGCCTCTTCATCATAAACATGCAACCAACCTCCAAACTGGTTTATGCTCTACCAATTATCACTCAACATGCCAACTCACACATGCATCTCACCTCATACTGGTGAAGTCACTGATAGGCTCAATAACTACTTTTCTTCCATCATACCGGTTGACAAGCCTTCATGTTAATATTCTCAATACCAAATTTGTCTTTCACCATACCGACACACTCTTCTTCATACTAGATGACATACATCTACTGGTAGCCTGCCTGCAATACCGATTGACATCAATGACAGCTCAATTCCAACAATCTCCCCCTTTGGCATTGTTGTCAACATTTTATTTTTCGACTTCTCTCCCCCTTTGACAACAATGGCAAAGGGAACCTTAGTCTGACACCAATAATCTCTCCCTTGACAGCATTCGGTTAAGACACACTCTCCCCCTGTGTCCAAGCTTCATGATTCAGGAGTCATAAGAAAATAGCAATGGTTGACTTTCCCTAAATAATGCATCCTCTTATGCATTTAAGTGCTACCAGATGGTGGGAAAACTCCCATTTTTTTGTCTTAGGTACTCAAATGGACCCAACGGAAGTGGCTTGGTAAATATGTCAGCAATTTTCTCACCAGTGGGAACATATTCTACTATGGCCTCCTTGTCTGCTACCTTCTCCCTCAAGAAGTGATACTTGATTGAAATGTGTTTTTTTCTTGAGTGCATTACTGGATTCTTGGAGATGTTGATTGCACTTGAGTTATCACACCGGATTGGAATAGGTTCCCATATCTCCACCTATATGTCTTTCAGTGTCTGCTTCACCCATAAAACCTGTGAACAACATGTAGCAACTACTATATACTCTGCCTCAACAATAGATAATGACACTGAATCTTGTTTCTTGTTGTGCCATGATACTATTTGGTCTCCCAAATAGAAAGCACCTCCACTTGTACTTTTTTGGTCATCTATACTTCCTGCCCAATTTGCATCAGTATAAGCCTGCAAAGAGAATTCTCCTCTCTTTGGATACTACATGCCATAGTTGATAGTTCTTTGCAAATACCTAAAGATTTGTCTGACTGCATTTAGGTGAGACTGTTTAGGAGCAGCTTGGAATCTTGCTACCATGCAAACAACTTGTACAATATCGGGTCTAGATGTTGTTAAATACAACAAACTACCAATCATAGACCTATACAGTGTTTTCTCAACTTCCAGGGACTCATCTAGTTTACTCAACTTACAACCAGTAACCATGGGAGTACTTACCAATTTCCTATCCTCCATTTGAAATTTCTTTAGCATATCTTTCACATACTTGGTTTGGGAGATGAAAATTCCTTTCTCCTGCTGTGAGATCTGCAAACCAAGAAAATAGGATAACTCACCCAACATGGACATGTCAAATTTTGTCTTCATCTTATCTGCAAATTCTTTGCACATGATGCTCTTGTCTCCCCCAAAGATAATATCATCCACATACACAACAACTATAATCATGTGATCTCCATTTACCTTTACATACAAGTTGTTGTATGCATTCCCTTTCGAGAATCCTTGCTCCTTCAAGTAATTGTCTAACTGAGAATACCATGCTCTAGGAGCCTACTTCAAGCCATACAAGGCTTTCTTCAACCGACATACAAACCTCTCATCTTCATGCAACAAGTACCCTTCCAGTTGTTCCATATACACTTCTTCTTCAAGATTACCGTTGAGAAAAGAAGATTTTACATCCATCTGATATACCTTATAACCCTTATAGGCTGAGAAGGCTAAAAACATTCTTATTGCCTCTAACCTAACAACTAGTGCAAAGGTTTCTTCAAAATCAATACCTTTAACTTGAGCATACCCTTTGCAAACTAACCTTGCTTTATGTCGGGCTATCTTACCTTCTTCATTCATCTTGTTCTGGTAGACCCATTTGGTACCTATGACATTCTTGTTTGCTGGTCTAGGAACAAGTTCCCAAGTCTGTTTTTTCTCAATTTGTCTCAATTCTTCATCCATGGCATCTACCCACTTCTCACTTTTGCTAGCATCATCAAAAGTTTTGGGCTCTACTTCAGTCATGAGACAAAAATTTACTTGCTCACCGTCCCAGGCTAATATCCTTCTGGTCTGCACACCTTCATTCCTTTCTCCTATGACTAGTTCTTCCGGATGATTATTCTACACATACCGGTTGGGTATCTTGTTTGGTGCATCTTCTATCGGTCCATTGTCAGATTGTTCTTCATATTCAACATATGAATCATCAATGTAGGGTGCAAGTGCAGATTTTCCTCTATGTGAGTCTTCATCTATTCTCACATTTACACTCTCAACCACTCTTCTCAATCTATTGTTGTAGCATTTTATAGGCTTTACTGTTGGCTGAGTATCCCAAGAATATTCCTTCATCACTCTGGGAATCAAAAATTTCTAATACATCAGCATCTCTCTTGATGAAGGACTTACTTCCAAACACTCTGAAGTGCTTGAGTGATGGTTTCCTTTCATTCCATAACTCATAAGGAGTCATTCTACTATTCACTATTAACTGTACCCAGTTTAAAGTGTAGACAACAGTATGAACTGCTTCCTTCCAGTATATATTCGGTATGTTGGCCTCATTTAACATTGTCCTGGCCATCTCCTTCACTGTCCTATTTTTCCTCTCTACCGCCCCATTTTGCTGAGGTGTCCTTGCAGCTGAATATTGTCTTCAGATTCCATGTCTCTCATAGTAGTCAACAAACTCATTTGAAGAGAATTCTCCACCCCGGTCTAATCTTAAGCATTTTATCTGGTATCCACTTTCATTTTCTACCATCTTCCTGAAAATCTTGAACCTCTCAAATGCTCATGACTTATCATGCATGAAGGTTACCCAAGTCATTCTTGAGTAATCATCTATAAGTAGCATGAAATACCTTTCACCGGCTAATGCTCTTGTCCTTGTTGGCCCACATAAATCTGTATGTATCAACTCCAAAGGTATTGAGGTGTTATATTCCTTTGTTTTAAAGCTGACCTTTGCTTGCTTACCTCTGACACATTCATCAGAGAATGTACTTGCTGGTTTTATGCTCTGAGGTACATTTCTCACACACCAGGTCTTGCTTATCTTAACCAGATTATCAAAATTCACATGGCCTAATCTTCGATGCCACAACCAACTTTCATCAACCTCTCCCATCATGCATTGGGACTTATAGCATTCCTTCAGATTGTAGACATTACCCTCTGTTCTCTTTCCTTCTGCTACCACCTGACCAGTACTCTGCTTTCTTGTCTGACAACTGACAGAGTCAAATGAGAAATTGTACCCTTTGTCACACATCTGACTTACACTAAGTAGGTTATGCTTCAAACCTTCCACATAGTACACATCATGAGCCTTGAGCTTTCCATCAATATTTAGTGTACCTCAACCTTTGGTCTTGATGGAGGAGTTGTCACCAAACCGGACTGAACCACCATTCCAATCATCAAGCTTGATGAACTTTTTCTTATCTCCGGTCATGTGATTTGAGCAACCACTATCAACTACCAATAAATTCATCCTTTCAGCATGTAGAGCAGCCTACAGAATCAGGCTGGACTCTGTCTTGTTTTTCTCCTTCTCTACCCAAACTGGTTTCTCTTCTTTCTTTTCCTCTTCTGTCACTTTGTGTTCCGGTTTTGTTTCCAACTTCTCATCCGATACAACTCTCTTTTGCTTGTCAGCACTTAGTTGACAGTACCCTACTATGTGACCAAAATTTTGACATTCATAGCATTTCATATTAGCACCTTAAGGTTTACTCAATGCATTCTTGTAAGAAATTTTCATAATACTCCTACATTCATAACTCTTGTGACCAAACTCATTGCAATTATAAAACATGACATTTGTACTTTGTAATGCAGCAAATGAGTTTCTACTCTCAAAACTAGGGTTGACATTCATTTTCCTACAATCTGCCATTCTATGACCAAACTTATTGTATCGGTGGCAATAACCATGCAAATTTGGAACATATCAGTTAGGTTGTCCTGAACCTGCAAACAACTACCTCACCGGGGGTCTTCCTTTCATGCTGCTAACCCTTGTGAATCCTTCATGATCAATACTTGCATTTCTCCTTGGATCCGCATGTCGGTGCATTGAGTATGGTCTCCAGTTCATTGATTGAGCAATACCGATTTGTGTAGCGGTTTTTAGCAACATCTGCATATGTCTTCTTGTGGGTATCCTTGCCTATCGTGAACATCTTCTTCTCTTCACCTTCATTTGAAGAAGTGATTTGTATTTCCTTATCGGATGTGTCTTTGCCGTTGGAACTTTGACCTTCTTGAAAACCTAAGCCACTGGTATCTTTGGATTGCTTTTGTTTGCTCAGCATCTTGTCTAGAGCTTCAGTGTTGCCTTCATATTTGCTTCTTACTTTTATTTCTTCCTGACTTTTCTCTAAGTCCTTCCAGAGTTTCACTATTTCTACTTCCAGATTCCAATGTTCCTTTTCCTTTTCACTCAGACTGGTACTAGTGACTTCACACATCCTCTTGGCCTCTTCCAACTAGAGTTTTAGATCTGCAATAGTTTTCTTGGACTCTTCAAGAGATTGCTCCAACAACTCTCGTTCTTCAGCTACAACCCTTTTTACCTTCTTCAAATCTCTTCTTGTTTTCTTTAGCTCATCTAAGGCACTAATGAGTTCTTCTTCAAGATCTATTTCACCTTCTTTCTCTTCCTCTTCTCCTTCTTTAGGTACCGAAACCTCTTGAGTCATGAAAATGTTTGCTTTGACTTCATCTCCACTGCAATAGTCATCTGAGGCACTTTCCTCATCTGTGGTATCATTTGCATGTGTGTAAAGACTTCTCTGCTTCTGGTAGCCTCTTCTACCATGTCAGTAGACATTCTTCTTCCTATCCTTACTATATGATCTGCTACCACTCGATTTATCATATTCATTCTTATCGCCATAAGGACATTTAGCAGCAAAATGTCCAGTCTTTCCACAGTTGAAACATTTCAAAGGCAACTTTCCTTTGTATTTGCCTGAACCAATCTTGAGTCTTCTGACAAAGTTTGCAATGATGTCATCAGAGTCTTCACCGGTTGCATCATGAGCATATTCTTATTTTCCTTTTCTTGATGTCTTGAATGCAAGTTCTTTCTTCACAACATCAAGCTCGGTAGTCCTCATCTCATAAGCAGTTAGGGAGCCATACAACTCATCTATTGTAAAGACTTTCAGATCTTTTGCTTCTTCTATTGCTGAGACCTTTGTATCATACTTAGATGTAAGAGATCTAAGTACTTTCTTCACTACCACCTCATCTTTTATTTCTTCTCCAAGACCTCCAATGGTGTTTGTTGTTTCATCAACCCTTTGGAGATAGTCAGCAATCTTCTCTTCATCTCTCATCTTCAAACCCTCAAGCTGTGCTCTCAATGTCTGCAACTTGGCTTCCTTGACTTTAGCATCGCCTTCAAATATCTTCTACAACTTCTGCCAAGTCTCCTTGGCAGAAGAACAATGCATAACTTTGAAAAACTCTTTATCAGACAACCCATTAAGAATGGCATTCTTAGCTTTAGCATTGTTCTCATATTCCCTATTAGCATCTGGATCAGTAGGGGGATTATTGAGGATTGTATACCCATTCACAAACGACATCCATACATCACAACCTAGAGAGGACAAATAGGTTTCCATTCTTCTACTCCAAAAGGAATAGTTGACACCATCAAACATATGAGGAGGCGGATTCATTTCTTGCCATTGTGAACATTTGACAGGATCTACCCAAGCTAGAGAACGCTTTTGACAAAACATGGTACCTAGGCTCTAATACCAATTGTTGGACACAATGGATCACTGAGAGGGGGCGAATCAATGATTTAAACTCTTTATGTTTAACAAGGAGATACTGGTAATATATAAAACAAATTGAGTGCTAACCGGTAACTTAAACAATGCAAGCAGAGTGTGTGAAAGGACTTGCTAAAACATTAACATAACACATAAACAAGAATACATCACACAACACCAGATATATACGAGGAAAACCCAATGTGGGAAAAACCTCGGTGAGAATAGCTACTGGAGATCTTTTGCTCCAATCCAGCCTCACAATGAATCTTTGATTACAATATTTAGGGCACCAACCTGTTGATGTGTGTTTTATGCACATAACATTTCAGAATAAAATACCAAGGTAATTTACCCTCTCTTGAACAAAATCACCTCAGATGCTAAGGATAAGATCAACTAAAATGATTCCAAGGTTTCTACATGTCAGGTCTTGACCGGTGGGTAACTCAATGGTCGATGTGAATTGATGTGTTCACTTGACTTACGCAAATGTTTGGATTATCTTCTTTGATCATGAAGATGTAGAATAGGTGTACTGACAACTTAGGATTTATCAATGAAGCTCCCAACTTAACTCTTACTAAAAAATAGGCAAAAGGAAAAGGGTTCAGGAAATCTATTCTAAGCCTAGGAATGTAAGAAATGATGAACAGATCTAGTGGAATCAAATTAGGCGAGGTCTCACAAACAGGTATTGACACAAGCTTAGTGCAATCGTCTAAGGTATACTTAAAGATATTCAAACTATCACCATCAAACGTTGACACCATCCAAGTTGATGCCTGTCAACGGACGCATAATAGTTGAAGTTAAGCTTACTCAAATTTCTAGTTGACCACACAAGGCGCACTTACTAGCGACAAGAGGCTAGTGGTATGGATTAAGGATTCCACACAAATATATTCAATAAATCTTTCACTCAATCTAACATACATGAAAATAAATTCTAATCTAACTTGGAGGAATTGAGAACCATGAATGCAAATACAACACTTGAAGAGAAAAATCACCAACAATTGAACACTGATTATGATTCAAATAGCTGCAACATATACCAACAATTCTACAAAAACTCTCTTTTATAAATGAGAGACAAGGAGGTATATATAGAGTCTCTTACAAAATGGATGGCCAAGACTAATACAAGATCAATGGCCAAGATCATGGCAACAAAACCCTAGAATTGCCCTAATTAGGGTTTACATAAAAAATGGAGCCACCAACATATGGTCCAATGAAAAGATACCTAATCATCAAATAGGGAATCTTATAGAAGATTCCTCCCTGCATCTCTCTCTCTCTCTCTCTCTCTCTCCTAGCATACTCCAAGAATCTAGCCAATACTGAATCTAACTCCTCAATGGAAATTCTAGGCAAGGTATCCTGTTGCAAATCAATCACGTCCAGTGAATCCGAGCAAGCATCCAAAGTGTTCTCTAAATATGGCATGAGCTTCTACGAACTATGAACATGAATCAACAAAGAGACGAAGTCGTCTATCTGACTCTTCTTCAAAGAGTCCAACTAGCAAAAATACATAAATTTTATCTTGTCTCTTAATTCGACTAAGTGTAAACCACTAGCATCACTAACATCAACACCTAATAACTCCTCAATTGAGGCAAGGATTTTCATCTGAATGTCTTGAATCAAACCTTTCATCTCCATACAACTTGACTGGGCGTTCTCATAAGTTGATCTCTTTACGGCTAATGAACAATACCAGCCATGGAAATCGTATCTGTCTCCACTATGCACAATGTTCTTGCCGACCAAGGTGGAATTAGGAATCTTCTTCAAATCCTAGAGGCGTGGAATAGTCTTCTCCAAAATTGGTCGGGATTCTTCCCAAACTCCTTCCAAATACTGGATTCTAAATACGAGCTCTGTTGTCCTGTCATATGCATGGACAAACTGAGTAAGGAAATCATCTACCTGCTTTCTTGTACTCTCAATCCAATTTTCCACCTCCGAGAGTGTATCTCTCGCCGCCTCATAGTGTGAATGTATTCCATGGTCAACTGCAATAGGGGAAATAAGGGTGGTATTTTCACGCCTTATCCCTGCAATATACTCTCTAAGTCTGATATTCTCTTCTCTGTACCTTTCTTTCTCCGCAATCTGTCTGTCTAACCTTGCATCGATTGCCTTGAGGTTTTCACCAACCTCTTGAAATTCTTGCTCTATTGTTTTGTATGACCCAGGGCAACTGAAGTGATCTGGAAATCCATAGGAGTAGCAATGTCCGTAGTCACGCCCACAATATGAACAACAACCTACGCAATCCGCATTCATGTCTCATCTCTAGCTATGTGTGACAAAATCTTAGCTCTCTTGGGGTTCCTTCTCCTTAGCACTCCTAGCTAGGTAGTCATCAATGTTATCAATAGGCTATACCTCTATCATTTTCTTACTTTTCTCCATACTTCTCATCAGCCAATCAGGAATAGCGGTCATCTCCATACCATCATCGAGACAAATTTCTCGATCAAGTCCTCTCAACGACGAGATAACATCATCATCATCATCATCAAGATTATTCCTGGTCAAATCGTATATCTCGTTTCCCAAATTAACTTCCAAAAGGACAGTAGGGGATCCCGATTGATCATCATTCTCATTTGGAGGTGCAGATGTCGTTGTGGCATGTAACTCCTGAGTATTCTCTGGTAGAATTACTATGTTGGAACAATGTTGAGTTTTCTTATTTTGTTATGTTATTTCAATCACTTCAACTGATGAGACACTGAGAGGTGGTGAAGGAGTGATAGGTGGAGGAATGATTGTCTTTTGTTTCCTCTTCTTCACTTCCTCAATCTTCTTCCCTCTGACCTTGACTTCTCCTAGCATGTTCTTCCTTCTCTTGGGATCTTGACTCTCTTTGTTTGCATGAATCCTAACATCACTTATAGTCCTCTGATCATATTCGGAAGTAGACACTTTCGGCTTCATCTTTTCATAAGTGAAGGGAATGCCCATATATACTAACTTATTCATCTGTATGTCTACCCATGTACGGGAGAAACTCAAGACCTCTCTCATCAATACATTCAGGTCAATCTCTTCTGACTCTAACCAATTAGGAAATAAGATTGCCTTCTTCATTTCACTCTCATACTGTGGATGCGTATGATCTCTGTCATCTAACACTTGGCCAG